>NW_011889208.1:166184-167731 GCF_000151845.1 Pteropus vampyrus | reverse complement strand
TTCACTATTAGGTTTGTATTTCGCATCCGCTGGATTTTATTTTGGGGCGTGATGTTACTTCTCCAAATGGCCATCCGGTTTCATGACGTCTTTCATTAAATATTCCTTGTCCTCTGCGATTTAGGAGGTTCCATGGTGGTGAACAGGTGGTGAACTCGAAGATGGTCCTCCACATCTTGATATGATCCTTCCCCCTTGGTGTTGGCGGCAAGGGGGCGGGGGGGTTGCAGCAGAACGTGACGAGAGTGACAGCATGTCGTTCCTGTGACTTTGTCGCACAGTATGGCAGAGATGATGGGATGCCCCCTCACGATTAAGCCACACCGCTTGAGACGCAATGCCACGAGCAGCGATGTGGGCTCATGGTCAGCCTGCCTCCCTTGCTGGCTCTGGAGAAGCAAGCTGCCATGAAACGGGCACCCACGTCTGAGAAGGCCATGTGACAAGGGCTGCAGGTGGCCTCCAGGAGCTGAGAGCAGCCTTTGGCAAGGACCTGAAGCCCTCAGTCCCTGGACACAGGAAATGAATTCCGCCCGCCACCGGCAGGAGGTAAGAAGAGATATGTGTTAAATTATTTCAAATATTATTTTACTCTCTATCTGAACATAATTTATTAGCACGATAAAATATTAATTAAGCATTTAAAAAATTAAGAAGGAGTATCACATATTTTGGAATAACATTTCAACGTCTATGGCAGTATCTGATAAGTTTCCATTTTAGATTATTATAGTGAAATATATTCATACATTTTCTAATATTGAACTTTCCTTAAATTCTTAGAATTTTTTCTCCTTCACCATGCATACTTTTTAGAATGTGCTATAGGCTTTCTCCTGTTGATATTTTGTAGAGAATTTTTATATTTATAAGTGAGATTGAACTGTATTGTTCTTTTGGTGCAATATTTGACAGGTTTGGACTATATTATAGATCGATATGATTTTCCTTCTTTATTCTCTCAAACAATAAAAAAAGAGCATTGGGATCTTCTTATTGTTAGAGGTTTGATAGAATTTTCTTGATAAATCATTTAGACTTGATGGTGCCTTTTTTTTTTTTTTTTTAAGTAGAGGAGGCCACGTTTTGGAAACTCTCTATTTCATGTATAAAAATTAGTCTGTTAAGCTTTCTATCTCTATTGGGATTAATTTTAATAAATTATAAATGTTCTAAAAATTATTGATTTCAATTAGTTTTTGATTTTATCATATTGAGCAAAGTAGTCTCATAATTATTAAAATTTCCTGTGTTTTGATGTATATTTCCCTCTGGTTGTATATTATTTTGAGGATTTTGCTTTTTACTTCTTTATCTTGACTGAGATGTATAGAGATAATTATTCTACTGATTTTTGAAAGTCACTTATTAAAATGGATTTCTAAATTGTTTTTCTGTTATCTAATTCATTATTTTCTGTTTCTTCTTTCTTCTGATTTACATCTTTTTTTTCCTTTGTTCCTTGCACCTAACTTTTCTCATTGTGGTTTAATTCATTTATTTTCATTTTTCTTCTCTGATCGATGAGACTATTATTTTTCACTTAT
>NW_011889208.1:163596-166134 GCF_000151845.1 Pteropus vampyrus | reverse complement strand
GTCAATAGAAATCGACAGACATGGCTTTTAACTTTCTATTGATTTAGAATTAAAATTGCCACCCAATCGAAGCTCACGGGAGTCTAACGCTAGCCTCCTTTAGTTACCGATGAATAAATCGCTGTCTCCTTGGGGAAACGGTAGGACGGGTGCACATGAAGGTCCACGGGAAGTTTGAGATCTTGTGCCATTAAACAAGAAAGCATTCAAAAACTAATGAGGTCGCACCGAAGGACCCAGGCATCTGTTGCAGGAGTTGACAAATCACTGTCATACACGCGTTCGTGAAACTCAGAAAAGAGAATGCCAGGAAAAAAAATCATTAAAACTCACGCTCTCACTCTGAAAAAAGCACGACATAACAGAATGACACCGACAAGCCATCGCTTGCGTGGATTTATCACGTTTTTAGGTCTAGCTTCCGGGCCGAAGGGCCGGAGGATTAAACTGAGAAAGGCCACAGGAACCTGACTGGACAAATCCAGAAGGCCGAGTATTTCTCTCAGGATACCGAGCTTGGGAAATTTTATTTCCACTAAGTCCGTGTTGTGAGTAAAGAAAGTGGGGAAGATGCTTACAGTACCGGAGAGAAAGGGACATAAGAGCTTCGCCACCGAATTCCAAGCAGAGTCATAGATTTAGGTCCCCATGCGGAAAAAACTGCAGGAGACATTTTCCCGACGATTAAGGAAATTGGCTATTGCGTGGGACACAAATTTCCACACAATGAGATACGCATCGTTCTCTTAAAAATATCATTTACAGCATGACTGCATTTTGCTAAACCTTTAGTGACAGATGCACGTGTGCAAAGCTGGAGGCTTCCACCGGGGTAGACACTGTCAGCTCTGGGCGGGAGAACACGCCTTCGTCACCTTCTTACTTCTGTCGATCTGTTTTCCAGCATTATATAGGCATGATACAGCCTTTGAAAGGACAAAATGTTTTTCTTTAAAAAGATAAATAACACAGATATTTCTGATAAACACACATATCCGTGGTTTCAAAAGGAGTAATTATTTGGTTTTGCTTTCTAGAATTTCGACTCCTGTTTCGAGCTGAGAGCGTCTTCCCTAGAGTTTCTGCGTGGCCTCAAACCACCGAGGTCCCTTTTGATTTCACGTGGTTTTCCAGCCTAGCCTGCAAGAAATTCCTTCTAAGTCCCTCGAGAAAACTCTATTTTCACTGAACTTTTGATCCGACCAGCAGCAATATTTGTAAAGAGAAGCCTACCGCTTCTCTTTACAAATTCAGTCTGATGTTACATCAAAGAAATTCAGATAAACATTGAGGCGATAAGTTTCAAGTTCAAGATAAATCCCTAATTTAAACTTCTGAAGAAGCTTTTGAAGCTGTTCCGTAACAACGGCTTCAGGAAACAGAGGAAAAGATAAGCTTAAATGGAACAGTCATCGTGTCGGTAAAAGTACTGAAACCCGAATGAGCTTTATCACCCTGGTTAATGATAGAGGGAAACTGAGGCACGGAAAAGCTGAACCGATTCAGAAATATGTGGGAGACTTATAGTTTTAAGGCTTATGTAAAGAATTTCAGGGAAGGTAATAGGTGTTTTCTAGTGTCTATAGAGCCAATGATTTTGTTTTTACAACAGTATCTGGCACAGGACCTTGACGGGAGGGTCTATTCATCCCATATTAAATGAATATGTGTTTTTCCTTTAACCGAACAAAGAGATTTTTCCCTGCTGTGTATTAAAGCTGTTTCGGTCCAAGTTTCTGAAAACGAAAAAGTGTCCTGGGCGGTGTTTATTGGCCACAGCTGCTCTTGCTGTTTTATGGAGTTATTCACTATACCGAGCATTTCCTTGGGGAGCGTGTAGATAGCAGTTAAGTGTGACCTTGCAGATGACTAAATATTGTAAAGTATTATTACTAGCTGTAAGTTCACAGCACCTTAGAGGCAGATATGCTTGAGAATCAGAACATTTTGGACAGAAAAGCAACGTGGCGCGTGTTAGCAGGTAGACAGCACCCCGGCCGCGTCCAGGAGAGCGCCACGCAGCCCACACGCACTTCTGCAGTGAAATACAGAACCATCCCAAAGTGGAATCCGTAAGATCCAGAAACAGCGTCGGGTTTTTCTAGCCCGTGAGTTCTGGCGCCAAATTTCACGTCGCTTCAGGTTTTCTGAGCTTCGCGGGTTAAGCGCTGGTATCGCGCGGGCGCGTCGTGCGTCGCTGACCTGTCATACAGCAAACTCTACGGCTGACTCATGCAGAACCGTCATTTCACCTCCTGGACAAAACTGTTTTAGGGCATGTTTTAAACATAGCCGTTGCCTTAACAATAAACAGCTCTTTTCGACTTGACTTCTGTGTACTGATCCTTGAGAAGACGTAGAGAGATGCCGAGCGGTGGGAATGTCGACCCAAAGCTCCTGGTTTGTCACAGACCACCCGCGTGCTCGTGTCCCAGCACGGGGGCAGAGCTGGGCGGGACTTCGGCCACACCCGTGTGCCACTTGTCAGAGTCTCCTTCCCTTCGGGAGGCAAGTGGCATTTCCACAAGGAAGTTGACA
>NW_011889208.1:161714-163546 GCF_000151845.1 Pteropus vampyrus | reverse complement strand
AATTGTAAGTTACAGTTATATTGGTTCTAGTCCATTGTTTCGTTTGAGTTTAGGGGCCCCAATTAGCAATATGTTGGGCCACAGCTGCCAGACGTCTCTAGTTATCATTTTCTATCTTTATTTATCATTTTACCTCTGTTTTATTTTCATTCTTATTCTAGGTGCCCGTACTGTGTTCCAGTCACACCTGGTTGCCCTCGACCACTTGCTACTCAGTCTTCAGTTCTCAGACTGTTTTGCCTTTCTGTTCCCTTGTGTTTTCCTGAGTCTGGTCAGTTTCTACTTCACAGTTTTCTGTGATTTGTCAATTTCTATTTTAAATTTCCAGATTTGGGTTTGGGGCTTCTTTATCATACTCTGAGTTATATCTGATTCACTCTGAAGCGTGTTGTTACAGGTTTCCTCTATTTCATGGCTGGCTTTTCTCATTCGCTTTTGTCTGTCTCATTTGCTGAAGTCTTTAATTCTTATTTTCTCTGCTTCTTCGGTAACTTTGTATGGGTACTCAACTCCTTTTCCGGTCCATGATTATTTACATATAAAAAATAATCTTCTTACTTACTATTTTTACTTACTTTTTTTCCTTGTGGATTCAAGTTACCTTCTAATGTCAATTTAGTTATTACAATAACTCCCGCCCTCACCTTTTGTGTTTTCAAATATATAACATTTTTGTCTATAAGTCAAACAATATAATTTATAATGTTTTACGTAATTGTTTCAGATCAATAAAGAAAAGGAAAAATATATTATCGTGCATTTTATTACTATCTACTTAATTATATTTACCAGCACTCTGCTCCTTCATGTAGATTCAAATTGTTTTCTGGTGTCACTTTCTTTCTGTCTGAAAAATTTCTTTTCGTGTACATCCGAAGGCAGACGTATTAGCCATGAGCTAGTCCAGTTTCGTTCGTATGGAAATGTTTCATTTCACCTTCATTTTTGAAAGATGGCTGTTTTTGTTCCTTCCAACACTTCAGTATTTCAACCCGTTGCTTTACACCATTCACGGTTTCTGAGGAGAAGTCAGCTGTTAACCTTATGGTGGTCCCTTGTATATGTCATTTCGTCTGTCCCCTGACACTTTTCCTGGGCGAGGGCTGTTGTGATCTAAGGCACACCCCGCTTTATTCCACCTATAAGTATTGTAGTAAATATAGTTATGGGACAAGCACAGCCAACAAAATTAACATTAATTCCTTATCATCATCATCTAATGTCAAATCGGTGTACAATCTTCCTCGATTGTCTCAAAAAACGGCTTTTAACAATTGTTTGTTTGAATTAGTGCCAGCAAGGCCCACACTGCGCATGGCCCCTAGTGGATGCTTAGGGCTGGGGGAGGGCTGAGAGATGACAGGTGAAGGCTATGGCCTTTCTTTCTGAAGGGACAAAAATGCTCTAAAGCTGACCATAGTGATGGTCACACAGACCTGTGGAAGTACTAAAACCCACGAAATTGTACACTTGAAACAGGTAAATTGTATGGTATGTGATTTATATCATAATAAAGCTGTTAAAGTGTATGGATGGCAAAGAAACCCATGAAAAGAGGCTTAGTATCATCATTAGTCATTAGGGAGGTGCCCATCAAACCCCACTCCACCTAGGTACCCAAGAGAAACTGAAGACTATGGCCCCCAAGTGGGAACCAGCCACATAGCCACTGGCAGATGAACAGAGAGACCGCCTGTGACACATCCACACAGCGGAACACTATTCACTCGTGAAAAGGAGTGACCTCGGTGCATCAGCCACAACGTGGATGAATCTCAAAATAGCTCTTCCAAGCGAAAGAAGCCAGACAAAGAAAGATCACAAAGATTACC
>NW_011889208.1:160497-161664 GCF_000151845.1 Pteropus vampyrus | reverse complement strand
GGCTTAAACATCGATGTTTCTCCTCCCCGTCGAGCGAGCGGCAACCACCTCGGAAGAAATGACAAAGCAGCAGACGGCAGGACGCGGGCGAGAGGCAGCGCGGGTGCTCACGCCGTCATCACCCGTCCTCACCCCGTCCTCACCCCGTGCTCACTCCTCCTCACCCCGTGCTCACCCCGTCCTCACCCCTCCTCAACCATCCTCGCTCCGTCCTCACCCCGTCCTCACCCCTCCTCACCCCGTGCTCACCCCGTCCTCACCCGTCCTCACCCCGTCCTCACCCCTCCTCACCCATCCTCGCCCCGTCCTCACCCCGTCCTCACCCCGTGCTCACCGCACAGTGCGCGGGCTCATCCCCAGTCTGTGGTGCAATGACTAACGTGTCACCGGCTTGCAGTCACACAGATACACTCTGAGGTTGTCGGTCTGAGCAAGGCGAAGCATCGGGGGGACTGACCTGAGACAGGAGACCCTGGGCAAGGTGTCGGCAGCCCGGACACACGGTCCCCAGAAGCTCGGCCGCTGAAACCGAGCCGTCTGAGAAGATGGGGGAACGCAGAGCCCCGGGCTCCACACTCAGCAGCCGGAACCTCTAAAACTAAGAGCTGCCCAGAGGCGGCCAGGGGCTCGTGGCCAGGGAGCTGCATGCCACACATCCCGGGCTGGCAGCAATAGGGACCATGTGCCAGGAGCAAGCTGGAGTCTCTAACCATCACGACCATCAGCTCAGCCCTGCCTGGTACGGAGGTGACGCAAAGTGGAGGGACTGTTACAGCCTCGCCTCCCGGCCATCGGCCCTGGGCCAGACAGAGCAGCAGGGACCGCGCCCCCGGCACGTCGCCTCCAGACACAGACGGTCCCCAACTAAGCTGTGCCCTAATACTCTCTTATAAGAGGGCTGTCGTGTCCGGGGACAGTGGGGTTTCCCTCTCTTTCCTAACGAGTGGCCGCGTAGCTCGTACGCTGTGGACCTGACCTGTCCTCCCCACGCCCCGCTCCCCGGCTGCACTGTCCCTCCCGGAGGCCCTGGCCTCGCTCGCGCAGAGCACTCGGTGCCCTGCCCCCGTTCTGCGGAGCCAGAGGGGGTGTGAGCAACGTCCCGCGGGAGCAGACGCCCCTTTCCGAGATGAGCTGACGCGCGCCGACGTGAATTCAGGCAGTGCTGCG
>NW_011889208.1:160110-160447 GCF_000151845.1 Pteropus vampyrus | reverse complement strand
CTCGGTGCATCAGCCACAACGTGGATGAATCTCAAAATAGCTCTTCCAAGCGAAAGAAGCCAGACAAAGAAAGATCACAAAGATTACCATTCCATTTACAGAAAAGTCTAAAAAAAAACGCAAACTCGTCCCTAACGACAGAAAGCGGCGGTTCTGGGGACTGGGGACTGGGTCATGGGATGATCGAGTGAAGGACGCACAAAGTGGCACAGAGAAACTTTGGGGTGTAATGAATATTGACCGCATTTGTGTCGAAACTCATGAAATTCTATGCTCTACATATGTGAAATTTATTGCACGTCATTCATGCCTCAACGAAATTGTTAATTTTTTTAAA
>NW_011889208.1:159544-160060 GCF_000151845.1 Pteropus vampyrus | reverse complement strand
TGAATTTGTTTCATTTCTCGTACCTCCAGGAGTTGGGGACCGTTATTTCCCCTCAGAGGAGGAGCAGAGCAGTTAAGTCACTTGCCCAACAACGTTCGGCGAGCAGGGGAACGAGCGGGGACTCCACAGGGCCGCCCTGGCCAGGACACACCCGCGGTCCTCTCGGTGGGCCGGACGTGTGGCCGCCAGCTCTGTCCCCGTGAGCTCCTCCTGGCGTCTCTGACGATCACTGCACAGCATTGCAGGTGCAGCGACACGGGTGGCTGGACTTGGCGGTAAACGTTGGAAGAACGTCTACGAAGGTCACCGACAGCTAGTGAAGGCAGGACCGGGGACCTCAGTGGTCTGCGCACTGTCCACAGGACCGACCCCGACGACGCTGGCCTTGTCGCCCGGATGGGGTTGCGGTGCCCGGGCCCCACACCGTGGAATTGATCTCCTTTATGTCTTCCCACACTGAACTCCTTAAAGGGAAGTCACTTTAGACGGAAGCCACACGTGAGGGCTGGGGACAGG
>NW_011889208.1:157263-158924 GCF_000151845.1 Pteropus vampyrus | reverse complement strand
CCAGGAGTTGGGGACCATTATTACCCCTCAGAGGAGGAGCAGAGCAGTTAAGTCACTTGCCCAACAACGTTCGGCGAGCAGGGGACCGAGCGGGGACTCCGCTGCTCAGCACAGGGCCGTCCTGGCCAGGACACACCCGCGGTCCTCTCGGTGGGCCGGACGTGTGGCCACCAGCTCTGTCCCCGCGAGCTCCTCCTGGCGTCTCTGACGATCACTGCACAGCACCGCAGGTGCAGCGACACGGGTGGCTGGACTTGGCGGTAAACGTTGGAAGAACGTCTACAAAGGTCACCGACAGCTAGTGAAGGCAGGACCGGGGACCTCAGTGGTCTGCGCACTGTCCACGGGACCGACCCCGACGACGCTGGCCTTGTCGCCCGGATGGGGTTGCGGTGCCCGGGCCCCCCACCGTGGAATTGATCTCCTTTATGTCTTCCCACACTGAACTCCTTAAAGGGAAGTCACTTTAGACGGAAGCCACACGTGAGGGCTGGGGACAGGTCCGGGGACAGGTCCAAGGACTGGACGGCCACAGACATCGTTGGGGATTATGTTGCATGGAGAGTGTCTATTCCCTCTTGCTTAGTTATGCATTCAAAGCGTTTATTTGCGTCAGTATAAAGACCCATGAACATTTATTTTATGCTCTGGGTTATAATCCAGCACGACATTATTTACCTCGTTGCCCCGGCTCTTCCAGCTGTGACCATGCGGAGCTCTTTCAAGTGCCCTTTCGGCAAACTCGTGACTGGGTCCGTTGAGGACAGCAAGGTGTTCCAGCCTCACCTGACACACTTCCTCCCAACCCCGGATCCGGTGCCTCCGCAAGGAGCCCTGACTCCTCGATTTGGAAGATGATGAGAGAACTCGGTATCTGGGCACTGGCCGTGCCTGCTGCTCCTGGGCAGAATTTGCAGGAACATCGGTCCACTGAAAATATTAAGAATTTTCTTCCTAATAGTATGGTTCTTACTAAACTCAAAATATATAAAAAATGGGTTTATCGCGAGAGTTTTATAATTTATTTAGGCTTTCCAGCAAGGCCACTTCTTTCCTAAGGTCATTTTTCTTCTCGTTCTGCAAACCGACACCACGCACACTCCCCCACGCACGTACGTGGAATCCCCAGGCGAGGCCGAAGTCAGGCGTTTGCTTTTACAAGGCTCCGTCTCCTTGTGTCTTAATTACCTATCACGCCAAACAGACTCGGTATGTCGTTCTGATAAGTGTCCTCGTCACTGTGGTGCTTTCCGTTTCTTTTATTTGGGCCGATTCTAGTCCCGCCCAGACTGTCCTGCTGTCCAGCAGTTAGATCTTCGGGCGGCTGCACCCGAGGCGTAAGGTGCCTCGCGATTCTGGACACGGATGAGGCAACACTTCTGGGTTGTTTGCTGGTGCACGAGAACCTTCGGCTGGCCTTCCTGCCGCCGTGCATTTCAGCGATGTCCTCACGAGACGGCCTGCAGGTGCCTGGGTCTCGGCTCAATGTTCAGAGCTCAGAATCTTTTGGAAACAGCTTAAGCTTTTTTTTCTTTTTCTAGATGTGTTGTTTTCCTCTTGCTCGCGTTATTTCTCATCTGCCACTTTCCTGCAGCCCTGCTAGACTAAATTGCTTCCAAGATCACGTTTAATCGCCGGCTATCCCTGAAGTGATGCTGTGC
>NW_011889208.1:155210-157213 GCF_000151845.1 Pteropus vampyrus | reverse complement strand
AGAGCATAACATTTTTGCGAGCTGCAGACAGCGGAGAAATAAACGACGAGATTAGATTTCTGGTTCGCATTATGAGCCATGAGAACGTGAATGAGACCCTGAAACCCATCTTCTTTGTAAAAACGGGGTAAATAATTCTTCTGCTCATTTTGATCCGTCGGAATAACGTGTCAACATGACAGACTTTTGTTTTTCCTATGTTAACAGATAAGACCTTTAGGGGCCGTGTATTAATTATCAAGAAATGAGGACAGACGTTGACTTTTAAACGTGAGTGGGAGCCTTTGTGCTAGGACTGTAAGGGTTCGGTTAACGTCTCAGGGCTATGGCGTGAGCTGTACCCCGCTTCCCTTTTTCCTTCTAAGTCATCACTGCGCTTTGTCTCCCCAGCTCGCGAGCCTCCCTCTAACCGCGCAGCGTTCCTTTATGCAGCTCTGGATCGCCAGCCAGAGATCTTAAAATAGAACCTGGCTTCAGCACTTTCATCATTTCCCCTGGAGTGGCAGGCAAAGAATTCACTGAATAATTGTTTCGGCACTTGGCACCGTGTCACCAGCGGTTATGAATATGCAACTAAATCTCTGCAAAGCCGCGATGAAATAAAAACCCTCAAAACCTTACACAGTACAGTCGGTACCTTTTTTTTTAGTAAATGGGACAATGAAATGTAAAAAATATAATGCAATTATTGCAATGTAACATAACATATTACGGTTCGTATAGAAGCATGAATCTCAAAATGTACCGACTCACATCTTAGTGCAATATACATGTCGATGACACATTTTTTTTACATGACGCATCTGCTTTTTAAAAGTTATTAAAATCCAGAAGGCGTGCTTTTATAATTAAGGAAATTAAATAAATGGTCTCCGTTTGCTGGGTAATCACAATTGAAGGGGAGAAAATGTACCAAGAAGACAGAGTCTTAAATCAAGAAGGAGCTCGCAGGAAGACTGAAGACTCAGCACTCCAAGAGCAGGGCTGCGGGGTGCCAGCGTGTCTGAGCAGGTTGTGACCGTCTCTGGTGGCACTGCCTGCAAAGCTGAGCAGATGTGCTCGCCTCGACGTGTCTTAGAAGACCCTTTCTACAGACACACCACATGGAAGGACAGTCACCTCAATCTCATTTCTGGTTTTGCCACAAACATTTGCCACATGTCGGTCTGTGGCCCTAACGGCCCAAAAGTGGATTTCGAAGGGACTCAGCACAGATCGCGACGGCATGACGGGCCAGCGGCTCTCCCCGAGCCACTGGCTATGGTTTCAGAGGAAGCGCCCAGCGTGGCCTCTGCTTTCCAGCCTCCCCTCCCCCACTCAGACCACACCTGTCAGTCCCCTGCCTCCTCGGGGATGTTGGGCCAGCTTTGCGGTGGCGGGCTGTGGTGGGCACAGCAGTGCCCCTTGGGAGGCCGTGCCCCGAGCCGGGAGCCTGTGACCGAGTCACCGTCCACCACAAAAGGGCTCTGTGGCTGCGACTTGGTTAAAGGTATGAAGGGGACCCGACCTAATCATGGGGCCTCAAGCAGACGGCTTTTCCCGGCTCCTCAGCAGAAGTGTGGGGACGATGAGTCCCGCTGGCTCTGTGGGTGACGAGCCATGGCGGGCGGGGGATGGAAACCCACTTCCTTGCCTTGACCTTGGTGAGGCCGTGACGTCGGCCCAGGGAGACCCGCAGGCGGAGCGTCTGGCCCACAGAACCGTGAGGCAGACGGACTAATAGGAAAAAACAAGGAAAACACAGAGTGCTTTCCAAAATTCTAAAATTTTTCTGCATGTGCGCGCACACGCTTGTGTGTGGGTGCGGGTGTGAACAGGATATTGGCAGCCAATGAAATGCTTTAATTTCCACATTTTCTGTAAACGCCTGCGCTTGGACGAAGCAGAACGTCGCGGTTTATCGCGAACCTGTGCCATCTACGCATTTTAAAAGTCTGTGACCCTTCGTATCTTCTCATTGTCCACAAGACCCAGAATTATCGTTTTTATTTTAAAAACGCGTC
>NW_011889208.1:152766-153910 GCF_000151845.1 Pteropus vampyrus | reverse complement strand
CGAACCTGTGCCATCTACGCATTTTAAAAGTCTGTGACCCTTCGTATCTTCTCATTGTCCACAAGACCCAGAATTATCGTTTTTATTTTAAAAACGCGTCCGGTCACTTGGCAAACGCAGTTAAGTATGTACTCGGCCCCACGCGCAGAGCTGCAAGCCAGGGGTTTGAGGTGACCACGTGGTCCCGTGCTCAGGGTTCACTGTGACGGGGACGCAGTAGGTAGGCACGTAACCACTCAACTGTCACAAAACCTATATAGTAACTGTGCTGACGAGATGTGGGAAAGCCAGCTGCGGCCTGGGCAAAGTCCGGGGACACGAGCTCTGGGACCCGGCCTGGGACACCAAGTCTGCTGGACACGGCCGGCCGAGAGCCTCTCGCCTCCCTTCCGTTCTCCCTCAGAGCAGTCAAGGGCAAGGCCATCTTGCAGAACAAATGGGTGGGGAAGGGTGGAATTCAGAACCCGGGAACGTAGAAAACGAACATCTGGTGGACAACGTCACAGCCGGGATCCAGGTGTTTCCTTTAACCAAGATAAGGACACTTAACGAGTCTCCACCTTCTCACCCTCAATTGCTTCAAACGCCTAAGGCCTAAGCATCTTGGTGGCCGCTTTTCAGACCATGTCTCAAAAACTTATTTGAACTGTAATGTGTAAATCCACGTAAATCCACAAAGCTAGCACTATTTTCATAGTAAGGCATTCTATCAGTCTGCCAATGACTAAATCTGGCGAACACCTTATAATCTGAATTATTTTTAACCTGGGAGTGATCATAATTGTAAGACTGAGGGGACACCTTGCCTCTGTCCCCCTGGGTATAAAATGCATAACTGTGAAACAAGTGCATAAATATTATAAACCTGCTTTGTATTTCAATATGAGTAAAAACCACGGTATCTTAAGATCTTAGTTTGTAATGTTTTCTTCCCCAAGATGGTAAGAAAAAAAACCACTAAGTCATTTCATCTGGACACGAGGTTGCTGAATCTGAGGAAAAATCAGCCAATTTAAAGTCCCCAGGGGCCCCCGAATACACAGGGATGGCTGCTAGAGATGTCACCTGATCTGGCTGAGCTCCCGCCTGGCCACCATCTGGGGTGTCCAGCCAGACAGCTGAACTACACGGAGAGAGGTCTGAG
>NW_011889208.1:150571-151986 GCF_000151845.1 Pteropus vampyrus | reverse complement strand
TAAAATGCATAACTGTGAAACAAGTGCATAAATATTATAAACCTGCTTTGTATTTCAATATGAGTAAAAACCACGGTATCTTAAGATCTTAGTTTATAATGTTTTCTTCCCCAGGATGGTAAGAAAAAAAAACCACTTAGTCATTTCATCTGGACACGAGGTTGCTGAATCTGAGGAAAAATCAGCCAATTTAAAGAATACACAGGGAGGGCTGCTAGAGATGTCACCTGATCTGGCTGAGCTCCCACCTGGCCACCATCTGGGGTGTCCAGCCAGACAGCTGAACTACACGGAGAGAGGTCTGAGCGGCCGGGGACCGGAGCCCTCGGTTTCCACAGGCGAGGACCACAACTGTGAGAGGGGCCCGTGACTGGAACTGCAGCCGGGGCCGCGTCACCCCCTGCCCGCGTCGCCCCACACCCGCGTCGGCCCCGCGCCCGCGTCACCCCCCCGCAGACACGCTGCCCCAGGACGGTCACTGCGGCCACCTGAGTCGGAGGCAGAGACCGCCGGCGCTCGTGGCTCTCGTTACAGAATGCGGTTCGGACACCGACCGCGTGTGGGGTGAGCACGCCCCCGACACCGGCTCTCAGGACGTGGCTGGCGACGTCACTTCGGTTCTGACGCCAGCCACCTGGAGCGTCAGCCCCACACATCAGGGCGGCCCCGCAGGGCGGCCCCCACTGCAGACGCCCCTGCAGATCCCAGCATGTCGCCTGCGCTTCTGCCCCACTGGCTACAAAGCGGAGGTTCCCACGACCCCCGCCCTCTTTGACCATTTGCAATGACGGCTCAGGAAGGTTTGCCGGTTCGCTAGAGAAGACGTTAGGAAGGACCTGAGTGAACAACCAGATGAGAGGCGCATGGGGCGAGGTCCTGCAGGGTCCCCATCCCCGGTCTCCTGTCCCCCGGGAGCTGGGGCAGGCCGGCCTCTGCGGCCGAGAGCTCTTCATGGCGCCTCCGCCCTGCGGGATGAGCGTGTCACTCAGTGCCCTCTCGCCCTCCTCTCCAAAGGACGGAGGAGACACTGAAACCCCTGGTGACCAGCCCCCACCCTGAAGCCACCCAGGAGCCACCAGAGTCCCCACATCAGGACAAAGACACTCCCATCACCCAGAAAGGTGCGAGGGCCTCGGGAGCTCTGCGTAGGACACCGTGTCCGTCCCCATCACGAGGGTCTGGCTCCGAGCCGGGGACCGGGGCAGGGCCTGGTGCGCGCTCTTCGCCATGCCGCCAGCTGTGTTCCATCGCCTCCTGCAAACCGTGTGGCCTTTGTGGAGGGACACGGTGGGACTGAAGAGAAGGGCCTGCTTTCCGTACTGTCTCGCATAGGAACGAGTCTCCCCTCCAGGCGGCCGTGGGGAGACCAGGCCGAACCCCACGGGCTGCAAGCGCCTGGCCTGTATCCCAGACCC
>NW_011889208.1:142294-148749 GCF_000151845.1 Pteropus vampyrus | reverse complement strand
ATGGCGAGGAAGGAGCAGACGAGCTGTCGAGAGGTTGGCACGCGAGCTCCTTGCGGCCAGACCATCACCTCTAAGGAGACACAGCGCTGGCCGCTGAGAGAACGCACCGAGCGCGAGGCGGGCTCGGAATCACTGCTGGGGATGAAAGCTGCCAGTGGCCCCAGGCCGCGTCACGAAGGGCAGTCACAGCACATGGTGACGAGCGGGTGCGGGGAGGGCCCGGTTCCCCAGAAACAGACTATGGTCCCTCACGTTCGGAGACTCCGAAGCTTGCAGGACCCGAGGTCCTGTCACTTGGTAAGGGGACAGGAATCATGCAGGGGACTCTAGAGCCATGCCAACGAGACATTCAGAGTCGGAGGGCAGTCCCTGCTCGGTGGGGGGCTGTTTTCTGACACACAAGGGACAGCCGTGATTGTGTCTTACACCTGAGGAACCTAAACCCAAGTTACAGAGCCGCCCAGGGGAGCTGCCAAGGCACAGACCCTCCTGGCGCGACTCTACCACTAAAACAGCGACCTCGGGTCCACTGGGCCATGTGCCCGTAGAGACCAGCGCTGGTGCGGCTGAAGTCCGGGGCGGTGTCCGGTGAGGTCACCTGGCTTGGGCCAAGGCACTTGGGTCCAAGGAAAAACATCTTGAGATTTGGATCTCAAAGGAAGATGAGAAGTAACATCAGAAACGTCTCATTTACCTAGGACTTGGCCATAATGGTGTGTGTGTGTGGGGTGCATGTGTGCGTGTGCACATGTGTGTATATGCATGTGCATACGCATGTGCACGTGTATGTGCATGTGTGTCTCTGTGCATGTGTGTACATGTATCTGTGTGCATGTAGGTGTGTGTGCTGTGTGTGCATGTGTGAGCACATGTGTGCAGGTGCTCGTATGTGTCCATGTGTGTGCATGCATGCACGTGTCCCGTGTGCCTGCGTGTGTGCATGTGTGTACATGTATTTGTGTGCATGTGGGTGCACGCATGTTTGTGCACTGTGTGCATGCGTGAGTACGTGTGTGTGTGTGCAGGTGCTTGTATGTGTCCATGTGTGCATGTATGTACGTGTATGCATCTCGTGAGCCTGAGTGTGTGTGCATGTGTGCATGTGTGTGCATGTGTGTGTGTGCTACATCCACTAAAGACTTAACCATTCAGAATGAGCCAAGGAGGTTAGGGCTGAGAAGTAGATGTATAAAACTTTATAAAACAGGCGATTATTGAATTATTTACTATTTCTGGATTGCCCTGTGGAGGAAATAAAACAAAAATGATATTTGCAACCTTGCAAGAAAAAGACTTTCTCAGGAGAATTTCAGTCTACTTCTGTAATAAGACCGGTGCAGTTGGGAAATTTTGATTAAATCCGATAAGCATGCAAGCCGGACTTATGAGTCCTTTGCAGTTTGCCTCCTCCTAATTAAAAACATAATTCTTAAACAGCCACAGCAACGCGATTTTCTGTTAACTCGACACATACCACAGGACTAGGGGAAAAAAGACTACTTAAATGTTTGCATTTATTAGCTCGCTTGAGGATGTGCATTTAAAGTTTGCTAAGCAGTGATAAATATATTTGGAAAATGTAACTGAATGCCACTTAGATCAGCAATATTTCTGATTCCATTAAGTAGGCTATATTTTTCAGCAATTAAGTGAATATGTTTTTTAATTTAATATCTGGCATAAGATGAATGGGGGAGATGAAAATGCCCTTTACCAAATAGATGTTCTGTCTCCTGGGATCAGACCGCATTAAGAAACGTAGGCCTGATGTGCTATCGTCGGCACCGCCCGCCCTGCCGATCTGACGTTTAAGGGGACACGGTTCTCCGATTTCAGCCTGGAGATGGAGAGAACTAGAAATGGTGTTATTGTCCCCACCCGTGTAACAGGAAAATGCTTGGAAAAAACTTCCGATTAATGACTTTCTATTTGAATCTATTTGCGGTCACAGAGGAACTCATTAGCACGAAATCTAGAGGGACGAGAACCAGCAGGGAGGAGCAGGCTCGAGCGTCTGATGGCCTGGGACAGACGCCAAGCACCGGTGGCGCCAACTGAGCGTTTTCAACAAATCACTGAAGATCGCGCGTGGGGGTGAGGGTGTGTGAAGTCTCCCCCGGCTGCAGCCCTGCGACCGACACCCTCTGGGGGCTCTTCCTCCAGGACTCCGCCGAAGGCCTCCAGGGTTCCTGAACAAGCAGTTGTCTGGGCGACAGTGCCATCTAAGCCAATCAATGTACCCATCTATCATCTCTCATCTGACTGTCCACCTATCATCTATCTGTCATCTACCATCTATCAATCTATCATCTCTCATCTAACTGGCCATCCATCTTCTATCAATCATCTATCTATCCATCTATCTATGTATTCATCTATCATCTATCTGTCCATCTATCATCTCTCCCCTAACTGTCCATCTATTATCTGTCATCTATCTATGTATTCATCTATCATCTACCTATCTATCCATCTTTTATTTATTTATAATCTATCACCTATCATCTATCTATCCATTACCTATTATCTATCATCTACCTATTTATCCATTATCTATTTATTATCTATTAACTATCACCTATCTATCCACCTATTATTTATTATCTGTCCGTCCATCCGTCCGTCCGCCCATCATCCTAAGGTCTTGGGAAAGCCATACTGCATTGGAGAACACGGCCATGGATTCGGCTGTGAACCCGCTTGTGCCAAGCATTCCGGGAGACACCGGTGGGGGCAGCCGGATCGGCAGGCGTGGGACTCGGGAGGAGGAGCTGAGCCAGGAGAGTGTGCGTTGTTGGCACAGAGCGTCTCAGTCTCGGGAATAAGTATCGGGGCTCGGGACGTGGGCCCGAGAATCTGGAATGTGGATGACGGGGATACACGGAAGGCGTGGCTGGGAAAACCGGTCCCGTCTCCATCAGGATGAGTTTGGGGGTGCCCCCAGGGTCGTAAGGGGGCCGAAAGGGCTCAGAGCTAAGCGCACGCGAGTGTTACTGCGCGCCGCGCTTTGCTGAGAATCCCTCTTCGCGGCCGCCGCTGCGTGCCGTGTTCACTGGGGGACACTGTGAAACTTCGAATGTCCAAGTCGCAGCCCGGAGAAATGAAGCAGACTGGCGCCGGGCGTGACAGGGGAGGTGAGACCCAGATGTCGGTATTTTCTTTTAAGTTTCCCAGATGAACCCAACATGCAGGCGCGTTTGGGGACCAGCGGTCTACGCATAAGCAAATAGGTGGGACGATGAGAGTCGTTTCAGAGGGAATGAACTTACCCTGCGACTTTCCAGGGCAAGAAACTGGACGCTGCTCTGCTCCTTTCCAGGTCCGAGGACTCCGACTCATCTCCGACCCAGCCCGAACGGGCAGAGCGTCCCCCGGTTCTGCATGACACGCCTTTCCTATTTCACATCCGAATCCACGACCAGGTCTACGTCTGCCTATGCCGATACCATCCACACTGTGACTCCAGCTTTATTAAGTTTTAGGACAGGTTAAAGTCGTCTATGATGACAAATCAGAGAGTAATCTCTGGCGCGTGTGTGTCTTGAGGGAGTTGGTCGAAGGAGGCACGAGGACACTTTCTGCGACCATGAAAATAGTTTGTATCTTCGCAGAATGAAATATTTAGTCTGCGTACTTCACTGTATGGAAGCTGTGTCTCCGCAAAAATGAAAACCATTGAAAAAAAGAAAAAAAGTTTTTGGGACAACCAGCTGGCCAAACGGAGGATACCATACAGCAGGGGAAAGTTCGAGTGAATCTAAGAACTTAAAAGAAAATCAAACCAGAACTGGTGACTAGAAAACAGTAAGATCCACTTCACCATTAGAGCACAGGTGGCCTTGCTGTCACTCAACCCTACAAACGAAAAGAAAAAGCAAAAAGTCGCTTCTTCTCGTCGAGCGCTGTTCTCTGCTTAGACTCTCAGGTTCTGTTTTAGCAGCTCGGGGTGTTTAGTTTGCTTTAGAGTCTGGCAGATCGTGAATTATAAACATGTCATTTTGCTTAAGGGCGCCCTGAGATGGTGAGATCATCGCTCTAGAAGGGTGTGTGCGCGCGCGTGCACATGTGTGTGTGTTGGTGGGGAGAGCTAAAGGAAAGAGGGCTTAAGACAGTCTGCTGAATAGCGATCATAAATCGAAAACTCAGTACCCCGAGTGGGGCAGGTACCGTGAAGTTCAAGGTCATCAGAGTGAGTATCAGAATCACCGGGCACCGGGTGGGGGTGGGGGGGAAAAGGAAGGGGGACCCGACGCACGCCCCCCAGGCACTGCATTCTCACAGGAGTGCTGAGGCCTGAAATAGGCATTTACATGGAAGACCATGACTTTTGAAGGCTATCGAACGGAATGAAAGACAATCTCCATGTTGGTGACGTAAAGATAAATGAACTTTTAAAACGTCTGCCTGGTGTAAGCTGATGGCACCACCCTGAATGACAAATAAAGTTGGTGATCATTTTTAAGACTCTAAAAAAACTGCTTGTGCTTTGACCCAGAAATTTTATTTCTAGAAATATACCCTAAGCTCATTTATAAGGACAGCTGCAAAAATTAAAAAGGATATATTTCAGCATTGTTTATAATATCAAAAAAAAATTGGAATCTCGATAGATTAAATAAAACTTGGTATCTCCATGTACCATAACGCTGAGAGCCATTAACATACGATTCATGTTTATGATAAAATGAAACGAAGCATCTACATACATGCACATGCAAGAGGCTGTGGGCCCATGCATTCTACATGGCCGCTTGAGGTGGCGGCATACACAAATACATGGGCGGTTCTTATTTGTTTATTTCGATAGTATTCTATAAGATTCGTGCATATTTTTGGTGTATTAAAAAATAGCACTACAAATAACTAAAACTCTGTACCAAGGAAGGTATTTAAAGCATATAAACACGAATTAGCAATCAAGAAGAAAGAAAAGACAGCTGTTAACAACTAAATTGTAAATTCAGCACTGAGCTCCCAGGCAGCCAGATCGCAAAGGCAAACACTCAGCTTTTCCATCCTCATTCCCACGAGGATTAAAATATTTCATCTCCAACGGAAGGGAAGTTCTAGACGGAATTTCTTCCACGAGGTACTTTTTATATCAGTTTTATATCTTTACTTTTTGGCTCTATTTGCTTTTTCTATTTTTTGAGGGAGAGGAATGTGATTGTAAATTTCTACTGTTTTAACTTTTTAAAAACCATGGGAACCGACTCTAACTTTAAAAAATCACTTACGATATAAAAAGTTGTCGATAATTAGAGATGTTCATGCATGCTTGTCACATGATTTACTATTTTGAACTTTGAAAGGAGCTTCATCTCCAGCAAATGAGAAAAAGCATGTTATTTTTAATTTACTTCGTTCTTATTTTTCCATTACTTTGCTTCCTGCATTTCTGTTCTCTGTCTCTACAAGTGACAGGAGCAGTATGAGCTAAACCAGTCTCATAAAAGTAGTTCGAAGGGTCACGTAAATAAACCTACTTCTAATAAGACGATTCTATCTGGACAGCATCTTTTCTGCATCTGCTTTTACTCTATCTGGTTCACTTCTAATAAGACGATTCTATCTGGACAGCATCTTTTCTGCATCTGCTTTTACTCTATCTGGTTCAACCTGCAGCTCAGTAAAATGTTAAAAATATTTTGACGTAGGTGTTTCCAGCCTGGTAGAGTTTTAACTGATTTCCTAATCAGGGTGAACAGCCATTGTGGTCCAGGTTTCTCCTGTCGCCGTCCCGGGTAAACCACCTCAGCATCCCGATTTTGAGGCCGGCCTCGGTTTGTCTCCCCATGCGCTGCCAGGTCACGTGGCTTCTCTACAAACTGCCGTGGTGTCGACGGTGCCTCATTATGGGCTGTCAGCACCGGCTCTGCCTGGCACGGCGTCCACAGGCTCGCCGTGTGACAAGCCGCCCCCACCTGAATTTCCTGCGGTGTCACTCGGTGAGCCTTCCGTGTCTATCCAAGATTCTAAATTATGTCTGCATCCTTGAAAACAACAACAGTGATTTTTAAAGGAGCCTCTTGCGATGAGGTGATTCCAGGGTCCCGTCTCTAAGCCACCCAATAAGATGCCGTGAGAATCAAATGAAACCTGGGCCACGCTGGCCCCGCGCTTGCAGACGTGCTCTGCGGTAGCCCTGCGTTTCTGTAAGATGTTTGAGAAATGCTTTACGAGTCGGACACGCACCTGCACCCGTGTCGACGTGGGCAAACTCTCCCCGCCTTTACTGTGAAGAATGACGGACATAAGCAAAGAAAATACAAGACGAAGTCGGAAGGTACAGTCACAGCCCCCGGCCCTCAGGCGCGTAGCTTCTCGCTGTCGAGGGAGCAACACGGAGGCGGAGCGTCGGTCCAGCCTGGCCTTTCCTGCTCCACCCAAGGACAAGCTTACGAAGACGTCGGGCCCACGCTTCTGAAAGAAGGGCCAAGAAGGAGTAGAAGTCC
>NW_011889208.1:129743-141134 GCF_000151845.1 Pteropus vampyrus | reverse complement strand
CGAAGTCGGAAGGTACAGTCACAGCCCCCGGCCCTCAGGCACGTAGCTTCTCGCTGTCGAGGGAGCAACACGGAGGCGGAGCGTCTGTCCAGCCTGGCCTTTCCTGCTCCACCCAAGGACAAGCTTACGAAGACGTCGGGCCCACGCTTCTGAAAGAAGGGCCAAGAAGGAGTAGAAGTCCGTTAAAAAGGCACGTATGCTGATGCGACTTGAGCAGAAGGTGCCAGGACAACGCGAGAGGCCACATGACCCTGGGTGGACTCGTGGGGCCGAGCCAGGATGGAGGAGGGGCGGGGAGGGCCGGGAAGCTGTCAGCCAGACCCTGGGACAGGAGGAGACGGCGTCGGCGTGGATGGAGGGTCCCACATGAGGCAGGGCACAGAGGCCGCAGGGGAACCAGGGCAGCTGCGGCAACACAGGTCTGAGCAGAAGCCACGTGGACGCGACCGCAGGCTTGGGAAGTGGGCTGCGGGGCTTTGACCCTTTCGCTCCATCCGATGCTCCTTTACAGTCCAGCCTTGTCTCTTACAGGGGGTGGTTTGCCGAGGCCACCACGGCGACAGCACAGACAGGTCTGGGGCTGGGCGTCCGGGATCAGGGAGTGGACGGGGCCGTTTCCCCTGAGGCCTCCCTCCTCGGTTCGTAGATGGCCGCCTTCTTGCTGTGTCCTTGCATGGTGGCCCTCTGCGACAGTCTGTGTCCTAATCCCCTCTTCATATAAATATGGGAGCAGGGCCGCCTAAATGACCTGATTTCCACGTAGTCACCTCCTTAAAAGTCCGATCCCCAAATACCATGCCCTCCAGCGTTACGGAGGGTCCACGCTTCGACATGTAAGTTTTAGGGGGGACACAATTCAGCTCCTAACACGGGAAGCCCTCGACACATACAAATAGGATGGAAAATGCAAGCGGAGCCCACGAGTCCCCACATGCTGTCTGGAGCCCGCTCCCCGGAGGCAGCAGGAGAGGAAGCCGTGCCAGCCCTTCCTAGGGGGGTGGGGGGACGGCCCTCATGACCCCCACTCCGTATCGGGGCCACATTTCCTCGTGTGACAGCAAATGCGTGCTCCGCACAGAGAGGTTTAACCCGCTCGCAAAACTGCCCAGCCTCGGCGCAGTCCCTTAAATACAACAGTAAATGGCTCTTCCTGAGATAGTGTCGCTCCTCCCGGGAAGGGACGCAAAGCCTAAGCTTCCTGGTCCACCTCGCGGCCGTCGGGCACGTCCTATCTGCAGCCCAGCGCAGCCAGCACCCTGGCCTCCTCGTGCCCACCAGGCCCCGGAGCAGGTCTACACCCGATGGGCCCAGAGCAGGTCTACACCCAGCGGGACCCTGGAGCAGGTCTGCACTTAGTAGCCTGGCCAGCGGAGGGAGCTGACGCCTCGCCCGTGTGATGACTCTCTTGCCACGTGTTTGAAGCTTTCAAGGAGACCGTTTATAAATACAGTAGAATCTGGCCCAGGTTTCTTGTCGTAAGTGAATGTTCGTGAGGTCTGTGTGCCACGGGGAGGTCCTGCCTGACACCCGTGGGCAGGGTGACGACTCTTCAGTCCGTCCGTGACAGCGCGTCCACAGCGGCTGTTAAAATACTCGAAGGCGTCCATGCCAGCTGGCAGGACGCTGCTGCTCCAAGCCCGTGTGTCCTGGCTCCCTTGCTCGGCCCCGCCGCCCACCGTCCCTGCCCGCCCTCGGAGGCGGCGAGGCCGCGACGCAGCGGGAAATGGCGGGGACCAGCTCAGTCTGGAGCCGTCAGCGAAGCCCACGTCCATGCTGGAGGCCAGAGCCCGCTGTTTCCACATCCCTCTTCCCTAAGCACGTGGAACAGCGGACATTTATGTTTTGGTTAAGGGAATGGACGGACACGGGCAAAGAAGGCACGTGTGTCATTCAGCCGCCTCTCACGGGTCACCACCGGGTGCGGAGTACAGCAGGTAACTTGGACAGCTCTGAAACGGGTGGAACCGGCCTCTGGGCTGCAGGTGGCTGCAGCCCCCACAGACTGGCCGGCAGAGCCGCAGAGCCGAGCCCCGTGACCCGTGCTCACGTCCTCACATCGTCCCGCTCGCGATCTTCCCGCCCGGGTTTACGGTCCTGGCCCCCTGTCCCCGCGTGAGCCGCCCCTCCCGCCCACAACGCGATGGAAAGTAGACGACCGACCGACGGCTCTCCCTCGTCCCACCAGAGCACACCCCGGAGGGGACAGGAGGTCTCCCGTCACACCTGCCCGGCTGGGCGTCCACGGCATACCCCGCTGCTGTGTAACGCCGCGTCTCAGCCTCATAGTTCCCTGTGAACGCCTGAGAGCCCGGGGCTGCGTGAGCCTGGCAGGCGGTATCCATGGCAACATGCCCGAGCAGGCACTTGGTGTGTGGGAGAGGGGAAAGCACCCCAGTCCCGTATCACAAGAGAGCCTGTGATGGATGATTGACTATAAGCTGATTGAAACACTCTTTGTATGCTAACCAATACTACCCGCATGCGACTTGTAACCTGCATTTAATCCATACTATTTTCCAAAACCAACACAAAACGAAAGAAAGGAGGGGGGAGGGGGAGGGGGAGGGGGAGGGAAGCATCCTTCTTGGCTTCCACCTAAAACATTCCCAATGAGTTTTTCTGAACAAAAACACAGCAAAGATGGTCCTGGTGAATTTCCGACAACTCCGACCACAAAGGCGCCAGTGGAAAGCGGGAAACACGTCCAATAAGTATCAAGGTGTGACAGTCTCACGAGGACGCAGAACCGCACAGTTCGCAGAGGTTTCCCGCGCCTTCCTGCTACTCATGTGACCGCCCGCTGTGGCACCACACTGCCCTCCACGTGCGGGACACACGGCAGGAGGGACGAGACAGAGAGGGACTGAGTGAGGTCGAACGGCCCTTTGTAACTATAGCGTACAATGCCACCCGAACTGGTCGCCAGATCCCAGCGCTGCAGAAATGCCTGTATTCTGCCACACCGTCTCTTGGTGCCCCGAAGGAATAATGAGTGTTCTGGGACACGGCCCGAGGTGTCACCCACCTTCGCTCACTCCCACGCTCCTGAGTAATGCAGGTCTTCGCAGAGGGGCTGTCCCCGCCTCCCGAGGTGGCAGCTCGACTTCTTTCAAGGGCAAAACCGCGATTTCCCTTATATAGCCCCAGCCCGCCTTCCCGTCCGAGCTGGATGAAGCGCGGACATTTGATGAGCTGCCCTCGGAGTCTGGGGGCTTCATTCACGGGGGCGGCAAGTCCGCTGGGGTTTTCTCCCGGCCACATCGCAAGCATCGTTCATCGCACCCGTCTGACTGATGTTCATGACGAAAATTATTCCCACATTTTGGCAAGTGACTTTTGCAGCCAAAGGAAGCACTTCTGTGCACTGCATGTTAAGTGTTTCTCCTATCGTGAGTTATCCGCGTCTGGCACGCGCCTGATGTGCGAATGCAGCTAGAAATTACTAAGAAAATGCACGAGAACGTCGCGTTCCATGAATAGGTCCGGTTCTAACATTTTAAATTAGTCTCCAAGGTATTTACATGCTCAGTCTCAACTTGTCTGTGGGATTCTCTCACCAAGTGGACTCTAGCACCGTAGTCTGTGTTCCTTGCGAAAATACCAAGAGTTTCCACGACGCTCGCCTTTGCCGAAGAGCGCTTGCTCCCCAGGGCCACGGTCGTGAAACACTAAAACCACCGACAACGCGATGAGGGCTTACGTGTGCAGGTTTGCGGGTGACATCACAGAGGATAGACTGTAAAATGTGTAGTTGGGTTAGAATTAGGGTTGTGTCGGGACAATAAAATATGCTGGCCCCCAAAATGTTTTCCCTACTGGGGCTACCCTCTTGACAGTGTGACGTGCTATCTCAGAAGTTGTTAAGATAGGTGAAAATAAGTATCTGCAAATTCCTGGGAACCGGCAACCACGTTTAAACTCGAGTGACATGAGTTCTCCACGGGTCTAAGTTCATCGAGTCCTTCAGAGGAAACTAGAAAACCAGGTTTCCGATACCCTAAAAATGAGAGGCTGGGCCTGGGAAGAGCGCTTCCCGCCAAGGAACGGGACGGGACTGTGGCCGTGAGCCCGAGGACACAACGAGGACGGCCCCGCGCCGAGGGCGGATGACTGTGACGACAGGCGGGCGTAAGGAAGCAGACGGGGACTGACGTCCCGAGGAAACGCGAAACCCGGCTGAACCCCACACGTGGCGAAAGGCGGGGCTGACGCGCACCCTAATTTTTCTCGTCCTTTTTATAATATTTGTCATGGTTGCCTGCTCTTCCCTAGAAAAAAAATGTAAACATATATTCCTCTGACTTCCAGATCACCAGGTTTCTAGAGAGTTCTCGCCTTCTGGCCGGCCCGCTTTGTTTCTCTGCCTCCGTTTCTCCCGCACCCGAGCGTCCCCGCCACGTTCTCTTCCAGGCCCGTTTTCCTTCTGACTCTACACGCACTTTTGCTGACTCCAGAGGAGTGCGCGGCCATCTCTATACTACCCAGAAATCTTCGTTTTTCAACCCGGATCGTTCTCGTGAGCTGTAGCCCACGTGCTGGATTGCGCCTCAGAGCGTTTCTGTCCCTTTCCACTTTATACTCCGCGTCTTCATAAAGCATGAATGTGTCACGCCGGTTTCTCCCATGACGCCCCGGGTTACCTCTCGCTGCCTTCGGAATGGCGTCTGAACTCCCTCACCCTGTGTCAGAACCCGGTCACCTCTAACTGTGTCCGTCTGTTGTCTTTCGGCCTCGTGCCCTCCCCCTCCATCAGGCTGAACTCCGCCCTGAAATGGTCCACGCTTCAGGCGCAGCCTTTTCCCCATCGTCACCCGTACCTGGGACACTTCGCTGCCCTCACACACCCCCCGGCATTCCCTCAGTGTGTTAAATTAACGCGTCAACATCGGTTCTTCCTGCCCTGACCAACGCCCCCTGCCCAGTGTATCATAAACTCTTTATTTCCCTCCCAGTAGGATTCACCAACGAATCGGCACTGTGTGTTTAATTTAACCACGAGACCGGGGTCGTGCCGGCATTGTTCACTGCTATCGTCCTACCTGGCTGGCGGTGAAATGCTTGAGTTGTAGCGGGCACATAACGAACATAGACTTTTCGAATGACAAACACATTTTTTCATAGTTACAGATGTAAATACTCAAGTTTAAACTATTCGACTAAGAACAAACGCTATATTCCTTTCCTGGGTTTCCCTTTGTTTTTTTATTCTGTTTAAACAAAATCTCTCGTGTCCCCTAAAATAGGGGTAATTCACTCCCTACAGTGCTAGTCGTGAGTTCGAAGCACATCCAGTGACACGGGAGTCCGAGAAAAGGACGCGGTTAGCAGGGGGAAGAGAGACTGGATGCTGAGACTTTGCATCCGTGACGGACTCATCTCGGGCCCTACGAGGACGGGCTAATGCATCGATTAGCTGCACGCCTGGGTGCCTGGCCCCTACTGCCCTGTCCAGCTTACTTTAAAGGGCAAATTCCACAGAAGAAAGCAATGAGGACAATAGGTCACTTTTACACAGTTCGCACACGCCGCTCTGAATTCTGACCAAGTTATCCTCGGTGAACTCTCAAAACTATGTAATTCCCGATTTCAAGGCTGGTGTTTATCTAACACGACCGGTCCCTTCCAGCTTACTACGACAGCGCTGACACTGGATCCCCAACCCAGAGGGCTGACGAGACAGCTATCACACGAGGGACACGGAGGCAGAAACCAGCCAGCAAGAGATGACGCTGGGGAAGGAGAGCACCTCGGAAACAGTCACAAGGCTGCAAATGGCCAGTGGGCCACCACCAAAGTAGGGGGCGTCTGTTCATGGAGGCTGCGTGGGTTGTGTTAAGCACAGGGCGTTCGGGTTGCTTGCGGGTCCCTCTGACCCCCTTTAAAAGATGGACTTTGGCTCTGCTCCGCACAGCTTGGCAGCTGAACAGACACTGCAGAGCCCCGTACTAGTGCGTTCTCTTTTTTTTGCATTACAAATCGTTTTCCCTATAGCAACTCACCAGAGAAAGAGTGATAACCACGCCAACAACGCTGAGCGCTTAGAACCAGCTACGATCTCAATGTGTTTTGTTCTGTCCAGTGTTTAACGCTGACTCGCAGTGAAGTCGCTGAGGAAGCGTTGAGCTTGTGAACACAGCGAGCAAAGATTCCTTCTGATGACGGATGTGCGACGAATGGAAACAAAACCAACGGTCACAGTGTTATCTTCAGTGGCTTAGACTGAGCCCTGAAAATATTCCATCTACCTGTCTTTCTTAGCACGCACACTTCTATAGTCTGTCATGACTCATGAATATTGTCACAAATTGTATTTCCTGAGTCTTATAAGTTCTCGGTGTTATGCTCTAAAAGACTCATTTAAAAAATATACGCTGCAATTACTCAAATCTTGAAATTAACACAGGTTTTCTAGATGCATCTACGATGCATAATTATCTTATCCATGTCTTATTCTTTGGCCCTACCTCAAATATGGCACAGCCTGGGGTCAAATGTCAAGGTCGGCCAAGAGCCCACGGCCCTGGGGAAATTTGTCGGGTCTCTGAAACTGCCATTCGGTCCTTTCATTTGTCATCGTTGTGGCCTTATCTGTAAAATTTAATAATCCATTATTCTAAAAACATTTACCTTGTTCCTGTTTTGTGTAAAGCGTACTGGTAACATTAAAATAAAAAATACACGGCTGGTTCTGGCTTCGAAGAGTTATGAGTCTGCTGTAATTGTAATATAATGTTAAATGCGGCAGTCGGATCGGGAGAGCCCAGTTTTACCAGCAAAGAGGGAGAATTCTAGCGACTTCGGGAAGCGGGAGGGGTCGGCGAAGGCCCCCGGAACCTGGGGGTGCTGGGGCGAATGGTAACTGAAAGGCGCGAGTCAGCCAGGTTTGAGGCAGAGCATGAGGGGCTGAGCCAAGATGTGGCCTTGACCTCGAGCCCGGGGCTGGCGAGGTGCTCCTTCTCTGGCCGCGACGGCGGAAGTCGCAAGAGCAGACCTCTAGTGCAGCTCTGGTGGTGGGACCCGCAGGCTGTCAGCGTCGACGATGCAAAGCAGCCCCGTGAGAAATCACAAGTTCATATAGAAGGATGTTAAAGTTTAAGGCTCTACGAACACAGATGCCTCAATGTTACTCCCCTAGAGAACTACCCAGAACCACGTGTGGTTATACGTATCTGCACATAAATATTCAGTGTTTTACTGGTCACGTTCTGTCATTGTCTTCAAGCACTTGTTAAGTGCCCCTTGCAAATAGCCTTTCGAGGTTGTCATTCTGGATTAAGCACACATCCAACTGCCACTTTGTGCTGCTGCAGTCTCTACCTCAAAATATACTGTAACATATATATATATATGTTATATATATATGCTACATAACATATATATATCAAATATATATATATATATTTGATAGCTCTATCGAGATATGATTTACGTGCCAGCTTGAATTCACTGATTTATGCTGTAAAATTCAAAGGTCTTTCAGTATATTTACAGAGCCGTGAAACTATGCTATGCAGCCGTCACGAAAATCTAATTTTAGAATCTTTTTATCACCTGGCAAAGAAGCCCATTAACATTCGCTGCCTCGGCTTCTCCCCCTCCCAGCTCCAGGCAACCACTAATCTATTTTCCGTCTCCGCGGACTGCCTTATTCTGCACACTGCATCTATTGTGTTTTCGGACTCTCTTTTTCGCGTTCGTTAGATGAGCTTCATGCCTAGCGAAGTCAGTGGATGTCCTGTAGCTTGTGGCTGCTAATTGCACCTTAGTCTTTTCTGTTTGTAGCTCTCCAGTAAACGGCAAAGCCTTTCTCCACAGCTTTTCTAAATTTAGCTTTAATTGTAATCAAAGGTATGAACGTAGCTTAGAGAGTCATATAGTTCTATAATGCTGCGTCTGAGAGTCGGTGTTCCCCTAGCCAACTGACACTCTAGTTCCAATTTCTGGACGTCTCAAGCCTTTCAATATTTTTAGCGTTCATCATCATCATCATTATCATTGTTATTATTGTTGTCGTGATTGTTATTTTGACATTTACTCCTGTAATTCTACGTTTATCGTGCTACTTCTTGATTTCCTTAGTTTTACAAGTCATTTACCTCTTTCCCACTGACTCAAAACACATATGCATCACCTCATTCATTTACTCTATCAATCTTTCCTTCTTGGTTTGTTTCTTTGTTTTATCTGATTAGCAATTCGAATTTTGTTATTGTTTTCTTAGCTTCCATTATCACTGGTTCATTCCTAACCTCTCCCTTAGTTGTCTGACTTTCCTTAACAATAACATAGTCTATCCATTTTATCTTTTAGATGCATTTCTTCTTGAGCCTCTGAACACTCCAGTCTGGACCGGCACAGAGCTGTCACCCCTGGGACTTCCTGTTCCTTGGGTGACATGTCTTCCTCTTCTTGGGTTACTTTTCCACTTTGGGGAGTCATATCCTTCAACAGCTTTCCAAGAGAGGAGGTAACCTTTTTTTAAAGTTTTTATCTGAAATTAGGTTTATTTTTGCAGTTGCTGAATACAGAATTTTAGATTAGGATTAGTCCTTCTTCAGAATTTTAAAGGTAATCTTCAAGATGGTGATGTCCAGTGGAGAAGGCTGAGGCCATTGTGATTTTTAACTCTCTGTATATAACTTGTTTTCTTCACCTTGTCTTCCTCTAGAAATTTTTTATAATCTCTTTATGCCTCAACTTCTTAAATTTCACAAGAATGTGCCTTGATTCAGGTCCATATTTGTCTCGTTTTGCCAGACGCTTGTGGGAACTGTCAGTCTTGAATTTATATCCTTCCATCCTGGGAGGAGCTTTAAATATATCTTGGATGATATCTTCTTCTTTGCATTCTTTTTTTCTCTTTTGAAACCCTTATTATCGGGCCGTTAGACTTTCTGGTATGATGGTCTAATATTCTTGTCTTTTTTCTTTTTCTTCCCATTGAAAGTCTGTCGATTAATTTCTGGGAGAGTCTTTCATCTTTATCTTTCAGTTCATCCACCGAGATTTTAAGATTTGTGGCACATTTTGAATTTCCAAGAGCATGGTATTTCCTCCTGAATGTCCCGGTCTTCATTTTGTATGGCACTCTGTTCTTGTTTCCACAAACATAATTAATACCTTCCTTTATTCCTCTGAGGTGTTGTTAGCTCATCGCTGGCAGTATCGACCTCTGTGCCACGCACAGTTTCCACGTTCTCCACGTTGCTTTTGTCTCGTTTTGATCTTTTTCGTAGTAGAAGCTTTCCACGATGCGCAGTGACCTGCGGTTGCCCGCCCATAGTTAAGGCCAGGACACTAAAGGTCTGAGTGTACATTCCCCACACACACCCGGAGCTCGTTGATATAAATTTTATTTTACGATATACGGCCAGAGCACTGCAGTGGGAAGTCCAGTTGCATCTTTAGGTTCTGTCTAACCCGCCCCTGGGGACTCGTCATCCTCCCCAGAGAAGAATCACTGAATCTCCTTCAAACCCCACCTCTCACATGATTTACAGGTTGAGAATGGTGACAGGTCTGAGGGTTTCACCGAATCTCTCTATACTGGTTTATAATTTACATGTCTTTGGTCTTATAAGTCAATTATCACTCTTTTAATGCCTTCTGGCTTCCAAAATTTTATTATTTCTCCTCTCTCAAACATTCGGATCTGTGAATTTATTCCTTAAAAAAATATTTACTTATTTATAGTAGTGCTTCAAGAAATAGTGATATTCTTTTTTTTTTTTTTACTTAATCAGCCACAGTTAGATTCTGTAGCTGACATTACGTGCACCAGCTCACACACGGACGCGTGGATAATTACACATCAACTTAACAAACTCCATAATGAAGGGAAGTGCTAAATGTGTCGAATGCAGAGAGCGAGTCTGAACTGAATGAGAAAAGCTCAGAAAGTCCTCGCTGTTTGGATATTTGGGCTAAGACTTAAAATACAAATTCAGGTCTGATCTTTACTGTAGAAAGCAAAGGACATCTTCACAGTATGACTTTAAAATCACAGCTACATGGCTGCGTTCTTTCACAGAGTTCATATTTATATCCTCAAAGCGACCGGGATTAATATCCCATATTATAGATAAGGAAAGCGGGGCCCGAGAAGATTTATTTTTAAAAGATTAAAAATATCTAGCAATAAGTGATGTAGCTCAAATGGAAATATAGGTTTCTGTTTCTCCAAAGCCTCGTTTCAGGTGTAGAAATGCAGAGAGCGGAACAAGACGCTCTCTCGGAAGCAAACGCAACATTCTCATTTACTGACAGTCGCCTCAGGTTTTAGGAGTGATTATTCAATTTATGTAATTTCTAAGTGCGTTTTTACTCTTCATGTAAATATTCCACTTTAGTAGGTTTTTCTTTTTTTGTACTTTTCTACTCTTATTCCTATTATGTATAGAATAGAAAGAAATCATCTCTTTTTCTTCTGGAAATTGTGGAAGGAAGCTGAATCAAACCACTTAACTTACAGCTGGGGACTCACGGATTCGTTCATTCTGTCTCGTGGCCTCTGAAGCCTGTCGCTCAGGCGTGTCAGAAGGAGTGGAGCTGTGAAGCAGGCCACACGTGTTTGGCAGCGTGGATGCTCACACGTCATCCCCACCTGCTCCGTCTCCCACCTTCCTCCCTGCGGGGCTTGCCATCCTCGCCTCGTGGCTGAGCCCCGGTGAGTGCTCCTTATAGGAACTCCTTCCCAAGTGGCACTAAGTGTATCATTCATTTGCTTTAAAGTATTCTAGCAACGCCGCATCCTCAGCACTCGGCCCATTTCTTCCCTCATTTGTCTTCTTACGAGGCCCTGACTGAGTACTGACTTTGTGCAGGAAACTCTGATTAAAGTTAGATAAAAAAGCAATGGCAAGACCTAAAATTTATCGCGTGCTTACGCTGCACTAGGCCCCTTCGAAATGCTCGACGTATGTTGTCTTGCTTCTCATAATTTAAACTCCTATGAATTTCCATTTATTTTTGTCATCATTATCCCATTTTACAGATGAGAGATTTAGGGGTTACAGAGAAATTTAAGTAATTTGCCCCAAATCCAGATTCCATAATATGGTTGGTGCTGAAATTTGAACCATGGGGTCTGGCCCGAGAACCTTCTCTCAGCCCCTGACCTCCGGGTCAAGATCGGCCATGTTCCAGGGTGGCTCCTTCGACTCTCGCCGCCTGGAACTTTTAGTCTGCGTTTGAAACAGATCTGTCCACAGACATGTTCTAAGCATCCAGAGAGAACAGGCCCTGCGGGCCAGCAGCACAGCAAAGGGGCCCTTAGAACTGGGTCATGAGTGCCCCGAGCGGCGGAGGCTCCTGCACCCCCATCTGCACCAGACTCACGGGCCGTCCCTGGACACCAGACTTGACTTGGGAGACTGTTTTCACTTGGCTCTT
>NW_011889208.1:126796-128598 GCF_000151845.1 Pteropus vampyrus | reverse complement strand
CGCCGCCTGGAACTTTTAGTCTGCGTTTGAAACAGATCTGTCCATAGACATGTTCTAAGCATCCAGAGAGAACAGGCCCCGCGGGCCAGCAGCACAGCAAAGGGGCCCTTAGAACTGGGTCATGAGTGCCCCGAGCGGCGGAGGCTCCCGCACCCCCATCTGCACCAGACTCACGGGCCATCCCTGGACACCGGACTTGACTTGAGAGACTGTTTTCATCTGGCTCTTCCGGCGTTTGGGACTCGAAAACCACTCCGTCACTCCTTCTGCGCCTTAGAGTTTACGCTCATCGCCCGGCAGCCCTCGCCCGGCGGTGTGCTTCACACCGTCTCGGTGCAAACCGGGCAGCCCCTGGGAGCTGTCCCGACTATATGCGCGAGGGTGACACAGCCAGTCACGGCAGCCGTGGGAGAAGCTGAGCCGCCGACTGGGGCCGGACCACGCAGGAGCCGCTTCTCTCTGCAGAGGTCCGCGCTCGGCCCCAGGGGACGGCGCCGGCCTGACCCTCCCCGGGCCTTCCGTCGAGTCACACTTTCACTCCGTCTGGAACTTTTAGTCCATGCGAGGCCGTCTCAGCCCTCGGTCCTGCCTCTTGTCTCTCTCGCCATGTGACCTCACCCACAGGTCCGGTTGATGCCACAGAAACGCTCGTGACTCTCGGACTTGTGTCTGCAGCCCAGCCATCCGTCCTAAGCTCCAGACTCGGTAGCCAGGGTGACGGTAACAAGAAAAATCAGATCACGTGACCGACTCCTTTACTCAAACCCTCCAGTGCTGGTGTCCCCGCCGGGACCCACGAGGTCCTCAGCACTCTGGCCCCCGTGTGTCCTCCCGACTTCCTGGGCTCCAGCCACATGGGCCTCACGCCGGGCACTCTGTGCCGCTGTCACCCCTATTGAGCCCTGTCCCCCAGACGTCCACGTGGCCAAACCTTCGACTTCGCCCACTCTTTTCTCCACGAGACCCGTCCTGCACCTTCCGGGCCCCGGGCGCTCTGCACTGCTGTTTCTTTCCTGGGCTCCTGTCGCCCTCTGACACTGTCTGGAATTCGCTCGTGAGGACGTTTGCTCTGTTAGCCTCTTCTTTGCTAGAACGTGAACTCCATGTGAGCAGAAATGTCTTTTTTCTTTTTCTGTTTTATTCAGTGGTGTTTTTCAAACACCCAGAATACTGTCTGGCACATGGTGGACACTCAATGTCCACCGAATGAATGAATGAGTGAATGAATGAATCGCAAGACAGACTACAAACAGCAGCATTAAAGCATAGCAGGAAGCACCGCACTTGGACCTCGTGAAATGAGAGTGAGGATGTCTGCACGGAGCGCTGCACGGGCCAGACGCCCGGACCCCAAGCTTCTTTTCCCATGTAGCCTCTGGCGACATGGCCAGTAGAGTGTCTCTGGCTCACCTCATTGGGCGAGCAAAGGGAATTTCTGAAAAAGATACTGAAAAAAAAAAGCAGAATTGTCTACTGTCTTTTAAAGATCTGTTTTCAGTGCTTCTTGGACTCGAAGGTAAACATTTTCTTATTCTCCAGGTTCTCTCTTCTCCTTACAAACACTCGGAGCTCCTTTCGCCAATGATGACAAAAATCCATGAGAGAAAAGCTTAAATGCAAATGTCTTTTTCAGAAATAAAAGTATCTCATCGAATTGAATCTGATCTAATCTGAATTCTAATGAAGGACTCAAGTAATAAATATAAATAGCTGATATAAGATGCCTTCCCGATTCCATGAAAGGAAGAGCTTAAGTGACTGAGGAGCCTCGAGGCCCCGAACACTGGAGTCACCGTGACCCC
>NW_011889208.1:119864-126591 GCF_000151845.1 Pteropus vampyrus | reverse complement strand
GGCGCTCTGCACTGCTGTTTCTTTCCTGGGCTCCTGTCGCCCTCTGACACTGTCTGGAATTCGCTCGTGAGGACGTTTGCTCTGTTAGCCTCTTCTTTGCTAGAACGTGAACTCCATGTGGGCAGAATTGTCTTTTTTCTTCTTCTGTTTTATTCAGTGGTGTTTTTCAAACACCCGGAATACTGTCTGGCACATGGTGGACACTCAATGTCCACCGAATGAATGAATGAGTGAATGAATGAATCCCAAGACAGACTACAAACAGCAGCATTAAAGCATAGCAGGAAGCACCGCATTTGGACCTCGTGGAATGAGAGTGGGGATGTCTGCACGGAGCGCTGCACGGGCCAGACGCCCGGACCCCAAGCTTCTTTTCCCATGGAGCCTCTGGCGACATGGCCAGTAGAGTGTCTCTGGCTCATCTCATTGGGCGAGCAAAGGGAATTTCTGAAAAAGATACTGAAAAAAAAAAAGCAGAATTGTCTACTGTCTTTTAAAGATCTGTTTTCAGTGCTTCTTGGACTCGAAGGTAAACATTTTCTTATTCTCCAGGTTCTCTCTTCTCCTTACAAACACTCGGAGCTCCTTTCGCCAATAATGACAAAAATCCATGAGAGAAAAGCTTAAATGCAAATGTTTTTTTCAGAAATAAAAGTATCTCATCGAATTGAATCTGATCTAATCTGAATTCTAATGAAGGACTCAAATAATAAATATAAATAGCTGATATAAGATGCCTTCCCGATTCCATGAAAGGAAGAGCTTAAGTGACTGAGGAGCCTCGAGGCCCCGAACACTGGAGTCACCGTGACCCCAGTGAGGGGAGGGGCACATGGCAGGGGGCTGAGAACAGCGGTGCAGAGTGTTTCAGTCTCGACAAAATCCCGCAGTCATCACCGGTTTCGTTAAATGAACAGACGTCCTTCGGGCTTTGCTTAGGGAGAGTGGAGGTAGCGCTGAATCCCAGACACGCCTGTGTCACCCTGCAAGGCCAAGCCTGGGGACCTGGCACTAACCGAGAGCACGGCGGCGTGTGGGCCCTGTCAAAGGCCACCCGCTGGTGTCCGCCCGAATCGTATGTGCTGATTCTTGGAGGCGGGGCCTCTGGGGTTAGTCAGGCCGTGAAGGCAGGGCCCGCGCAGTGGGATCTGTGCCCTTGCAGACGGGACCCCTAGGGAGCTCCCTCATCCCTCCTGCCACGTGAGGACCCAGCCAGAAGACAGCCGTCCACGAACCCGGAATCTGCCAGCACCTTGATCCTGGACTCCCCAGACTCCGGAACGGGGAGAAGTAAATTTCTGTTGTTTATAAGTTGCCTCACGCATGGCATTTAGTTATACCATCCCAAGGGGACAAGGACAGGGCCTCGATCTTGCTCCCAAGGCCTCTGCTTCTCCCTCTTCCTACCTGTTTCCCAGTACTGTATCTTTTTTTTTTTTTAACACAGCCAATTTTTTTTTAATTAAGAGGACTAGTTAGCCGAGTGTTGTTTTTAAGACAAAAAATCAATTAATTCTGTGGTCAAATGATAAAAGAGTTGGGTAAACTCCTTCGGCCTGGGCAGACTACGCCACACGAAGGATCGTCTTGCGTAAATATTGTTGTCTCTCTGAGTGGAATGAATTTTTTATTTTACCACTCTTTCTGTTGGCTCTTCTTCCAGAAATAATTCCCGTTTTATGCCTATTTTATGCCTTGCGATGCTATCTCTCTACTTATAAAAAGGCTCACTGCTTGTAGCCCTCCACATCGTCTTTAACCAAGTACATATATGGGCATATGAAACAGACTGCATTGAAGGGTCTGAGACGAGGGTGCTGAGAAAACTTAGCTTTCCATAACCTCTTCCTCGGTTCAACGATATATCTGTCCAGATGCCAACAAAAACAGCGAAGATCGTTCTCCGATTGTAATTTGATGGATTAATAAACACATTGGCCATTTTAAGAACATACCGTAAAAATTTTCTCCCCTCAGCTCAGAGACTAAATTAGACACCTACTTGAACGGAATGAAACAGAGACTATTAAAAAATACATCACGCTCTCGCCGAAACTCTCCCGCGGTCTGTTGAACACCTTTCTCGTTTCCACTGCCGCTCTTCCCATTGTTGTTCCCGTGTCTAATAGTAACTTTAAATGCATAAATAACTTCGCCTCTTAGGTCTGAACAAGTTAGACAATCGCGTATTTTTCTGTGTCGTCAGTTCCCTGGACGATTAACGCAGCCTCAGTCTGTATTTGGGGAAGCGGCCCAAAGAAACTGTGGAACTATCTCATGCTGTTAACAGAGGGGGCAGCTCAAATCCATAAACAACTCGTTAGCCCAGGTGTCGAGCCTTTAAATATTCGTTTGGCACCAATCAAGTCTCCAGGCCTCTCTTCCTACTATTCTAGACGCGTGACAGCGGGGTCCACCGCACAGGAGCCAGCTTGGTAAACTCGCCCCCGAGCATCCTGCCCTAGGTTTATTGGTTTTGGGGGCTGGGAAACAAGAAAGACCCCAGCCCCCGTCCTTGTAGGAAGTGAACGGGGCCGTGCACGCAGTCCCACGTGTCTAGCGGGAGGACCGTCCCTGCTGTTGGGGAGAATGCAGAGGAGCCGCAGATGGCCCGTGACCGTGTGACCCCGCCACGGGGGCCTCGTTTCCCAGGCAGACTGCAGCTGGGTTTGGTGAACCGCCCGCCCCGGCAGGAGGCTGCATCTCGGTGGTTCGTGGGAGACCTGGTGTTCCACGGACGCCCCGTCCGTCCTTCGTCAGACGGAGGCCAGGCCCAGCCAGCGCCGCCTGGCCCAAAGACGCCGCGCGGCAGCTCTAATTCCGGCTGCTCGCAGCTCCCGGAAACGCACGCGACGGAAAAGCATTCACAGTTTTTCAGTCTCTCTCACGCCTCTACGAAGGGGAGGGGGACGGTGTTGCAAACACAGGGATGGCTGACGTGATGGTCCCTCTTCACACGGTGAACAGAAATGAGGTCGTCAGTGAGGAACTCTGGGGTCTGTCACAGCTCTTCCTTTAAAACAGGTCATTATCATTCACCGAGGTCTACGGAGTCACTTAAACTGAGCGTGGCCCGTGTCATGGTGAGCGGGGAAGAGGCTCAGCCCCTTGTCCCCAGCCCGGCGGGGGGAAGAGCCGGGAGGTGTGAGGGGAGCCCGGAGCCCCCAAGGTGCCCGGGCCCCAGGCAAGTCGCCAGCTGCTGGAGTTGGGCTCCCGCGTCCTCGGCATGCGCGCTGCTCAAAACCAGGCACCGTAAACGGAGGCCTGTGGAGGCCTCAGACCCGCAGTGGGGGCGGTTGATGGGGACGTTCGTTTCTCTGGCAGAATCAGGAGACAGGCCACAATCTGTCCCCAGTGGACAGCAGGTCCAGGGCATCCTGGAGACTGCACCCAAGTCTCTCTCATGGCTAATAAGTGGAACACGCATATTCCTTCAGGAGACAGGGTTATCGTGCCAGGTCCCTGTGAGACGTGGCCAAAGCCAGATTCTCCCTCTCGAAGAATGAAGCCCCATGGTCACTGTATCTGGATGACATGACACATTCACGTGCCCTGCTGCCATGTCTCATGCAGCTCTGTGCGTGTGACGGCCACACCTCTGCTGGACATCTCCAGGGGGCAGCCAGAGCCTGGGAAAGCCCAGACACTGCTGCCTGCAGGAGCCAAGCCCAGGAACGCGGGGACTTTGCCTGGTCGGTGCCACCTCTTAGGGCAGCGCGCTTCTGTTTTCCGTCACTACACATAAAACGTCCCCATTCTGTCCCCACCTCCAGAAGGACTGAGCAGCGGGGGTGGGGTTCTGCTGTTGCTGGCCCCGTGCTGCCACGAACAGCTGTTTCTGTAACCTTGTCCGTGCTGCCACGAACAGCTGTTTCCTTAATGTCCCTGTTCCCGTCAGGAGACTAACTGAAACCACCACGATTCCAGAAAATACCAGGCAATGCAAGCGACCGTATAAAACCCAGATAAAAGCACTTTCGACGGCCCGCTCCCCGACATTGGCGTTACTCACGGAGCTCAGCTGACAGCCTCAGACCAGGCCGTGGAACTGGGGAACTTAATAAAGCTGGCGGTCACCCCAGGAGCCCTGGCGAAGGGCGGACACTGGGCAGTCACCAGAGTCCATAAGCTGGTCTCCCCGCTGTCTCCACACCGACACTCGTGATGCCCACTGGCCCGAGGCCGCCGCTCCATGTTCTGTCACCGGTGTGCATGGGTGCTTGCCTGGGGGAGTCCGCTCTGGGTGGTGAGGAGCCCCGGTGTTTTTCAGAAGCAGGTTCTGCAACGCAGAGGCACAGTGGGTTTCTCAAGTCGGAATGGAGGGGCCGCTGACCTGGAAATAGGTGCAGGTGGCCTCTTAGGGCTCCATCGTAAAAGGCTGGTCAAGAATGAACAATGAAAGAACAGAAACCTGGAAAGAAAGACTATGGCAGAGACACAATGTCTGCAAAAGAGGAAGCGTGGGCTGGAGCGCCTGGCGGGTGATCGCAGACAGCGATCGCGGACGGTGATCGGGGACAGCGAATAGGGACAGCGAACGGGGAGCGAGACGAGGCCGAGGCAGCTGCACACACTCCAGACTCGGGTGAAGCAAAGCCACGGCTTCTACGCGGTTAAACCACGAAGCCCATCCCATGCGAGCTCGAGGTTACTTTTCCAACCTCTGGTTTTCTAGATGGCAACCGTTTTGGGCATTTAGAGCAGTGCGCTATATACTGAGTTCTCAATGAATATCTGACAAGAGGAAGGATAATGATTCTGTTTAAAATGGTAGGAGCAAGCTTAACAATTTCTGTCGCGATCGGCCCAGATATCCCACACTAAAAACACTCAGTGAGTGTGTAAAGCAGCTGATTTCTGCTCATCGGGGCAGGAAGGCCAGAAAGAACTAATCTTCTCACAAGCGTACCCAAACTCTGGCTCAGGCTTTTGGTGGGCTCTCACAAACCCAGGTACATGGATGAGGGGAGGTGTCCCTCCCTTGATAACTCACAGCTGATGACAAAGGGACTTTGAACGCTCCCTGGCCCTTCAAAAGACCAAACTCACTTTCACTTCTTGTCCCATGACGCCCTGGCACCTGCCATTCTCAACACCTGGGTCGGCACAGTTGCTAAGCAACCGGCCAAAAAAACACCGATGCATCCTGCAAAGCTACTGTCCCTCGCCCCGTGAGCCTAAAGGGTGACAGACATGCCTCCATTTTGCATTCTGTCTGTGCCTGCTGTGTTTCCTTCGTCATGGTTTGGTGAGACGTACAGGACTTCACAAGCACTGCACGGGCCACTTCCAAACTAGACGGGGACACGGTGCTGCCATCTGTCACCAGCGAGAGCCCGGATGGTTGTCCACACCGTGGGCTGGGGACACGGAACAGAACCCATGTGTCTGCCGGGCCCTGCTGCCTGCTCAGGGGTGAGGCTCACGCAAAAACGTGAGGACAAAGTAAACGCTGTGCCACATCACTTGTAGGCACAGCGTTTACTTTGCAGCGTGATGCACAAAGATGCCTTTAGCTCACGAAGTCTCTGAAACGGGTCTCTCGACTTGAAACGTTTCTTCATAGCTGGGGAGGCGCAGTCTTGCCCGAGTCTCGGCATACGGAGTGTTTACACCTGCTCTCAGATAAGTAGCAAAAACGTCATCCGTGGTCTCATGCAAGGCGTTTCGAGGTACAGTCACCCGTCACTGATAGAACAGATCTTTGACTCTCGCGTCTGTTCTGTCTGCAATGCATCTTGATTTTTGCGGAAACGATTTCGCAGGTAATTCCTTAGGGCCGTTTGAACGAAGCACACTTTACGAACTGCAGTTTTGTACAATGGTGCATTAAGGAGTCTATAGTTAATTATTTAAAAATCCTTAGTGAATGCTCAGATTCAAGACCTATGTAGGGCCACAGTCTAGAAATCAGGAAGGCGCCCTTAAAACCTCGCCCTAGCCCGCTGGGTTCTCGAACCTGGCAGGACGGTACGACCCGGGGGGCTGTTCCTGAGCGCCTGACACCGGGGCTCTAACTGAGTCAGGCATCCTGCGTGGGGAGGGGCAGCCACGTGGACTGATGCGCACTCACGGGACAGGGCCCTCGGTTTCTATGCAATGAAACGAACCAAGAGAGTAAATCAAGTTTTAACTCCCAGGATCCCTTGACACTGTTCGCCAGAGTCGCCGCGGCCGCCCTCTCTGCCCTCAGTGCGTGGAGGGGCGTGAGATGAAGACCCGGAGCCCTGACCGGTGAGCATGGCTGTGGGGACGGTAAGGCTGTGGACGGCGGGCAGTGGTGAGCGTCACGCCGCACCGAGCAAGGACGCATCTCTGGGGTCATCTCGGTTCCTCTGCCATGAGCGAACATCGCTCTGAAAATAGCACAGTCAGACGAGACGCCCTGAGAGAAGAGAGGGACGGAGCCGCCGCCCTCGGCACGTTTCTGCCCTGCCACGCTCACGGGCTCGACCGTCAACGGTAAATCGAGTTTGATTTACAGCTGTGCTCTGCTCACACGGGGACTTTTGTTACTCCGCCAGAATTCCCCAATATGAGTCCATTAAAAAAAAGGTGAGATTTCATAAATTGCATTTCTGAAAACTTACGGCAACTACTCTTGCTTTTACTGTCTATATGTGTACATAAAACATTTTTTTTTTTCCAGTTCAGAATCCATCGAACTGCCTTTCACCGTAACCACAGAAAGATCCTTGAATGCGGGAACTGCCCGACTGGATGAGAC
>NW_011889208.1:117742-119814 GCF_000151845.1 Pteropus vampyrus | reverse complement strand
TTTGAACGAAGCACACTTTACGAACTGCAGTTTTGTACAATGGTGCATTAAGGAGTCTATAGTTAATTATTTAAAAATCCTTAGTGAATGCTCAGATTCAAGACCTATGTAGGGCCACAGTCTAGAAATCAGGAAGGCGCTCTTAAAACCTCGCCCTAGCCCGCTGGGTTCTCGAACCTGGCAGGACGGTACGACCCGGGGGGCTGTTCCTGAGCGCCTGACACCGGGGCTCTAACTGAGTCAGGCATCCTGCGTGGGGAGGGGCAGCCACGTGGACTGATGCGCACTCACGGGACAGGGCCCTCGGTTTCTATGCAATGAAACGAACCAAGAGAGTAAATCAAGTTTTAACTCCCGGGATCCCTTGACACTGTTCGCCAGAGTCTCCGCGGCCGCCCTCTCTGCCCTCAGCGCATGGAGGGGGGTGAGATGAAAACCCAGCACCCTGACCTGTGAGCACGGCCGTGGGGACGGTAAGGCTGTGGACGGCGGGCAGTGGTGAGCGTCACGCCGCACCGAGCGAGGCCGCATCTCTGGGGTCATCTCGGTTCCTCTGCCATGAGCGAACATCGCTCTGAAAATAGCACAGTCAGATGAGACGCCCTGAGAGAAGAGAGGGACGGAGCCGCCGCCCTCGGCACGTTTCTGCCCTGCCACGCTTGCGGGCTCGACCGTCAACGGTAAATCGAGTTTGATTTAGAGCTGTGCTCTGCTCACACGGGGACTTTTGTTACTCCACCAGAATTCCCCAATATGAGTCCATAAAAAAAAAAAAAAAAAAAGGTGAGATTTCATAAATTGCATTTCTGAAAACTTACGGCAACTACTCTTGCTTTTACTGTCTATATGTGTACATAAAACATTTTTTTTTTTTCCAGTTCAGAATCCATCGAACTGCCTTTCACCGTAACCACAGAAAGATCCTTGAATGCGGGAACTGCCCGACTGGATGAGACTCTCGACTAAAACTCCGTGTTTCCAATGTGTCAGCTGTCCAATAATGGGACAATCAGCTTCATAACGGCTGCCTCCACAGACGTCACCAAGCTGGGGCGCTCTGAATTGCAACGTTGTTGAAACATACTCTGAAAAGGCTGATGGCCCGACTTCCCCAAACCAGGAAGGAAGCTGCCAGCACACACCAAACGCAGGGACGAGCAGAACGCAGCCCGACCGGCGCCTCGTGAACTTTCTTCCGTCACATGATAACGAAGAGGCCCTGCCCGGAAACGATCGAGCAGATTCCTTAAGGCGGACAGGGGTCAGCCTCAGAAGGAAGATGACCCTTTCGCCAATGATTACTCGAACTTGAATTATGAGATTACCATCCTACCCAAAACCCTCTAGAAATGTTCCCACGTGACTTTTAAAATGCAGCTTACTCTGTTTCTTAATCGGTGTATTCAAAAGCAGAGTAAGACCAGCTCTCCAGAGAGACCGATCCTGGCCCTCTCACCTGGCCTTGAACCTCACTCTGCACGTGTGGGAGGCTGGGGGCGGCCGCACAACTCCAACTTCAGCGAGCACGTCTGAAACTAACATCCACCGAGAGGTATATGGAGCAGGCACGCCCTCTTCATAGACAGCGGCCACCGAGACCTTAATTACCCCTATAAGAAGAAAGAATGTGACAATGCCACAGGTGATAGGAAGTGGGCGGCAACAGGCGGCCCAAGCAAGACTAAACAAAAGAGGCATGATGCGCTAACGGAGAATGTGTGACTTAGTAATCGGAGCAGGCCACGGAAACGAAACGTCGCCGTCCCACGTGAAGACCTGCTGGCTGTGTCACGTTCAGTGACAGCCAGCTCCCGAGGCGGACCTAGAGGGCCTGACACGGTTGTTTTGTGCTCCCAGCTTGCGAGGAAGGTTGCATTGTCAAATTAATAAAGATGATGACGATACGACGATGACGATGATGAGGAAGAGTAAAGACTCACTATGTGCCGCAAACGTTCTGGGAAGTTTTCAGGTCCTGCCCGTTTCACCCTCCCACAGCCGCGCCGGGGCTCAGAGGCCTTAAATCTTGCCCCCGGTCACACAGCCAGCAACGGCAGGACAGGAATGTAACT
>NW_011889208.1:107731-116872 GCF_000151845.1 Pteropus vampyrus | reverse complement strand
AAATGTTACTTAGGTATGCGTCGTGAGGCCCAGCAGACAGGCCCGGCCCTCGATCGGCTCAGGGCCTACCGGGAGCATGAGTAGGAAAGGCACCTCTGTGGTTTATGGGCACAGAGGGGGCACTCGAACCCAATGCCGCTGCGACGGGGAGTCTTTTGGAACGAGGCCACTGCCCAGAGGAAGCCTGAGGCATGACCTGGGGTCTGGGCAGAGCAGGAGAAAAGCCTGAGAATGCACCTGGTCAGGGATGACGAGACTGGGGCGCGAGGGGCGTGGGAGGCTGGCTTTGGGAGACCAGGCCGCTGGGAGCGCGACAATGGAGGGTGGGGGGCGGGGGGTCACGTCGGAGCCACCCGGAGTCGGAAGAGCGCCCTGGGGAGAGGAGCGCACTGTAACCTGGGGGGTGACCTCGGGGCCAATGCTGAAGGGAGGGGACAAGTGAGAAAATCACCCTAGTGCTGGCATCTTGCCGATCGTAAAATCACGATAATGGTTCCACCTGGAGAAGCAGCTGGTGACGCACGTGCACGAGGCGACTGACGTGGCGTGCGAGCTCGGGCGTGAAGGCTGACCGTCCACGGTGTCAAAACCGAGGGAGCGATGTCTGGCGCTAACGGAATGAACACAGGAAGACATGTCTGGGGCCCGAGGAGGACGGGAAAATGCCAAGTTTTCAGCGTGGGCCGCGTTTCACGGCCCCATCGTGCACTACGTCACAGACGATGTCACAGACGCTGCCCTGGCAGAAATGTCCCCAGACCATCCTGCTCCGCGGCTGTCTCGTGCAAATATATTTAACATACTCTTTCAGCTGGACTTTTACGTCTGATCCATTTTCCTCAATATTTGTAAAGGAAAAATGTACCTCCTTTGGGAATCCTTGTGTTCTGATCATGTTTTATCCTTTATTTATCCATTCAAATTTTAACATATTCAAAATTTCTTCTGGAAGTTGTTAATATGGCTAGTAATGCGATGTGCTATCCATATGCGCTGTGCTGGAGGACAGTACAGGCCATCGATTGTCACTGGTGTCACTCGATTTGAACGGCTAACTGGTCCGCTTAACTGTGCAGCAGCCCCCCGCCCCCACCCCCGTGAGTTCAGCGCCAATCCCGGAGACGATTTCTCCTCTGAATGCTGAAATTCAAAGTTCAGTGGTTTTAACAGAGTTTCTGTGAATTTAACTTTTCATTTGTGAGGGGAACCATATTTCAGAAATTCATTTTTAATCCCTAGAGAGATTTCAATAAACACAAATCTGATCCCAGGTAAGAATTCTGCTACGGCATTCAAAATAATGAAAACTCTTGTTTATGATGTAGTCTCAGTGGCAGGTACTATTTTTATATAATTGGATCCTTTGAAAGAAATACACACCGAGAAGTACATTTCAGCATTAAATGGAATAACTTTGATTCATCGCCTACTTTATTTTTCACAAGTGCCTGTTCCGTTTTGAACCAGTAATTGAAAGCTGCGCATTCTACAATTTTTTTTGGTATTGCCTTTAAGTTATTAACCACATACTTGAACAAAATAAACAATTAATCACTGTCCCCCGCCCCATATCCTCCCAAATAAGAAAAAGTCTTAGCATAATATGTTTCTGTTCTGTCTCCACCTCACCTATGTTATCATCTAGAATTCTATTGCCAGATTTATATTGCAAAACTGAAAAATAATTCATTTTGATAAAAGTATCTTTCACCAATGCCTTTTTTCATTATTTTTTGTGTACTCTTTCTTCCTCTTTTTTTCCTTCGTTACCGAAATATGATTTCTGCTCATGTTTGCAGAGAAAGTCTGTCGGTGGTAAAATCGAGTTTTTGATGACCTAAACCATCATTTTGCTCTTACATTTGAATGAAGTTTAACTGAGGATGGAAATTCTAATTTAAAAGAATCCTTATTCCAGGATCTTAAAAATATTGCTTTATTATCTCCATAGGCTCACTCTTGTTAATATGAAATCTTGCTTTTTTTGTAGGTTAGCTTTGTTTTCTCTCTGGTAACTTTCAGAATTTTCTCTTTATTTTACACTTGATTCTAGGAAATTGCCAGGCCTATAAAATGTTTCATTGGCATATGACACATGTAGCATTTACAGAATAGAAACACAGTCCGTGGCTTAGCCAAGTGTAACACTGGGTAGCACTTGTGAACCACCACCCAGGAGAAAAATAAGAAAATTACCAACACTCAGGAAGCATCACTATGTCGAGCACTAGCAGAGTAAGAATAAAAAGGAGTCACTTCAACTTTGTACAGAACGCCTACGAAAAAACCTACAGCAAACAGCATACTTCGTGGTGAACGTCCGAGTTCTTTACCCCTCAAGCGGGAGCTAGACAAGGATGTCCACTTTCGCCACTCTTAGTCGACACAGTGTGAGTTTCAGCCAGGGAAATAAAGCAAGAAAAAAGAAATGAAAGGCACACAGATTGGAAAGGAAGAAATGAAACTGTCCTAGTTCAGATGACATAACTGTCTACATACAGAATCTCACGGAATCTACGGGGAAAAAAAACCCACACACATTACGAATACAAGATTAACACCCAAAACTCAATTACATATCTATATACTTAACAACGAACATGAGGAAACTAAAATTAAGAACACATACCATCTACAATCCCTCCAAAATAACTTATATACTTGGATATACAACATATATAAGATCTACATCATGAAAACGACAACATGCCGATGAAAGAAATCAAATGAAGCCTAAATAAATATATAGACACACCGTACCCACAGACCGAGAGTCAACACAATCGAGATGTCAATCATCACCAAATCGATCTATAGGTTTTACATTATACCTCTCAAAATCCTATCAAGGTATTTTGTAGATATAGGCAAGTTTATTCCAAAATGTATATGGAAAGGAACAGACCCTAGAATAGTTGATACGACCTTGATAAAGAAAGCCGAGGGAGGGACTCACTCTACTTCACGGAGAAGGTTACTACGCAGCCACAGTGATGATCGTGCGGGCAGTACGGACAGAAATAAAAAAGAGACAGACACACAGGGCGATGGAACAAGACGGAGAGCCCAGAAATAGACCCTCGCAAGCAGGCCGAGACGATTTCTGACAGAGATGCAGAAGCGATTCCATGAAGGAAGAATGGGCTTTCGACCAGCAGCCCTGAATCAACTGGATATCCACAGGCAAAAACAACAACAACAAAACATAATCTTGTCTTTAACCTGACACTATGCAAAAAATAACTCAAAAGGGAACATAAACTTAATTTTAAAACTTTTAGAGAAAACATAGGACGAAGTCTTTGGGGTACAGGGCCAGGCATAGTTGTCAGACTTAACCCAAATGTACTCTCCATGAAAGGGAAAATAAATTAATTGGACCTCGTTAGCACCGAAGGCTGAGCTCTGCGAAAGCCCATGAGGAGAGGACGAAGAGCCCGGCCCCAGACTGAGATGAAGGGCTCGCTCGCCGCGCATCTGACAGAGCGATGGGATCTGGAACGCACAGAAGTCTCTCAAAACACAGAAATAGAACTAACTACCTCGTTCGAAAGTGGCAAAAGACACGAAGAGATTTCTCACCAAAGCCCACGCGCAGATGGCCGACAAGAAGACGGAGAGCTGTCTGTCAGTGAAATGCGAGTTCAAACCGCACGCGGTACCACTGCGTCCGTGTCACAGTGGCCGGAGAGCCAGCGCGGCCCGAACGCTGGCCAAGGCGCAGGACGACGCTCTGCCGGCCTCGTCCCAAGAAACAGGCTGTCGCCACGCGACCCGGCAACTGCCCTCCTGGACACCGACCTCGGAGAAAGCAAAAAATATAAATGTCCACACGAAACCCTGTGCATGGTCAGCAGCCTTATCCCTAATGGCACCAAACTGCCATCGGCCCACACGTCCTCCAACAGGTAAACGGACACACGACCGCGTCCGTCATGCTGTGTGGACGACCGCGCGGCGAATTAGGACGGAGCTTCTGGAGCCCGCGACAACTCAGATGACTCTCTGGGGAGTCGGGCTGAGTGGAAAGATAAAAAACAACCCTAAAAGGTTACATGCTGGATTTTTCCACTTGTATAACAGTTTAAATGAAAAAAAAAAAAAATTACGGATGGGGGACAGACCCGCGTGGCGCTGAGGGCAGACGGCGTGAGTGGTTTCTGAAGCGGGACACAGGGCCGGCATGGCGTTGGCGCTGTCCAGCACCGTCACTCCTGAAGCGGATACGCCAGCCCACACAGGTGACGAAAGTGTGCAGGACCTAACAACACACACGTCCACGAGGGCCCGTGAGACGGGGACGTCCGAATGGGACTGGGGGTCGAATCGGTGCTACCAGCGTGATCGTGCTGTAGCGTAATTTCGTAGAACGTTGGGAAAACCGGGCCCGGGACACAAAGTGTTTCTCGGGATTATTTCTACAGCTTCGTAGGCAATTATCACAAGAAAAATTTCAGCTTAAAAAAAAAGGCAAGAGTGAAATTGGAACAGACCAGTGAGCCCCTCCCGGTCACAGCGACTTATTCCCAAGCCAAAGAGCTTTACCTGGTGACAGTGCTAAAAAGGGACACAGTGCTAGTGAGCTCTCAGGATGGAGCATGTGTTACTTCTCAGTCGTGACGTACAGTACCCCACAGATGAAATGCCACACGCTGAGCCACACTTCACTTTTGGGAAATGTCACTTAGCTCATATGAGTTAAATGCTGAGGAGATATATATATATAAATTATTTTCTCTCTGAGAGACAGTCTGAAGCACGCGTGGGGACAAACGAGACAGGCACACGTGCACCCGATTCGTCCAAGAATCAAACCTTTTGATTTTGGTCGCGGTGGACGGGGACTTCATTTCTCAATAGTCCGATCTGACCGTATTAATACAAACAAAATGAAAACAACTTGGGCACTGGATGGCATCAGACATGTTCTCAAAGGCATCAGATTCTTTCGTCGCTGTGCCGTTCCGTGTGTGCGTTTTGTATTTGGACTTAAGTAAAAGATGTGCTGAAGCCTGCTTTGCCCCAGGCCCCTTCAGCCACCCCTCGCGCGTGGGTCACTTTGACCTTGAACCTTAGACTCCACGGCCTCAGTGACAGTTTTCTGAAGGAGGAAGAGGGACGGCCGTGCAGGCGATGGCTCCGTGGGAGGGCAGAGGGGTGTGGTGCTGAAGGGGACTGGCCCACACCTAACGTAAGCCCTAAAAATAAGCATTACATACAGAGAAAGTTCTAGAAGGATCCATGAGGCAGCAGGATGCAGAGGGGGAAAGCAGAGGCAGAGTGTGCCTGAGTGGGAGGCTGAGCCCCAAACCACACGGCCACCAGCCCTGCCGCTGAGCGGTCCTCAGTGTGTCCTGGCCTCTCTGCGGGGTCCCCGAGCTGCTGTCGAATCTGGGGCTGCCACTGCCCCAGGTCGGGGCTTCGTACTCTCTCTTTTGGCCACCTCCTCGCCCCCCCTGACCATCCATCTCGCGCTCCTTGAACCCACATCCAGTCTCCAAACTCATCAGACTATGGTTCAAAGTGATGTGGCACGTCCCATGTGTGGCGTCCCACTGCCCCCAACGTGAAGTCCAAGGGACACCCCTGCTCTCTTCTGTTTGCCCCTGAGTCTGATGGCGACACAACCTCCTAGAGTCCATGACAGAAATGTCCCCGGGGCCTCCTCCTTCCTGGCGCCCTGAGCCTAAGAATCCTCAGGGCTTTTGTCTTTAAAAATGTGCTACGTTTTCATGCAAACAACCATTCGCTGTGCTTAAAAATAGAAAGTATGAATGGATTTTGAAAACTGCCTCCCACCTCTGGAGTCAGCCAGCTTCTTCCCCTCTCCCACGAGTTTCTTGTTTACTTTCCAGAGATATTCTCTGCTAGTATTTGTTAATACGATTGCATATGATTTTCTTTAATTTAATGCAAATATTGACATACAATGCAGGCTGACTGCAAGCTTATGTGCAACACTCCTCCCTCCAAATAGTTAGACATATTGAGTCGGGGAACTTCCGTGGCAAAACGTCAACTTTCCGGAAAGATTTTGAAATGAAACAAATAGAAATTGCAACTGATCACGAAATAAAATAAATAACTTTGAGAGAAGGGAAACTAAAGATCTCTCTCATTTTATATAAGCACACAGTCTTTCTAAAATCGAAGATACGTTTGCGTTTGTAGTTTATAATTTTTTTAATTAGGAAAAATAAACATAAGCTAATTTATAGTTTAATATTGAAATAAAGGCCCCAAGGACAAGGAGGCAAGGATATGATTGCTTCTATATTTTTCACACAAAACAAGTACCTGGCACATAATAGGTGCTCAGTGAAAGTTTTGATGCAATCATTAACGCATGAATAAATGGTGGGGCCCAAGGGTTTTGAGTTAGGAGAAAGACCCAGAAACACCGAAATCATGAAAATCGGTAGCGCCCAAAGAAAGATGCCTCTAAACCGACTTTGTAATTCTGCTCCGACGTTTTTCCCATCTGTGTTAAAAATCATATAAAAAATAAAAATGAGATTTAAGTTGATTCGATGGAGTCAGATCACCCCTAAAATCCACGTAAGACCATCCGTGAGATCTGAGAATGGCTGCCACTGCCCTGGTCTCTCCAGCTGCTTCAGTTAACACAGCAGCGGGACACCGCACAGCAAGAACTGCGGGCCCAGCATCTCCTGCGTCAGCACCTGAGATCGGCCGAGAGCCGAGTGAGTGTTCTGCTCTGCCTCGCATGGGGAGGCCCCTCCGTGGTCCCCCAAACACGGCAGAGACCAAACTGTCCTTTTACAAAACATTAGTAGGGAGTCGACCAGAGCAGGTGGACGGAGGTAAGCACTGGCCATGGCCGTGAAAACATCTGGATGGTCGCCTGCCTTGGGGAGCCAGGGGAGGCGGGACCGCCACTCACCTGCCAGGCTCTGGGGCAGCACTCTCCTGCAGCTGAGCTCTGGGGGAGGAGGGACTCCCGTGTTCACGGGCTGTCCCCCCATCATCCCCACACAAGTGACAGATGGGAGTGGGGACAGCGGCGCCACCAGATGCTGGCACTCACTTGACACCAGCCTTTCTTAGCACCGAGCCCTGAAAACTGGTATTGGCCAACGTTCAACAGCTGCCAAAACCTCCCAGACTAGCTTCACACCTGGGGAGCTGGGGAGCCAGGGAGCCGGGGAGCTGGGGATGGACAGCCTCTCAGCCATGAGCCACCCTGTCCCTGCTCCACAGGGCAAAGCCAGGGACAGAGCACACTTCCTCATTCCCTGTTTTTACTGGGCCTCCACAGACTCGTATGGAATAAATGGCCCTCAATTTGTTGTAAGACATTTGCTCAGTCCTCAAGGACTTCAAGTGACCGTCTTTGCTAATTTTGCCAACTTAAGATACTTCCCTCCAGGAAGAGGTTTCCCGGGTCCTTCGCATCACAGCCGTGGGCTGCCTTTTGTCTTTATTGTGATTTTCTTAAAGAACCCTTTAACGGAGCAAGGTTCATGGAAGCCAGCAGCATTTTCAAAAACATTTTCAATAGTAACGTATAAATTCTTTAACGCAACCATGAGGGCCCTGCTTCTGGCATTAACTTGCCTAAATCGTTTAGATTCGCCCAACCCGACACACACACTCTCTCGATATTTGTAAATTTTGTGCCATATTCCCTGTGTCATTTGAGTCTCCGTTCAGGGTGTAATTATTTTCGGTGCTACTTGTGCGTGGCCAGCATTCCTTTCATGCAGGCGGGGCAGTATGTGAGGAAAACTAAATCGATTTGATTTGGTTTGATTTCTCACAGGGCAGCAGTGAGCCCTCAGAATCTCTCTGCTCGCTACTCTCACGCTGTCCCGTCACATCTGTTAAGGTAGCAAAGCTACATTTTTTCATCTTTATGCTATTGTTTTTGTTAGGCTTTGTCACGATCCCCCCCAACATCATTTTTCATTGACCAAAAAGAAATTCTCAGTTGTTTCAATGCCAACGAATTCCTAAACACAATGATTTCTTCAGCTGCTGGATTTCTCAGTGAATCAGTCAGCTAGGACTGCCGTAACCAAGGACCACAAACTGCCTCAAACACAAATCCGTACTGTCTTAGAGCTGCAATCTGCAAGCCACAGGTCAAGATGTCAGCAGGACGGGTCCCTTCTGAGCGCTGTGACGGACAACCTGCTCCCTGCCTCTCTCCCTGCTGCTGGGGGCATACTTGTCTTGTAGATGCAGCACCGTGATGTCCACCCTCTTCCTCACATGGTGTCTCCCTGTGAGCTGTCTGCGTTTACATCACGCACTTTATAAGGCCAGCGGTCACACTGCATTAGCGGCCCATCCGAGACCGGTGCGACCTCACCTTTTATTTTTATGAGGCTGCTGCCTCGTGCTGTTTTACAGCAAACTATTTTTATGAGTAGAAAGAGTACGCTCTCTAAAATGAAGACGAAATGAGAGTATAGCAAACCCGTGTTTCGGGACGGTTTATGGTCGTCATCGTGTGTCGCGCACCTCAGGTGATTGTGTGCCACGCTTTCACACGACCGGTGGCACGGAAGCCGTGTCTACACCAGCATCGGCACAAACACGTGAGTGACGCATGTGCTAAGATGTCAGGACAGCTGCACTGTCTCTAGGTGACGGGATTTTTCACTCCTTTATAATCTACGGAACCACTGCCACATATGCAGTCTGTCACTGACCGACCTGCCGTCACGTGACACGTGACTGTACTTACGGATGCACAGAACTGAACGGCGAGCCCAGAAATAAACCCACCCACCCACGGTCCTTTGACGTTCGACAAGGGTAGATGACATTAATTTGGGTGAAGAATGGTCTTCTCAGGAGGTGGCGCTGGGCAATGGACGACCCCTTGCGGCCACAGTGGGCCCTCTGTACGTCACATCACACGAACGCATGTTTGCTCACCTGTACTCACAGCTGCGTGACTCACGACAGCCAAAAGGTGGACGCCACCCAGGGTCCCAATGACAAACGACCGACAAGGCGTGGTGTATACACAGGGGGCTAGTACCAAGGCTTAACACCTGAGGACATTCTGACATGGGCCACGGCAGCATGCACGCACCTGGGACTCATTCTGCCAAGTGAAAGAGGGCCATCACCGGAGGACAGGTATCCCTCGATTCCACGTGTGCGCCA
>NW_011889208.1:103525-105061 GCF_000151845.1 Pteropus vampyrus | reverse complement strand
CCCCTTGGGATTTTTTTTTGGGGGGGGGGACAAAAATACTTTTAATTAGCGTGTCTCTAAACTGGAAACATACTTCTGCTGAAAAACATTTATCAGCATCTCATTCACGTTCACGGCTTCCACTGATCGCGGGCGCCAGGACGTGGGCGGGGTTTCGTGGAGGGAGGTGGCGTGCCCCGTGAGGCCATGGCAAGGACAGGGACCCGTGCCACATGGCATGACAGATGCTCGAGGGTTTTGTGCGAAAACACGGCCCCAGGGCAGCAGCTTCTTGGAGCTAAACAAGGCCCGTCATGGTCACATGACAGACAGACGCACTTGACCAGCGACGTCGTCCTGCACAGGCAGAGGACACACTTGTGAGCACAGGAGTGTGTTATAATCCGGACGTCCAGATCGATGAATGACACTGTGATGCCATGCCTGGGGGGCAGGGGGGGTGTGGGACAGGCCGATTCGTGGTGACAGCCGCAATGCTGATGGCTTGCATCGAGGTGTCACCCCTAGTCTTTGTGCGGAGTTGAGGCTCCCGTGGGCCAGGGTTCTCACACTGCTGGGCAGCGGCTTCGTCGCAGTGTGCGGGCTCCGCCCCAAGGTGCTGCCCCGTGGGTCCCGCATGGGACTGAGGACGTGCACCCCCGATGAGGGCCCGATGATGGTGACTGCTAGCCCAGGGACGCGCTCCAGGTGTGGCCCTCCCCACAGGTGCGATCTGGTTCACACACATTTCTACAGTTACTCCAGGATCACGGTTTTCACCCAGTTAGTGTTTCTCACTGCGGGGAGGATGGTTCACAGCCAAGGCCAGAAACTGGGCAAGTTCAGATGCTCTGTGAGGTGACAGCTATGGTCACGCAGTTTGGGGTGCAGTGAACGTAAGAGGTCATGCCCTCACTCAGAGTCCTTGGTGACACGCTGAAGAGTCTTCCACAGGAGCACTAGACAGCTGCGCCCAGAGCTACCTGGCCAGGACATGGCCCAGGCCACGTGGCAGAGCTGGCCCAGAGGGGGCCCCTCTCGCCTGGACAGGCAGCGGACACTGCTGGCCAGCAGCACTGGCTGGGGACAGCATCACTGTAACCAAGTATTATGGACTGAATTGTGCCTGCGCCCCCAAAAGGTCATGTATCACACCCCAGTGTGACTATCTGGAGGAAGGGCCTTGACAGAGGTAAGTGGGTTGAATGAGGTCATAGAATTAGACCTAATTCAGTAGGACCGGGGATGAGGACAGGGATGTGCACACAAAGAGAACGCCCACGCGGGGTCGCAGAGAGAAAGCGGCCACCTGCGAGCCAAGGAGGGGGCCCCAGGGGACACCGAGCCTCAGACGCCCTGATGTCGGCCTCGGGGCTGTGAGGACGGGAATGTCTGCCAGCCGAGCCGCTGTCTGCGCCGCCTCCTGACGGAGGCTTGAGCGGTCTAGGGCTCCCAGAAACCCGTCTGCGCCCTCAGCCAGCCCGCGGGGCTCGTCCCCGCTCCCACTTCGGAGTCCGGGCGTCTGGGGTGGCAGGAGCCACATGCCGCTGCAAAGAG
>NW_011889208.1:96866-103475 GCF_000151845.1 Pteropus vampyrus | reverse complement strand
GACCTAATTCAGTAGGACCGGGGATGAGGACAGGGATGTGCACACAAAGAGAACGCCCACGCGGGGTCGCAGAGAGAAAGCGGCCACCTGCGAGCCAAGGAGGGGGCCCCAGGGGACACCGAGCCTCAGACGCCCTGATGTCGGCCTCGGGGCTGTGAGGACGGGAATGTCTGCCAGCCGAGCCGCTGTCTGCGCCGCCTCCTGACGGAGGCTTGAGCGGTCTAGGGCTCCCAGAAACCCGTCTGCGCCCTCAGCCAGCCCGCGGGGCTCGTCCCCGCTCCCACTTCGGAGTCCGGGCGTCTGGGGTGGCAGGAGCCACATGCCGCTGCAAAGAGCGCCAGACAGACCGCCAGGCACATCAGGCTTTGCCTGCCACCGGCGAGAACGAGCGGGGGAAGAGGGAGGGTGGTAAAGAAGGAGGGGGCGGTTGAGAAGATGGAAACTGTCACCTGTGAAGGGCTGGCCAACTGGTGGCTGAATCCCCTCTAATCGGTCCAGTCGCGGGGTCCTGTGCAGGCGCCAGGCACTGTCCCCTCGTCTGCAGATGGGGGCCGACCCGGAGCAAAAGCCCTTTGGCAGATGGGCCTCTTTTTCCCGAGTCCTGACAATCCCTCCACAGCAGGAAAATCTTCGACTGCCCGGGACGGAGGTCCGCGTGACATGGGATTGAGAGGCGAGGGACGGGACGGCAGCGTCCGGTCACAAACACCTGTCCCAAGACGAACCGAGGCTCCGGGCCAGCCTTCAGCTCTCAGCACCAAAAAGCTGGCCCCTGAAGCCAGCATTTCGGGGAGGCCTCTGCTGGGCTTGGCTCACGGGAGTGGCAGGCCCCCATCTAGGGGGAGCATCCTGGAACACAGGGTCCTTGTCATGAGGCTCGTGTTCGTTCCTGTGAGCCAGGCGGCTTTCGGGTGCGACTCCGGGTTCTTTACAGGAGCGGAGATCAGACGATGTTCTACTTACAGCTCAGCTGGACAGAGGCTTCCAGGCTCCGCTTAATTATGCCCTTTGGAAGGTGGCCCTCTGAGTGTCTATTTCTCTTTTGAAAGTGGTGTCGTCCGTCTTGAAAAGTAGAAAAGCAACGGCTCATTAGTCGAAGATGTTAAAATCTCATCTCCATCATTCACCCGCTATCTCTAGTTTTGGGGAGCCCGTGTTATAGAGTAAACCTCCCCCACGTCACCCGGCACTTTTTAAAATAGGCCACATCGCCCTTCGTTATTTTGGGGGTGGGGGCTGCCAGCATCATGCCATCTGTGTTTACAGCAAATGTGAAGTCACTTCTTGGTCGGTCTTCGAACCCTTCCGACAGCACGGAGGGCTCCTGGCTGTGACCTCACACAGTGGAAGGGGCCAGGGAGGTCTCCGTTGCAAGGACACTAAGCCCATCACGAAGGCGTCACCCTCAGGAGCTGGTGGATTCGAAAGGCCCCGCCTCCTGGCACCGCCCATCACACCGGGGTTGAGATGGCACCGTAGGAATCTTTGGCGGGTGGGACAGCGGACAGAACGCCCGACTTCCCTCGGTGTCTCTGGTTCGGGGAGGGCGGTGCTGGCGGATGAGCCGCATGAAATGACCCCTACTCTGTGCCCAGGCGGCGTCGGCCTCCGCCGCTGGTGTTTCTTTTCGGACTTACGCTTTGACTGCTGAGGCCTCCACTTCAGAGACGGCTGTCCCCGGACACGCTCTGCCAAACCGGATGAGAGAGCCAGGCAGCCCCCTCGCCAAGCCCCTTTGCTCCAGAGATGCTGCGGTGGTTTCGGAAACTGCCCCTTTGTCCACTTTTTCTTTTCTTTCCTTCCATGCTTCGGTCCCTGCCCTGATGTTTTAAATTCACTAACGAAGAACCGACCTGCAAAACCCTAGGCGCCCAGGCTCTGCCCCACAGGAAGCAGAGCCCCAGGCCGCGGCCTCCCTTGCCCCACTTGACCTCGCTCTTGGGTACAGCTGTCTAGTTCCCTTCTCTCTTCCATGGACCGGAAGGGAGCACCAGGCGGGAGGCAGCCCCGGCCATGCCACGCTCCTGGCTGCTGTCCGCTCTCGTCCCGCCCCCCCACACCATCTGCCCGTCCCTTTTCCATAGAAGGGCGTGGGGTCACCGGTGTCTGCCGGAGGGTGGCTGAAGAATCATCCCTACAGACGTCCTGAAGCGGGCTTTAATATGGGGAGATTTTTCTAGGCCTGGGCACTGAGGTCTTAATTGGGGACCTGTTGAGATTTCCAGTAAGTTTCCTGCTGAGACTACCGCGTGGGAAACCACCAGCGTCCTGCGTTCCCGCCCGAAACGGCCTCTAATCGGCCTTTTTAGAGGCAGAAAGAAGGGGAAATGAAGACACATTTTCTTTAAAACGTGCTAAACCACACCAGGATGTTCTAAATTAAAGAGGTAATGTAAACGCCAAGGCCTGCCAAGATGGAAGCCCCCTTCGGCTCAAGTGAGGGAGATTTTCTATTTCTACTGTGTGAACAAGAAACCAACCTTGGACTGAAGCATCACCACATTGACCGCTTGGAGTTTTATATATGTTTTTGTCTCATTCCAATTACCTATGTTACTAACCTCTTGTTCTTATGTGAAAATAGGCTTGACGGACGTCGAATGGGGAGCCAGCTGCTAAGTTGACGCTGTGCTGATGGTCCGATTCGATCTAATTTGTCCATTTGTCTTCATCTGTGATCCTACGGAAAAAGATTGTTGACGACTGCATGGCAGATAGATTTTTTTCTGAAAATTATATCCAGATTGGAAAGGAAGAAGTGAAACTATTTCTATTTCCAGATGACTTATATAGAGAAAATCTTATATAGAGAAAATCTTAAGGAAGGCACTCAAAAATGTTTCGAAAGTCAAAAGCAAGTTGAGCAAGGCTGCAAGATACAAGACCATTATACAAATATCAATTATATTCCTATACACTTATGAGGAACAACTTGAAAATGAATTTGAGAAAAATAATCCCATTTACAATAGCACTAAAAAGAATAAAACACTTAGGGATAAGTTTGGCAAAAGTAGTACAAAACTGATACTCTGAAAACTATTAGAATCTTATTGAAGAAGATTTAATTAATTGAAAAAATATCCCAAGTCATGAATTGGATGACAATATTCGGATGGCGATATTCTCTAAACTGATATATGGATTCGTCGTAATTATCAGAATTCCAGATGACTTCTTTGTAGAAATGATAGAATGATTCTAAAATTCAGATAAAACTGCAGGGGACCCGGAATAGCCAAAACAATGTGTTGACAATGCGGCCAGTCCTCACAACCAGCCCGAGGGTCGGTCCCTCAGCACGCAGAGCCCCTCGTTACCTGTTTTCGTGGTTCTCAGATGACAACCCGAGTAGCAACTTCTTTCTCCCGCTTGGAGAAAGAAGTGCACAGCGTCACGATTCAAACAGAGGCTAATGGGATACGGCAGGGGACGCAGCCACGCTGTCATTAGCAGCACGAAGCACGTGGTATATAAGCACACAGATTATTTCACCTCGAAGTGTGCAAGCAGGAGCCCGTGACGTTCCGAGGATTCGCATGTCCCGCTAGAGCAGGCCCACCACGGGCACAGGGTGTCTGTCACCATCCCCTGGTGGAAGAGCATAGCATCGCCACTGGGCACGCTAAGTGAGAAACAGGAGACTGGTCTTCCGACGCGTGTCACACTGCGAAGCCATCGTACAGGCACCCTCCCGGTTCCGCCGCCAGCCAGCTCGGACCCTTGCCTTGGGGCTCAGCTCGTGTGCCATCTCCCCTGTCCCAGCTTCGGCTCAGCGATGCTGATTTAGGGGCCACTGCTGACCATGACAGACGTTTCTTTCCGTGTTATCATGATTTGCGTGTCTGCGTCTCCCTGATGTGCTCGACACCCAAGGTCAGCGCGAGCCCTTTCTCTTACACGTGTGGCCCAGGGTCCAGCAGACGCCAGCCTTGCCAGTCACCCGGGGCCGGAGCAGAGCAAAGGTTTCTCGGCCATCTCTCCGGGACGGGGACGCCTCCTCCGCAGCAGGACTGTGCTTCTGCTGGCCCGGAGTAAACAAACATCCCTTCCTGCCAGTGAACTACTTAATTAAGGAGAGTTGTTGAAATGTCAATAAATATTCAAAAGCGAGGCTTTCTGGAGATAATTTGAAATTCAAATGATCCGGCTGTGATAAATGAGGGCTGATTGGAAGAGAAATTATCAGGCACTCGTCCGAACGTGCTCATTAGCCCCCAGCATCACTTAGCACCACGGAGAGAAGAGAGAGGCCGGGGTCCCTGAGAGGCTGAGATTCTCGAGAGGCTGGGATCCCCGAGAGGCCGGGGTGCCCAAGAGGCCGGGATCCCCGAGAGGCCCACCCAGCCGCTGGGTAGCAGGGAAGGAAACCCGGCCTCTCTCTGTCCGCGGTCCGCCCAGCTCCAAGGTTTCCTGGAGCCCACTGGGAGACGTGGGACAAAAGCCGTTGGCGACAGTATCCGGTGTCAGGTGGGGGCCCAGGCTCTAGGACCAACGTCGCCTGGAATCTTCTACCACTCCTCCCATCAACTGTTGTTCCCAACCAGACACCAGTCTGGGACTCAACGAAGGAGCCAAGAGGAAGCGTGGGATTCGCAACGCCGGTCCCTTGTTTCAACCATCTCCTCTCCTTGCGAGACGAGAATTAATGCCATTTTGTACCAGAGATGATGAAAACTTGGGCCCGTTCACTGTTCTGAGGAGACAGGACTAAAAAGTGGTTTTCGAGTCCAGGTCTCTTTGGGTTCATCAAAGATTCTGACGTATAATCCTAGCAATCTTTTTCTAGAGCAAAAGAAATGTTAGGGAAAAATTTTTTTTTCCCCATTTACAGCCATGTGTTAATCAACTTCTTTTCCCAGACACTTGCAGATACATTCTGTCAATGAGTTCCTTCCATTTCCAAGAATTTCATGATCGTAAGCCACCATTTCCAGTGTTTATTTCCATTACGATAGTTATTTTTTAAATTTATAAGCGTTAGAATACAAGTGCCTTGCTTGACTTAGTTTAGTATGTGACTAAAAATGAAAAGTACCAACAGCTCGGTCTTGTTATTAAGTGATTCCTCGTGGGTTATTTACATCGGTCGACGGAAGTGGTGCCAATAGCAACGTGAACTATGAATTCAATCTTTTGTTTGTGCTTTCGGTGCGAAATCTAAAGAATCCTTTGCCAAATCCAGGGTCGGGAAAATCACCATGCTTTTGTAGTAAGTTTTGAAATTGAGAAGTGTGAATCCACACTTTGTGGATTCTTCTTACTCATTCAATTTCTTTATTTGTTATAAGTCTGTTCAGAATGTCTTTTTTCTTGACTCGGTTCTGATAGTATGTCTTTCTAAGAATTTGTCCATTTCATCTAAATTATTTAATTTTTTGGCTCAATTTTTCATAATTTTCCTTTATAATGCTTTCGATTTCTGTAAGGTTTGCAGCAACATCCTCGATTCCATTTCTGATTCTAGTAATTTAACTAGTGTCTCTTTTTTTCTTAGGAAACTCGCCTAAAGCTTTCTTAATTTTGTTGATCTTTTTCAAAGAACCAGCTCTTGGTTTCATTGATTTTTCTGTATTCAAACTCAATTCTTATTATTAGAGATAGTCAGCTTTATTTAAATCAGTTGTCATCCTCAGAGACATTTGTGGTAAATCCCCACAAATAATCATTTTTATCTCTAACAGATGGGCATGGAAACAGAGCATTGTCTATCGAAGACTCAGCGCTCTGAAGTTTATTTGTTCCCCTTTAGCTCACATTTATTTATTACTTAAGAAATAACGCTATTTTCTGTGAGGTTAACACACACGAAGCTTGTAAGTAACCCAACGTCATTCATCCACCAGAAATAGCTTTCTTCGCCTTCCATTGAGAGATTTATTCTTCTGAGAGTCAGGAATTACCAATCTGGCAAGTCCAGCAATTACTTATGCTCATTTGGCTCAGTAAAATCCTTGCAATTCTGAAGCAGTAATGCTCAATACGTTTTAATTGGTCTCTTTAAAAGTATAACATTTGAATTTTTATCCTGGGTCTTACTGTTCAACTTATCTTTTAAAGGAAACTTCTCAAAAAAATGAGCCGAGGAGCCTTCAGTGAAGTAGTCAGCTCACACTGTGACTATACAGGCCCGAGGGAAGAAGGAGACCAACGCTAGCTCAGTATAGTGTACTGGAAAGTTTTGCTATGTTTGGTCCATAATAGCGGAGAAGAATAATTATTCGAGGAGAAAAGCCTTTTGGGATCTAAGACCAGAATGTGATTTGAACTGAAAAAAACTACCCACCCCCCGCCACACACACTGTGTGTTTTATCACCAGGATAAAACAAACAAACAAATGAGTAGCCATGACAAGGCATCTTCACGAACATCTTAAAGAAGAAATTTTAAAATAATTGTTTGTAAACGACTCGCCTCCCAGACAGGGCACGAGTACTCCGAGAAGATGGACCCTTTTTCGTCTGGCCCCAGCGGTTCCCAGCATTCGGGGTAGCTCTCCGTTTACTTGCCCTAAATGGAACATTCCTGCTAAAACCCCAGGAACATACCCAGCACTGGTTGTCACTGAAAACCACTTGGGGGAGGTGACACAGGGGAATCCAAGGGTA
>NW_011889208.1:93667-95316 GCF_000151845.1 Pteropus vampyrus | reverse complement strand
AAAATTTTTAAAAGAAGCTTTAAGATACCCAGACTACATTTGAAAATCCTTTCTTCTGCGGTCATTGGCAATTTAAATTGTCACCTGAGTAGATGTTGTCTTAGCCTCGTGACATAGGTGAGAAATGTCCCCACAGTGATGTCCCATGCTTGACCAAGGACCGGTGTGAAGATGGCCAGGTCAGAGTTTCAAATTAGCCGAGGATAGAAAAACTCGTTCATGGAACGAAAAACAAATGTATGCAAACAAATGAGTGGAAATGAATTTTTAAAAAGTGAATGAAAACGGGACCCATAAAGAATGCCTGAAGAGTTTGTGTTATTTTGCTGAGTAGCTAAACTGGGAGGCGAACCGTCATTAAACACTAATCGGCGTTTTGTATGACTGACGGCCACAGTGTGTGTGGGGGGGGTGGGGGCCTCTCCTTTTAAGGTCTTTGCAGGTAGAGTTCCCAATAAAAGTTCCATCTGGTTTGAGGTACCTAAGGGTGTGTAGTCATTCATTCGTTCATTCATTCATTCATTTTTTCAATCAGTCATTTGTTCATTCAGTCATTTGTTCATCAGAGATGTCTCTTATTATACTCTCGCTGGAGAAGAAGCAAGGAAAAATGCTTTTTGGTACTAAAAACCTGCAAAGTGAGAATTGATACCACCTCCGGCAGAGGTTATCAGGAGATTGGTTCCTTGGCCTTTAATATAAAAATATTTCTCTCTTAAAATATTTATCGAAGACAGGGATGAGCTGTGTGTCTAGTTATCCTTTGGAGTACAGAATAAATCATGATTTTTTTCTTTAAAAAAAAGTCGTGGTTCAATTGGTTTCCCTCACAGTTAGATTTGATCTCATTTCTTTTTTTATTTCTGGCATTAGTTACCTAAATGGGGCTGAGCTCCTAAAAACGACTGAGATTAAAATAATCACACCATTTCGACAACAGAAAGCCAAGCAAGAGAAATAAATAACCCAAGCCTTCACATTTAAGTCAATTAGTCCTTTTTTAATAAATTCGAATTCATTCATCAACAAGTTTCATATTGTATCTATCACTCAATTTTGCTGTTTGTTTTTTTTTTTTTTTCATGTCAAATAATACGAAAAAGTACATCAATGTGCTTGAGCAAAATTGGGTTTTATCTTTACAATGAGATGCATGGGACTCGGTCGTGACAGCAGGCGCCCATTCCTACCAGAACGACCCTGTACTTACCTTGAACTGACCCACGGACTCGCGAGGCTGCTAAGGGGGAGGCGCCTGGTGGGTGTCACTCTCTGAGGGGTCCCTGTTGACCCAGGTGTTGGGAATTGAGTGTTTCAGGAAAACACGGCGCCCTTCACTGCAGTAGAAGAGGTAATTGGTCCAAGGCACACCAGCGAGTGTCCCGGGAGAATTTAACCCGCCTGGCCAGCTCTCGGCCCCAGAGCTCAGTGGCTGGCAGGAGACGGGGGCCAGAGTCAGTTCCGCGCGTGACAGGAAACATCACCACTTAGCTGTTCGGGTTCGCTTACATAAAACGGGGTTTCAGGTGGAGAATTCGAATAAGAATTACGGGATGGCGTTTTCTTTCGAGCCATCCTGGCTCCAGGACGCGCCGTGGCGAGACCCGCACACACACCGGGGTTCCCTACGGGATGCCGAACGTGAAGAC
>NW_011889208.1:86932-93617 GCF_000151845.1 Pteropus vampyrus | reverse complement strand
CTGAGCTCCTAAAAACGACTGAGATTAAAATAATCACACCATTTCGACAACAGAAAGCCAAGCAAGAGAAATAAATAACCCAAGCCTTCACATTTAAGTCAATTAGTCCTTTTTTAATAAATTCGAATTCATTCATCAACAAGTTTCATATTGTATCTATCACTCAATTTTGCTGTTTGTTTTTTTTTTTTTTTCATGTCAAATAATACGAAAAAGTACATCAATGTGCTTGAGCAAAATTGGGTTTTATCTTTACAATGAGATGCATGGGACTCGGTCGTGACAGCAGGCGCCCATTCCTACCAGAACGACCCTGTACTTACCTTGAACTGACCCACGGACTCGCGAGGCTGCTAAGGGGGAGGCGCCTGGTGGGTGTCACTCTCTGAGGGGTCCCTGTTGACCCAGGTGTTGGGAATTGAGTGTTTCAGGAAAACACGGCGCCCTTCACTGCAGTAGAAGAGGTAATTGGTCCAAGGCACACCAGCGAGTGTCCCGGGAGAATTTAACCCGCCTGGCCAGCTCTCGGCCCCAGAGCTCAGTGGCTGGCAGGAGACGGGGGCCAGAGTCAGTTCCGCGCGTGACAGGAAACATCACCACTTAGCTGTTCGGGTTCGCTTACATAAAACGGGGTTTCAGGTGGAGAATTCAAATAAGAATTACGGGATGGCGTTTTCTTTCGAGCCATCCTGGCTCCAGGACGCGCCGTGGCGAGACCCGCACACACACCGGGGTTCCCTACGGGATGCCGAACGTGAAGACTCACGGTGGCAGCGTGCCCGTCCCCTTAAAACCAGGCCCAGACGCGCTTGCCGTCACCCTGGTGAAATCTCCGATTCCACACCGGACGGGGGAAAGCGCCTTTGACGTCAATGACAGGACACGTCAAAGGTTCTGGGCGCTGGCTTTAAAAACGGGCGACATTGCAGGCGGATGTGTCATTTTCAAAGCTAACGGGAATATTCTCATGGCAATTTTTTTTCTAGTTCATTTCAGACTCGGGGGAGATGGATGTCTCATGGCGTAAGACGGAGCAGGGCCGGTGAACGAGAGTCACACCCGTTTCACGGATGACGCCCACGGTGACGCCCACCGGGTGAGTCTCCGTGGGGACTGTGGAGCAGGACTCTTGAACTGTGTCAAGCGTGTCTGCGCACGGGTCATAAAAAAACGTCAGAACGAGATTCTTCTGGGCATTTCTGAGCCCCTGTGAAGCATTTTGGAAAGACAGGACGACTTAGAAAATTAACTTTTTATTACGTTCAATTGTGAGAAAGAAATATCATTATATTCCAAATTCAGCTTTACTCTCCTTACTCTAGAGGCTTGGACGTGGGTGACGGCCACCTCGCAGTGATGCCAGAGGCCCGGTGACTACCGCGGAGTAATGAGAAGTCGCCACGACAGAACAGACAACCGAACTCGACTCCCTTCTGTCGAAATCGCCAAGAGTTCTGTGTCTTGAGATTTCTCGCCGCGTTTAAAAATGGAGAAGCTATAAAATAACTTTATTGGAAGAAAAGTAAGTTTCTTCTCAAATGGAGTAAAGCAAACACATACCCAAGGATCTTAAAAAGTCGTGGTTTTTTTATACAGAACATGTGTATGATTGGTGTGTGCGTGTGCGTGTGTGCGCGTGTGTAGTTACAAACACTATTTATAGTAGAGCTATTATGTTAACGACATCTCCGTGTGTACAAAGTTGTGGATTCCAGTCTTGGTGCCAAATGCATATAAAAAAAAGCTCAAAAGCTATTAGGACTAGACCATGCAAATTTATGTCCAGAAAACCTTGGGAAGTTGACTGCAGCGCGTCTGAGCCCCGTGGGGTCTCTGCCTCTGAGGCTGGGGCCCCTCGGCCCTTCCTCAAAACGTCCTGAATCGCTTTCCTACCAGAAAGGATGAACGTCTCCATTCACCGAACACTGGCTGCTTCTTGCCCACGCTCGTCTGCGTTTTGGGGTCTCTCTCCCGCATGTGGAGCTCACCGCTCGCATCACCGGGTACAGAAAAAAGGGAGGGTACCTGAAGTGTGGAAAGGGATAAGGTCTTCACAAATGTCTTTTTTTTTTTTTCTTTAACATGTTAACAATGATAAGGCCACTTAAAAGGTTTTTCTTCCCAAGCTGTTTGACTTTTAAGATGCCCCCTGCATTGTCACCCATGGAAAAAAAGTGTCAGAGAGAAGCCAGAGACCAAGATGTCGCTGGCTGGCTAGTCTCCAGACAGAAACAGAACTGGAGAACGGGGCTTGGGTGGGGGAAGACACCGAAGGAAGGACGGGTGGCGGAGGGAGAGGAAGGAACATTTGGTACTTGCTTCTCGCATGCGACTTTGGGGGGCATGTGTCACCTGACGGCGGGTTTTGAGCTGTTGAGACTCCTGCAAGCTAATGGCTCTTATGGCCACCAAAGAAAAATCGGGTTGTGGTCGTCAGCTCAGGGTGACGGCCCCACACCACACGCAGCCTCGGGAAAGCTGGTGCCTCTGCCTGCGGACGGGACTCTGCTCATCGGTTTTGGATCGGACAGACAGGGCGAGGCATATGTGACGTTTTGGGAGAAAGTATCAATTTAGCAGTTCTTTCCTGAATATTTTGCTTTTTTTTGTCCCCCTCCAAATGCTTCGCTTCACTGTGACATTGTTGGCACAACTGTAGTCATTTCAGTTTATGGATGCCTGTGATAGAAATATTGTTTACAAAAAAATATATCATCTCTTTTTTTTTTTTTTCTTTAGAAAGATCTCGTCTAAGTAGTAAGTTAAGGTTGCGTCTGTGAAACCCGTGGACCGCGTCCTGTTGGCACGAGCTTCGAAAAGTCCAAATACCGACGAGGCTGTGGATCGGAAGGAAGCCAGTGACCGGGAGTGTCGAGGCCGCTCGCCTTCGCCTGGGGCAGCCACGGGTCCGCGGGCGCGCCGGCGGCTGCCGTGTCCCTGCAGAGTCCTGCTTACACTGGGGGTGGCTGCGTGTGTTTAGGGCGTGTGTCAGCTACAGAAACAAAGGCATGAGGATGTTTCTTGGTTTCCGAAACCGAACCGTTGGAAGTGTTTTAGCTGCGATCTTAATTCTAGATAACAGAAAGTAGTTACATCACATAAAGGCGTGACATCGCATGCTGCCAGGGTAGCGAGCATCAGAAACAAAACCTTGGTAAATATACATATATATGCATATTATGCAAATATATTTTATATTAACATACAATGTTATAAGTGTGATTGGTAACGTAAAGCGGGCGGGGAGGCCATCCTCAACGCTCTTCCTTAGAGTGACGAGTCACCTGAGACGCCTGTGCTTCCCCCAACGCTGGCCTGGGAAGCGTGTGAGACGCGGAGCTCGCTTCCGGGGCTTGAAATGTCACCTGCGCCTCGCCACCGAGCCCCCTGCCCCCGGGCTCCCCGCCGCCGGGCTCCCACGGGACAGGCCCACGGCTCCGCCCCGCAGACAGACGGAAAGCACGCGGCGGGTCGGAGCGCTCCCCCGCGATGCCGTCGTCGCCGACGGGTTTTCGTAAGACGAACGTGCAGGTGTCGACCTGGTGCCTGCCACGTCTGAGACGGCAGTGAGCGCCCACCCACCCTACCCACCGATCGTCGCCGAAAGGGCTGAAGGCCTTCGCCCGGGGAACCGAAGAACGGGGCGCAGGGGTGTGACTCGCTCCGAGCTAGCGGCATGTTCGGGAGAGTGTCTTTCTGGTGTTTGAACTAAAACATCTAACTTATGACAGTAAAAGACACGTTTTGGGATGATGTTGTGTTTCACGCCCTCCTTCTCAAGGCAGAATCCGTAGACAGTGCTTGTCCCTTTCAATTAAAAAAGAAAAAACTATGACTTTCTTTAATACGCGTCCTGTGTTAAATTTGTCCATAGCTGCAAAATGTATGTATGTGTGTGTATTTGTTTTCAATACACGTGGGCACTGACACCTGTGTGTATAAACATATACACAGACATCCTCATAGACACGTGTGTTTTATATATATGCTGAGAAAGTCCACATATATATACAGTTGTGTATGTGTGTGTGTGTGTGCGTGTCTCTGTGTGTTGTGTGTCTGCGTGTTGTGTGTGTGTCTGCGTGTGTCTGCATGTTGTGTGTCTATGTCTGTGTTATGTGTCTGTTTGTCTGCGTGTGTGTCTGCATGTTGCGTGTGTCTGTGTGTGTCTGTGTGTGCCTGCGTGTGTGTCTGCATATTGTGTGTGTGTCTGTGTCTGTGTGTCTGCGTGTTGTATGTGTGTCTGTGTGTGTTTGTGTGTCTGTGTGTGTGTCTGCGTGTTGTGTCTGTGTCTACGTGTGTCTGTGTGTGTCTGCGCGCGTGTGCGTGTGTCTCTCTGTGTGTGCGCAGGTATAAAACCTTGACGGGCAGAGCAGTGTCTTACTCGGGTGACAGGAAGTCTTTGCGAACCTCGACGGTCCCTCAGTTCACGTAGTACAGCCAGTACACCAGGTTGAACAGCGAGAAGGTGAGCGGGAACACCACCCGGGACCACCTGTCTATGGCGTTCACGTCAGTCAGGTCGGGGATTTTGATTCTGAGCTGCGAAGACCGTCTCCGGAGCTGGGTCTTCTTGTGCGGGAGGCCCCGGTCCCCCGTGTGGCGCCCTTCCCGGGACACGGCCTGCTTCCTGTACTGGATTCCTGAGTTGTCGAAGGATATTGCTGAATTCCTGGTGTCCCCGACGGCGCCCGCCACCTCGTTCATCTCGTTGTGGACCTCCAGGGACGTCAACAGGATGTTCCCGTGAGCGTCCACCTGCGCGGGAGAGAAAGCGCATCGTTAGCCCGCCGGCGGCTCCGACCCCCGCGGGCGGACACGGGACGCGCCACGCTCCCTGGGAGAACCCGCACACCCGCCAACCCCCGCGCTCCGCTGCGGGGCGATGTCACTTTGGAGGCTCAACCGCAGCTTAGAGATTTTAGTTCCTCGATTTACAAAATCCTGACATGCGCGATCCGGCAGGAGAAGTCGGAGGGGGCTGTTCAAGTTGCCATTTCACGCTGCGGATGCGAGTCCGTACAAGCGCCTTTCGAGATGCGAACTCGGGTGTGACAACTGTCCTTCACCGCGGGGACTGGACAGAACCCAGCCTCCCGCTCTCTTCGGGGTGAAAATACCCAGCTTACGGCGGACGATGAGGGGGTCATCCTCAGACGACGTCGGCCGGGTGGACCCGCGCCCCCACCCGGCACCCACCGCACCCACTAACTGCTCCTGGGCCTGGCAGGAGCCCCGCCTTTGTGGGCCACGTTTAAGGTAACCTGACGTCCCTGTCCGCATCTGAGCCCCATCTGAAAACGAAAACATCCCGTTCTGCGCGGACACAGCCTCGCGGCTCTGCCCGGGCTTCCGGCGGGGCGCGGCTGAGGCTCCGGCCCCGGGGCAGCCCTGTCGCGGGCTGTGTCTGCCACCTCTTCTCCTGCAGCGGTGCCATCCCTCTTGCGGGGGCCACTCTGTCCCCTGGGTGCTCACTGTTCTCCGTCCCTTGGCCTACGGCTTCCTCCACGAAGCTTTCGCACCATTATTTGCTTCATGGGGGGATAATTTATTGTTATGGGAACGTGAACCTCGCCGTCCTCTGCATACTCTTCACGGTTAGCAAAGGCGTTGGGCTAGACGTGCGGGAGGCGGGTGGGGACCCTGGAGCCTGCGTTGGTCCCTGAGCGCTGCCAGGACGCTGCAGGGTGGCCCCGGACACCAGGTGGCCCAGACTCAGCGAGGACCTCAAACGCCCAGGGGCCACGCAGCCTCCGGCACTAAAGGCACCAGGAGAAACTCCGAGATGCCAAGGTCACTTAACGAAGCCTGGGGAAGGAGCGGTGTGGTCACCAGGATGTCCCACTTTGCTCCAGGATGTCGCCTTCCATGCAAAAGGAACTTCCACGCAAATGTAATGGAGGCGACGACGGGTCTCAGACATGGACACCGCCCCGGACTCCCCGCTGGGCCCAGTTCAATCACAAGCCCCGACGACCAGGACGGAAGAGGGACGATTGCAGAGTGAAACGCGTTTCAGCCGGGCCTCAGAGAAGGGCTGGAAACCTCCCAGGCGACGGGCAGGGAAAACGTCACAGGCCGAGTCGTTCTGAGAGACGCAGTCTCGCTGGGCGGGACTCCAGTCCCCGCGAGAACGGATCCGAGCTCCCGGTCACCGGCCCCTGCTCCGCTCGCGACGGCTGGGACGCCTGGCGTCCTCGTCACTCGCTGTCACCTGCATGTCGTCCGATCGCACCAGGCACCACACCAGGCGGAGAACGGAAGCGCGTGTTAGCGTCGCCGCTTAGGGTCTGCGTGCGCCATTGGGGAACCTACTCCACGCTCCCGGGAGGGAGAAGTCACAGCGACTGCCGGGCAGGAGCGTGACCGACGCCCGAAACACGATCCGGGCTGCAGGACGAAGAGAGAAGGGCGGGTTCGGGACGACGGCCTCGGCTCTGTTCCCTTCATGACACCGCCAGCAATTCCTGTGGCTGCCGCCCAGCATGTGGGATCCGGCGCGGCCATCTGTGCGTCTCCGCAGTGCCGACGGTGGGCGGGGGGCCGGGGAGAGCCCCTCATCCCACCCCCGCCCGGGCCCAGCCTCCCCGGGCACGCGGGGCCACGTGGCCGTGCGTATGTCACACCGAGAGCCTAAATCTCAAAATAAACAGGCGTGACCACGGGTGTGCCACCGGGGCGGCGC
>NW_011889208.1:84438-86882 GCF_000151845.1 Pteropus vampyrus | reverse complement strand
GGGAACGTGAACCTCGCCGTCCTCTGCATACTCTTCACGGTTAGCAAAGGCGTTGGGCTAGACGTGCGGGAGGCGGGTGGGGACCCTGGAGCCTGCGTTGGTCCCTGAGCGCTGCCAGGACGCTGCAAGGTGGCCCCGGACACCAGGGGGCCCAGACTCAGCGAGGACCTCAAATGCCCAGGGGCCACACAGCCTCCGGCACTAAAGGCACCAGGAGAAACTCCGAGATGCCAAGGTCACTTAACTAAGCCTGGGGAAGGAGCGGTGTGGTCACCAGGATGTCCCACTTTGCTCCAGGATGTCGCCTTCCATGCAAAAGGAACTTCCATGCAAATGTAATGGAGGCGACGGGTCTCAGACATGGAGACCGCCCCAGATTCCCCGCTGGGCCCAGTTCAATCACAAGCCCCGACGACCAGGACAGAAGAGGGACGATTGCAGAGTGAAACGCGTTTCAGCCGGGCCTCAGAGAAGGGCTGGAAACCTCCCAGGCGACGGGCAGGGAAAACGTCACAGGCCGAGTCGTTCTGAGAGACGCAGTCTCGCTGGGCGGGACTCCAGTCCCCGCGAGAACGGATCCGAGCTCCCGGTCACCGGCCCCTGCTCCGCTCGCGACGGCTGGGACGCCTGGCGTCCTCGTCACTCGCTGTCACCTGCATGTCGTCCGATCGCACCAGGCACCACACCAGGCGGAGAACGGAAGCGCGTGTTAGCGTCGCCGCTTAGGGTCTGCGTGCGCCATTGGGGAACCTACTCCACGCTCCCGGGAGGGAGAAGTCACAGCGACTGCCGGGCAGGAGCGTGACCGACGCCCGAAACACGATCCGGGCTGCAGGACGAAGAGAGAAGGGCGGGTTCGGGACGACGGCCTCGGCTCTGTTCCCTTCATGACACCACCAGCAATTCCTGTGGCTGCCGCCCAGCATGTGGGATCCGGCGCGGCCATCTGTGCGTCTCCGCAGTGCCGACGGTGGGCGGGGGGCCGGGGAGAGCCCCTCATCCCACCCCCGCCCGGGCCCAGCCTCCCCGGGCACGCGGGGCCACGTGGCCGTGCGTATGTCACACCGAGAGCCTAAATCTCAAAATAAACAGGCGTGACCACGGGTGTGCCACCGGGGCGGCGCACCCGTCTCGCGTGACGGCGACGACGCGTGATCCTCGAAGCGCTTCGCGGACACGCCTCCTCCGGCGGCCTCGTCTCGCTCCCCCTGCGAGGAGAGTCTCCGATTTCGGCGTCGTTCTTCTCGCTGCTCCGTACCCTTGACAGGCGCGATCGCGTGAAGACGAAGAGCATCGCGCCGGCGGACACCACGGGGATGTCGTTTCCCCTGAACTGGGTCACCGGGCTGTCACTAGAGGTCTCCTTTTCGACGCACCGTCAGGCGTCTACGTAAGCACAATACTCTGGTTTCAGAAACCATGAGAAGGTGTTTGTCATTCGGGGAGGAGAGCTAAGTCCTGGTAAGAGCCGTGATGTCAAGCTCGCACGTCCGGTTCTCGGGCAAGAATCATGACTTTTTGTCATTCGACGAACTTCAAACCCCAAAATGTCACGAGGCCCGTGACCGTCCCACAGGCCCTGCAACCGAAGGCCAGGGGTTGGCTGCAGACGCGACCCAGGAGGACGCGGAGGTTCGCACGGGCAGAACCTCCCGCAGCCCGGTCGGCGGAGGAGCTCGGTGAGCACGTGCCCGGGCGGGCGCTGTGACGCGATCGCCGAGTCAGAACACGCGCGACCACGGGAGACAGGAAAACCTGTCGCTGTCTGGGCCGAAAGCCAACGATGACGATTAAGCCACGAGGAACCCGCGAAGCCGCGGGCGGGCCCGTCTGTCTTGCACGAGGCCTGCCATCATCTTCTCGTTCTCCTCGATCCCATCCAATGGCCTGTGACAGGAACTTCTGGGGACGTTCCTTTCTGCTTTAAAATCATCACTGAATCCTCAGGTGTAGGCGGCAACAATTTACAATGTGTATCTTTAAAAGCGTCAAATGCGCATTAAAGCTGTGACGCGTGCGTGCGCGTGTCAACTTCAGACCGTAGCAGGTGGGCCACGACTGCGTGTGCGTGTGCGCGGGCTTCGGCAGACTGCTGGGAAACACAGTCTCAGGTAAGCAAACGATGCAAACGGACGCGTGAAGGAACGGGCATGTTTCGCCGCATCTGATTTGTAACACGCTCTTCCTCCATTCCGCTCGCTTTCTCTGTGGTCTAGAGGTTGCTTCTTTGGCACGACGGTTCGACCGTTCTGAACCATCTCGTTTAGAAGAAAAGGAGGGAGTTTGTCACCTAAGTTAGGAGGGAAGCTGGAACGACGGCTCCGTGCGTGCCGGTGCCTGCTACGGGCAGTGACGCTGTGACCAAGGCCACTCTCCCCGCAGACGGCGTGACGAGAGCAGAGCGCGTGCCCCCGGCGGGCTGCGGACTCACTCAGGGACGTGAC
>NW_011889208.1:80089-81874 GCF_000151845.1 Pteropus vampyrus | reverse complement strand
GCTGACCCGTGGGACCCCTGCCCACTCGGACGCTGGGCCCTGACCTCACAGCTGCCCGGAGGCCGCAGGCTCACCCCGAAACCGGGATCTGCCACTTGCGCCTCCTCCCAGGCTCCTGACGCCTGTCAAACCCGTCACCTTCGGTGGCGAAGCCCGGCCACTCGGGCGGCCCACCGCTTTGTCCCAGCGAAGCCACGGTGGGAGGATTCGCGTTTCTAAGTAATAACAGCGTGCCATTCTGGAAGAGCAAACTCCGCCTTCCCGCCGTGCGGGGAGGCTGGGCGACGACCCCCCGCTTTGGGCGGGGCATCTGTTTAATATTGGGGAGCACTCTGCTCCCAACCGAGGTGCCGTGGAAGCTGCGCACCTCCACGATTTAGAAGCCAATTTCCAGGGCCCCTCTCTCCTGCCGACGCCCGGCAGCTGTGGAGCTTCGGGCCCGTGTTTCTAGAAACCTCAGTAACGACAAAATGGCCAGGCCGGCTCCCTGCGGAGCGCACGGAGCTTCAACCTCAGGTCTGGTCCAGGCTCGGGGGACGGGGGACAGGAATGGCATGTTTCTGTATTTTATATTCTTTTCCTTAAGGAGAGCCCCTGAAATTGCATAAGCTAATGGCTCTGGAAACCTTGGATCTGCCCGTGCAGACTCATGCTAACTCTGATTTTTCTAGGTGATAAGACGAGAAAATAGTTCAACAGAGAGTAACCAGGAAAAAAAAAATAATAATAAGCCCATGGAGATGGCTGACATCACAAGGCGAACTCTGCGGGCCATGGAAAAGCCTTAGAGATTGTCTCTCCGTGGCCTCATGACCACTGATAGAGAACTTTCCAGTTTTTCGATACTTTCTTTTCAAAGTGCTTTTTTTTTTTTAAAGTGACCTGAGTTTCTGTGCTATTTCACAGGAGAAAAAAATCTAATCTTGAATCTGACCGTGCAAGTCACGTATGTGTGGATCTAAACCACACACCCACTCGCACAGATGTAGCACGTCCTGGGGAAAAAAAAAAAAAGCAAACCGGCATAAAAGTCCTGGGAAAAGATGGAAAACAAAAAAAGGAATGATTGGAACCTGGGGTTCTCACGCTTCTCTGCAAAGCCGATCTACCAACGAATGTGTTGACGATTCTATCGACTTCAAACGCGCTGTCGATTATCCACTTTCGGGAACTAAAGTCAACCCTATCTAAAAAGGAACGGACTGGAGGATGGCCCTTCGGCTCTGTCCTTACCCCAGAAGTATCTGAACGCTTGTTTTGTCCATGGAGTTTCGTAATAGTTAGCTGAGTAGGGAATAACCTTTCTGAAAAGACAAGCCCTCCCTTAATAATCAATGTACATTAGAAATCATATTGGAACCTATAACATTTATTGCGCATCGGCTGATAATTCAGTTCTCAAATCACTAGTGGCCAGAAAAGGCCACCAGACCTCTTGGGAATCACTTAGAATCTAATCGCTTACTTTAACGCTCATTAAATTGTGTAATTCCAATCATATGCTGCAATGCTGGACGATTTTTTTCTGACTTAAAAAAAGAAGAATGTGCGATTAACCATGTCTTCTTTCTTTCTGGGCCACAGAATAATTCTGAGCAGGCGACGTTAGGCCTTGCTTTAAAATTAGTGTCAAAAATAGGCTTATTATGCAAATCTCCGGCAAGCATATTTTCCCTTCCGTGGGCACGAAAATTCACATCGGAGCCTGATAATTAAATGAACACATCAAAGCACTCGTGCAGGAAACTGGCCTGCCAGGATGAACACGGACACCCTGGGCAAGGC
>NW_011889208.1:77753-79219 GCF_000151845.1 Pteropus vampyrus | reverse complement strand
CGCCTGTGCGTCCGCCTGTCCCGCTTCGCTCTGTCCTTCCTGGAGCGCGGCTTCCGTCTCCTCCTGTCCCCTCGACCGTCCGCCCCGTCGGCTCCCAAGGGCCCTCGAGGAGCCGGCGGGAGGTCGCGCAGTGAGAACCCCGAGCGCCTCCGTGTCCACAGCCCGGCCCCCTCGCTGCGCTGACGGGGGGACGGGCCCCCCGACACGGCTGCACCCTGAGCTCCAGGAGACCTGACCCGCGTCGGCCCCTTCCGCCCCGTGGCTGGCGGCCTCTCCGCTCCCCGAGACGCGCGTCTCCCACGCCGCACCCCTCTGTCTTCCTCTCGCCGCTGCCTTCTTCGGCGCCTGAGTCACTCACGCGACCGTCCGTCTGCGCTGACGACGAAAGCCCCGGCCGCAGCACCGGCCACGTTTCAGCCGCATTTTACGGAGGAGGAGGGGACCCAGCATGCCAGGGCGGACGCCCCGGGGAGTCTGCTCCAGTCTGTGTGCGTCTGTGAGTGTGTGTCTGTGTGTGTCTGTGAGTGTGTGTGTGTCTGTGAGTGTGATTGTGTATGTGTGTCTGTGAGTGTGTGTTTGTGGGTGCGTGTGTCTCTGTATGTGTGTGTATATGTGAATGTATGAGTGTGTGCATGTGAGTGTGTGCGTCTGTGAGTGTGTGTCTGTGTGTGTCTGTGAGTGTGATTGTGTATGTGTGTCTGTGAGTGTGTGTCTGTGGGTGCGTGTGTCCCTGTATGAGTGTGTATATGTGAATGTATGAGTGTGTGCATGTGAGTGTATGTGAGTGTGTCTAAGTGTGTATGTGTGAATATGTGTATGTGAGTGTATGTGTATCTGCGTGTATGTGAGTGTGTATGTGTATATGTGTGTGTCCTGTGTGGATGTGACTGTGTGTATATGCGAGTGTGTGTGTTTATATGTGAGTGCATATGTGTGTGTGTGTATCTGTGTATGTGAGTGTGTGTCAGTGTGTACATCTGTATTTGAGTGTATGTGTGAGTGTGTGTATGTGTGTTGTGTATGTGTGTGTCTGTGTGTCTTGTGTACGTGAGTGTATATGTGAGTGTGTATCTGTGTACATGTGAGTGTGAGTGTGTGTGTGTGCGCGTGTAATTTCCTCTACATGGCTCTGATCCGATGCATATATCATCATCACGGCATCAACATTTCACACTTATTACAGTAGATTTTAAAATTATTCCTAACATAATGCACCTGTGTACACACCACGTACACGTCAGATACACACGCGTGCTCCTACGGTTATAAATACATTTCCTTAATGTTGCGACTTTAGGTTATTCCCATTTTTGTAAAACTATTCAATTATTCTGAGTCTACTTTTGAGCAGACTCCCTTTGCTACGTTTGCACCATCTCCTCAGGACGAATACGCCCAAAGAGCAGCTGGGGGGACGAAGGTCAAGGCTTTTCATGCAAATTGCCAAATCGCGGCAAAATTCTCAC
>NW_011889208.1:74333-74697 GCF_000151845.1 Pteropus vampyrus | reverse complement strand
AAAGAGAATAAGTCCAAAGCGACGATGGCTGTCGGAGTTAAAACCGCCGACAGACCTCGAGTCGAAGATTCGAGACCTGCAAACTCCAAAGAGAACAGTCAGAGAGAAAACCTCAGCTCGGCACGTCGTAAACGCCAGCGAACGGAAAGCAGAGGGAAGATCATGAAAGCTACTTGAGGGGGGGAAAAAAACCAGATTAATTTGAAGGGAGCTCCAGTGAGACCAGCAAGTGTCCCCTCGACACAAGCAATGGCAGCCAGAGACAATGCGACATTATCTTCAAATGGAAAAGGAAGCCAAAGGCCAACCTAGGTTTCTGTAACCAGCTAACACGCCCTAGAGGAATAAGTATCATATAAGGTCA
>NW_011889208.1:64109-74283 GCF_000151845.1 Pteropus vampyrus | reverse complement strand
GACATTATCTTCAAATGGAAAAGGAAGCCAAAGGCCAACCTAGGTTTCTGTAACCAGCTAACACGCCCTAGAGGAATAAGTATCATATAAGGTCACGTACAGATCAAAAAAAAAAAAAAAATACCGAGAGGAAATTTGTGACTGGGAGACTCACACTAAAGAAAATATTTCCTAAATGTTTTCTTTAGGCAGAAGGTAACATTCACAGAGACTTGGAGATAAAGGAAAGAATGCAATAAATAACAAAGAAAAGAGGGAACTCGTGCTCTTATCTAACTGGGCATTTACTGCATTTCACAATAATGATTTCGCGTAGCATTTAACGTGTGTGCATGTAGTTACCATACGTAACGACATGGCGTATCTAAGTCAGAACGAGGGAATATGGAGGCGTAGGAAGGTCCCTGCAGTGCTCGAAAAGACGTAAAAATGCCTTCTGAGGTAAATTACCAGAAGTAATAAACACTTTAGCAAGGTCACTCAACACAAAGTCATCATATTCTTATACACATCGGCCACAAACACGAAAGGATGTTAAAAATTTTCACCACCTATAATAATGTCAGGAAACACCAACCTTCTGGAAAAGACCAAGAATGATGTGCAAATCTTCTGTCTACACAGAAAACTCTCAAATGCTCTTGAGACAAATTAAAGACCTACATACGTGGAGACATGAAACATACAGATCGGGAGAATCACGCTGACGGCCCCTCTCACTGAATCGGCTAATGCACCCCTAACGGAAAGCCGGGCCGTTTCTAAGTGAAAGCTCAATTCTCTGATTGTAAAAGTCATATGGAAACGTAAGGGGCCAGCAACAATCCAGTCGACGGTAAATGGACAGAAAGAGAACCAGGGACCGCTCTGCTTTAAGCCGCAGGGGTTCACACGGCGGGGAGGGCACGAACACGGGGCCCGGTGTAGACCAGGAAGCTCGGAGTTCGGGGCAGGAACGCCACCGCGGGGCGACGGCTCTGGGCAGGCCACGAGGCCCGGCCCGCACCTGCCGTCCACAAGCACGCGGACGCCAGGAAAGCTGGGCCTGGGCGTGGAAGGGACACGCGAGGACGCACCGTGACCTGTGATGACCTTGCATCCGGAACGTGGAAGTCAGTCCAGGGAAGGGACGGCCGACGGCCCGCGGGGAGGGCCCGCCATCTCCCCAGCGCTCAGGGGACAGGGGACGACCGCTGGGGCCATGGGTGTCGCCTAAAGCCCAGCAGGCGACCTCCACGCGACACGGAAGGTCGGCGGGGACGTGGAACGGGAGGGACACTCTGGAGCGTGACGCAAACTGGCAAAACCACTGTGGGAAACGGTCCGGCAAGCGGCGAAGCTCGGACGTTCACGGCTACACGTGTCGGTTCGCTACCTCCGCTTCCGCGGGTGACGGCCACACACAGAAAAGCGGCGGCGCGTCCGCCCAGCGGGCGACGTGTCCGCCCAGCGGCGTGCCCGGGCGTGAAAGGGAGCCCCGCGACGTGGGAGGGGCTCGCGCCACGGAGCTCAGCTAGGGAAGCACCGCCAAATACCCCGACTCCAAACCCAATAGACGAGGCAGCGGCCCCTTTTGGGAAGGATGGGGGAGGAAATCGGGGGGCGGGGGGCCTGGACCGCCAGCAACATTCATTCCACTTTTCATCTGATGCCCCCGACGGGTCCCCTTCTGATACTTCCCTCGGCTCCGCATTTCTATGTTACGTACTTTTCTGTAAACGTGCACGTTAATAAAAATCCCCATCGAAGCGGGATTAAGCCGCTCCGGGTCCAACGCGCGTTTGTGGAAACTTGTGTGAAAGCATCGCTCGTGGAAAACGCGGGGCCCTCGGCACGGGCGTGTGACGCTGGGCATGACACAGCCGCTGCGCACGGGCAACACGACACTGTCACCCCAGCCGCCTCCGCGTCTTGCAGAAACCCTTGCGACGTGAACAGGTAGAAGTGCGACGTGATCGTTTCAGTAAAGCTTTGAAGAAGGACTCGTTAAAATCTTCATCGAAAATACACGTCGAGGGTCCGACGCGCCAGGAACCGTGGGGACGGCTCTGCCTTTTCCAGCTTCGTTACCGTCATTCGTCTCCTATGCTTTAACTTGGACTCATTAGTCTGTCAACTACCAGCCTCCAAGGGACATCGGTGAGTGGCCACAGGGCTCGCCTGTGGCCGTAAATTCTAACGTATACACCGCCAGACGGGCGCGAGTTAGAGCGAGTCACGAGGTCTTTTTCATTTTCTTTCGCTCTGTAAAAAGGCTGAAACGTTTTTTCCCGCAAACCCCGGTCGCTGACTCGCGGTAGGAACCGAATCATCCGTCGACATGAACTAACTCAGTCACTGCTCTTTGTCTTCGGGACGTAGACGGACCCCGGCTTCGTCTCCCCGGACAAACGCGTACGTGTCCCAGCCCCGCCAGGCGCCGAGAGGTTTCACGCGCGTTTTCTTCCCGCACGGGATACTTTAGCGCCTTAAACACGCGAGGACCATGCCAGTGGCTGATGAAGCATCGCTTCTGGGAAAACGAGCCTTCGATTGGGGGTGAATAGTCGCCTGGTGAAAACAGCCAGGTGCCCCTCTCCGACGACGGCCGATGGGCGGGGCTGACGATGGCCGATCCTCCCAGGCCGGGCCGCGGCCCAGCTGTGCACTTACGCCCCTCGTGCAGCCCTCTCGGGGACCTCCGAACACACGTCGCTGCCGTCTCTGTCTCTCGGGGCGGTTGTGACTCGCCACAGGGCACGCCGCTAGCAAGTGTCAGAGTCAGAGGGAGGTCTGGGCCCTGCCCGGGAGCAGGACCTGGGGCTATGGCCCCGCTGGCGGCTGCCGAGGCGGGGAGGGGAGGGGCGGGGAGCCCGGGCCCCCACTTCGCTGAGCGTACGGTCTCTGCAACGCCTGACGGTTCACAAAGTCCCTGTGCATGTTATCCCTGTGACGGTGCACAGCTCGGCGATGCCCGTGGTCCCATCTTAATAAACCCTCAGCCCGGACAGGTGAAGCAGAGATGGCGCTGAAACCCAGGCCGGCCAGCGTGACCGGACCACACCGGGAGCAGGTGATGGTTTCTGAAGGGGCATGGCTGACGGCGGGTGGCCCCAAGCTCTGCACCACGAGGCGGCTGGCCAGCCCAGAGTGGGGAGAAGGCCTGTGACTTCCGAGAGAACGGCACCCGCCCCCCCTGTGTCCCCTGTCACCTTCCTTCCTGCCCCCGGGGCCATCGGTGGCCTCCGTCAACCCAGGAGAGCTGCTTGGGTTATGAAACGTGGTTGGGTTAATTCGCCCCCCCATCCCTTAACTTTGCTGTCACCGGCCCCAGGGAGCGTCTTGTTGCCAGACGACCTTTCCACCCATCAAACCCCCATGAGACAGAGGACGGGAGTCCTCCGACGATGGCACTCCTTCGGGGCCCCGGCGCTGAGGGTCGGCGGCAGGGCATGAGGACACCACGCGGCCCAGGCGGTGACGCGGGGGCCCAGGCGGTGACGCGGGGCGCGTGTGCAGGCGCGGGCCTCACCTGTGGCGAAGACGACGTTCCTCGAGACCAGGCGGTGCTCCACGATGGAGAACTGCGGGAGCTCGATCCTCTCCACCCCGGTGACAGCCTTGTCACCGCCGCGCCAGTAGAATTCGATGTCGTCCGTGGTGTAGCCATCTGCCGGGAGAGACACGCGGGGACATGGAGAGCGGACGCCTCGTCATCGCGTCTGCACACGGGGCCCGAGGGGCGCCACCCGCGCCACAGAGGGCGCGTCCCATCCCCCGCCCGGGGGGGGGTGTCCGACGCGCCGAAGGTCCACGCGAATGGTCAGCAGGGAACCGACGCGAGGGTCCGAGTGTCCCCTCCATGATCCGCTTCGGACCCGGCTGGTGCTGCAAAGCAGAGAAGCTCAGGGACGGTGCGGGGTCGGGGGGGGGGTGCGGGTTCTGACTCGGGCTCCGTCTGCGTGGCCCGGACGCTGCACAGACACGAATCTGAAACACGTAAGGACCGCGGTGACCACGACGGCCCTGAGGACAACGGAACACGCGCCCGGCACGAGGTGTTGGGGGAGGGCAGGACTGGACACCGGGCGGAATCGACATCCGGGACCTCGGACGGTCCCGGGGCGGACGATGCCTCCCCTCGGGGCTCTGGGTGGCTGCGGCAGGCGCCCGGCCTGACCGGGTTGACCGCCCTCAGCCCGCACATGTGTGCGCAGCGGCCACTGGGGCGAGTGTGCGCGTCGGCCGGTCACAACTCCAAACTGGGCTGCGGCACATCCTCACGCTCGGGGCTTCCCGAGGACGCGCACAGGGGCCGTGAGGTCGGGGTCACCCGGAGCCCCCGGGCGTGCTCTGAAGGATTAGGGTCCCCCTCTTGGGGAGGCCGAGTAAAATCACCGCGGAGAAAGACACCCTCTCAGTGTGACGGACGTTTTGATCTGCACGTGGTCAGTGGTCAGCATGACACTGAACGTGTGACAGTGGACACACAGGACACGGCGGCGGGACGCCTGCTCCCCGTGGCCAATGTCGTCTCCCCCGCCCCGCCTGCCGTGTGTCCTCCCTGGATCGGGCTGGGCACACCCCTGTCACCCCCGTGGCACTGGTGAGCACAGCGCACACCTCACCAATTGCCCCCGCGGCCGGAAACCCTCACGCTTCCCACTGCGAGCAGCAAAACGCGGCCGAACTCCTCACGGGGACGCCGGGGGTGGACAGCACCGTCCCCGCGTGCACGTCCGCCTGGCGCTGCCCCGCGCCTGCTCCCCGGCCACTCCCGGAGGTTCCCGGGAGAAACGCGCTCTCCCGCACAAATGCATCGAGAGACGCGGCAAAGCCGCCCCTGGCCATCCACGAAGACCGTCCACGCAAACACCGACAAGCCGGACGCAGGCGGGACCGAGGGCGAACCGGTCTAAGGGGCCCGGATACGTGACAACGGCCGGGACGGCAGCCACGCCGTGCGCCAGGCAACACAGAAGCAGCCGCGGCCCCTCGCACGGCTCTCGGCACCGAGTTGTCAACAAGGCGTCTGAATACGCTGCGGATGGGAGGGGGCTGCCGGGGAGGGGGCTGCCGAGAAGCGGATGTGCAGCTTGGGAAGCCGATGGAGAGCGAGGCCCACGCCCGTGGGCCGGGGCCGCAGGGAGCTGAGCGCAGGACCCGCCTCCCGCTGAAGGGACCGGGGTGGGGAGCGCTGGCCACCTTACATTTCGGGGAAGCGAACACTCTCACTCGGGTTAGGATGGGGAGCCCCCCACGCCGACTCTGTGCAGAGTGCAGGATTCGACCCCCAATCTTTAAGATAATTACAGACGGTGCCGAGGCAGCCGCACACGCCTGGATGAAAGCAGGCCCGGGGGAGACAAGGGGCCAGGACCCAAGCGGGGGACGGAAGCGGCCCAGATACCCACAGCTTTCGATTTCCAGGGTGCAGTTCTGCTCGTCCAGCGGATACCTCCTCAGGTCCATCATGCACGCGGCCGTGGTGGTGATCCTGAAACACAGAGCCAGGGCAGGGCTTAGCGCTGGGCGGGAGCCGCGGCCCCGGCGGCGAGGGCCGACCCCGGCAGGGGCCTCTCCGGGGCGGCCCGATGAGACACACCGCGTGACACCGGCAGGACGAGGGCCGGATTCCCCAAGGAAAGCAACGCTCCACTCTAAGCCCCACAAAACGCCTCATGGCATCTCATCGGGTCTGGATGATCAGGGCAGAGAAAGGGGTTCGCAGGGAGCTCTGACCCTCAGCATCTGTCCTGCCCCCGCGGTCAGCGGCCCTCTGACCTTCACGGCACGGAGAGTGTGCAGAGCTCGCGTGAGTGCGTGTGATCTCACTGGACACACGACGGGCTGGAAATGCGAGGCGTAAAGGGACACGGCCAGCATCGTGCTCGCCCCGCTGCGGCGAGCACCACGGCAGCACTCTGTCAGGCAAGGGGACGGGACAAAGCTCAGTGGCCGGTCCTGCTCCCGCGGTCACGGGCTTCCACACACGTGTGTAAGAGCCGAAAGCATGAAGACTCAAGGAATAGACTTGACGTGCGTCAGGGAGCCTCGTGCCCAGCAAGTTCAGCATCCCACGGGGAGAGAGCGGTCACCTCTGGACACCGTCCACAACTGTCCCCATGTGTCCCCTGCCTGCACGCTGAGTGCGGATGCCTGCGTCACAGAGACCCGTGGCTGTCAGCGTGCAGGGGGCGATCCTTGGTGTCAGCCCTTCCATGTGAGCTTTCCACCAGTCACAGACCAGTCACAGAGAATGACGAGGGCGGGCTCTCCGTGTCGTCAAATGCAGGCTGGAGAGGCGGCTGTGGGGACGGCACATCCCCAGCTGCCCAGGCGTGCGCCGGAAATGTCCATTTGTAGCTGGGGCACAGGACAAGGGACAGAGAGCGGGGTACCCCAGAGGCAGACGGCCAGGGCCGTGCGCACGGTTGCTGTCCACACATGTCCAGGTCCCAGACTCGCCGTGAGTGCCGGAGAGGGCGGAGGTCACGGCGTCCTCAGCGGGCCTCCCGGAGCCTGCCCCAGTGGACGGGCCTCGGCCCTGGCTCTGTCCTCGCCTCAACGCCATTTCTGTGTTTTCGTGACACCTGGGCGGCCACCCGTTCGCTGACCAGCAGGCCCTGGGCTCTTCCTCGGGCGAGCCCGGGAGAGCAGGGCCGACTGCTGCCACGGCTGCCCCCACGCCCGCCTGGAACAGCGCCCAAAGCCACGGCCAGCGCCCCGTAATCACTCGCTGAGCAAAACGTGACGCGGAGGATGCGGGGACCGGGCGTAAGCGGCCAGCGTGGGACGCGAGGAGTGTGCAGAGGGGAGGAGGCCGCGTGGCCGGTCTCGGCCCGAACCCTCCATGTCCAAGACCCCCAGGGCGTCCCCGCCTGCCCCAAGCACGCCCCGCAGGGGGTCACTAAGACACGGTCCTCACGGGGTTAATTTAAAGCTCTGCTTTGCACGGAGAAACTGACACGCTCTCTCTTTGGTCAGAAAACAAAGAACCTGAAAGTGAAAACGGAAAGAGCCCAAGAAGCAGGTTCCGTTTACAAACCCAGAGGGCCCGGCTGAACTTGCATGGATATTCGCTTCCCTGCCACGCACGCCCTCACGCACATGCACGCACACACACACCCGCACGCACATGCACGCACACACACTCCCTCATGCACATGCACGCACACACACTCACACACTGCACGCACACACACTCACACACTGCATGCACACACATCCACATGCACATGCACACACACACACCCTCACGCACATGTACACACACACCCCTCACGCACATGCACACACACACTCTCACACACATGCACGCACACATACACTCTCACACACTGCACGCACACACATCCCGCACACACACACTCTCACACACACACACCCTCACACACATGCATGCACACACATCCGCACACATATACACATACACATGCACACACTCACATGAAAGCACACACATACGCATGCACACGCACTAACACACACTCACAGGCACACACATGCACACATATGCATGCACACATGCACAACTCACACATGCAAACACACACACACACATGCACACATACAAGCTCATGTACATGCGAGCATGCACACACGTGCACACATGCTGTGCACATGCGTGTACACACATGCACACACGTGCGAGCACTTGTGCGCACACACATGTGAGCGCACGTGCACAGTCACACCTGTGAACATATGCGCACACAAACACGCATGCGAATACACATAAACACACATGTGCACGCACATGCACACATATACGTGCACACGTGCACACACCCACACTCTTCTCTCGATTTTTTGGGGGGAAGGCAGGTAAATGGAGAACATGTCCTCTCAATTACACTCCCGTGGTTTCTGGAGAATTTTTTGCACAATCGATGTCCTTGTCAGAACCTCCAGAACTTCCTAACCACACTTCTCATTTCTGGACAAACTATAAAATGCCGACGACGTCCCAGAGAAACACCGGCCTAGACTCTTCCCAGGTACCCCCGGCGTGCTTGGCACGTGCCGCTGCTTCTCTCGCGGTTAAAAAACTCTGATTTTTGCTAGAACTTTGACTCGCAGAAAGTCGCTCAACGTTTTCTACTTCAGGCTATGTTAGAAGATTCCCTTCACTCGTCTTGAGGCGCCGAGAGTCTCAGCGAGGATTCGAGTGTCTACTGCTGCGATTTCGCAGACATCTGCTCGGGTCTCGGGCTAAGGCCGTGGCTCATGGCATGGGGGTGAGTCCTTCCTCTAAGATACCCACGCGTGTCCCACCGGGGACCTGGGCAGCCCCTGGATGGACACTTTTAGGTCTGCTGATCAAGACAGATATACACAAAATGACTCTGAAACTAAACGAACCTGAAATCGGGGCAAAGGCCACTTGAGGGACGAATGCGCCATTAGCAAGAGGGCGACATTCACAACATCAGCCACCAGCGGCGAGCATCATGGGAAGGCCTGGTGGTTTCCACGGGAACCAGGGAAGCCCAGGGCCTCCTGGGGTTCCAGACAGCCAGTTTGCTCCCCGGTTCACGTGATTTCATCAGGAGGCCCAGTGAGAGACCGTTCCCATCGGGAAGCCTCACATTTCACCATCCCCATAAATGTCGCTGGCACCACCGCATAAGGCTCTGTGGCGGCCATGCCCTCCATCGGCAGAGCCAGATGCTGCTTTCCAGCTCTGCAAACGGCTTCGGGCGAACTTTCTGGAAAGCCTCGGCAGCGTCAGGGCAAAGTTACACGGGCCCGCGTGTTCTAACACGGGAGGCCCGTCCTGTGGGAATATGACAGCTCGATTATACCTAATCAATCCGGCGAGGCCGTCCCTTGCTGGAGGCCTATTTATAGGAACAGTAATGCCCCCAACCTTACACGATTGCTTTTTCTGCAAAGCTCCGTGTCTCATGGCTGCCTCCTACTTAACCCGAGGACGTGGCCTCCCCCAGACCGTCAGCGCCTCAAGTGACAGGCGTGAGGCCAGCGCACCACGCAGCCGGGGTGAGGACAGACCTGAGCCCGTACAGCACGGTCCCATCGGGGTGAAGCCGTATCATGCGGTTTTTCACCGTCACTCCGTGAACAAATGATTTCTTGTCATTTAAGAAATAGGTGTCGGGCACCCATAGCTGGTCGGCCACTCGATTGTCCAGCGTGAGGTTGAGCGGGATCCCAGAATAGGCGAGTCTTTTATCTCTCCAATATTGTTGAAAATACATGGTTAAGGTATAATCCTGGGGGAAAAAAGAACAGAAAGGAATTAGTCGGCGCCCAGCCTCAGGCTCCGCGCCTCCACGCCCGTCTCCTCCACGCGGGCCGGGTCCAGGCCGGACCCCGGAGGAGTGGGCAGTTTCCTGCAGGAGAGGAAGCGGGGGCTGCTTTCTCGTAAATGCAGACACCGGCTTGAATAGGCGTGTGTCGTGGCTATAAACCCCGTTTATTTAGGGAAGACAAATCGGCATTTTAAATATCACACAGAAATAAAGGCGAAGGATAAAAAGGCATGGTGTCGTTGGCAGGGAGGTCGAGTGTCCCTCTGAGAGCTCTCCTAGGTTATGCAGCTGCTGCCAGGCGGCCACATGCCTTAAGTTCCCAGGTCAGACCAGTGAGCCGACGCTCTCTCTGCAGCCTACGCCACCTCCCTCCCCGCCAGGCTGTAAACACAGACGGTCCACAAACACCTGCTGGACGCACATGACCTCCGTGCCTCGTCGTCCACCACATTTTCTTTTGCTTCCAGAGTTCTACACTGACCGGGCTATATCATCACCTCCGCATGATGACACACAGGTTCGTGCACGGGGAACGGCAGCCTGGAGCTGCAGCCAGGTGTGGGAGGAGACACCCTCCCCACCCGCGCAAACCCACAGGCCTGCCAGCGGAATGAGCGAACATCTGGGCACACTCCCCGACTTTCTGGTTTTTGCAAAGTAGTTTGTGTAATAAGAAAATGGAACAAAAGACGTAGCAAAGGCTGAGGATGGGAGTTCTACTTTTTAATTTTGATTCTTTTTGGCAATCACTCGTCAGGTCTGGTATGATCAAGTCTGAAAATTTGGTCATACTCGGGGGACACTCCGAACCCCACCATGGAAGAATCCTAGGTGAAAACCCAAAGGCGAGTAGGTAGACGCTCTAGCCAGAAAAATCAGGCCCTGTGCACGGGGGTCGGACGTCACCACGCGCAGGTCGT
>NW_011889208.1:60394-63330 GCF_000151845.1 Pteropus vampyrus | reverse complement strand
GCCGGGGAGAGTGGGCACACACCGGGAAGAGACAGGTGTCCCCTGGCATTTACCAGCTCATCCGGACAGAGTGGGTTGGCAGAAAGAGCTGCGGCACAGGTCAGGGTTTACAGGAAGAGCCGCCGCCAGTGAGGGGGTGGTGACAAGGCTCTGTGTGCAGGGGGCACAGACTCCCCTCTGCTGGAGGGCGGGCCCCCCCAATTGTAGGGAGAACACTCCAGCCTTCAGACCAACGTGAAACCCAGGCCCACAAAGTTCCTGCTGCACTTTGGGCGAGGTGACATCTGCAGTACCTCCAGCGCTTATAAGCTGTCCCTCCTCCAAGTGAATTAATGGACACTCTGTGTGTGCACACATTCTGACCCACACCCAGGTGTCACCGGGCATCTCAGAGGCCCTGGGCATCACAAGGACACTTGGCTCCTGGTGCACACCCAGCCTTGAAGCGGGGCTGTTACCGCACAGCTGGGAAGCCCTAACGGAGGGCGCTGACCTCCTGGCCCGTCCTCTCAGCTGCCAGCACCCTGGCCCCCTCTGCTGCTCCGTTTGCTCAGCAGGGCAACCCCTAGATCCTCACCGGGGAAGGCTGGGGAGGCTTAGGGAGAGCAGCCACCTCAGCCACCTGTCCAGCGGTGGGACGTGCTGCTGTTCCACTGGGGGTCACAAACTGCCTGAGATGTGTGTGTGTATGGCCCAGACCCAGGACACAGGCCGAGACCCTCCAGGTCTCTGCTGTACCAAGTTCACTGGTGTGGGACACAGCTGTCCACACGGGGAAAACCTCCAGCTTCTCTAGCCTGTACTGTGACAGAACCCAATAGCCCTGGGGTATGGCGTTCAGGCGACAGCGGTCAGGCAGAGGGGAGGGAACCCCGAGTGTAGCCTCACCCAGAATTCTCCAGTCCACTGAGAGCTCAGAATTAGGGCGATGCATGAACGTGAGTTATTAAATTACAGTTGGTTTGAACTGTGACAGCTTGTCAAAATCATTAGACGAGATAACATGTCTTCTCTCTCTGTCTCTCTCTCTCCCCCTCCCATCTCTCTCATATAAAATGCGTTCACAAACTTAGGATCAGCTTAAAGAAACACTGAAGCAAGCGTTGTATTTAAATCAGAGTCCCTCTTAAAAAGAACTTACAAGCAAAATCATTCAATTAAAGGGCCGTTTATTGCTCTGGGCTTGTTTTCAGGGCTCATAAAGCTCTTTGATAATCTAATGAAGTCGTGACCCCCTCCCCTCGGGGGGTGTGTGTGTCAAAATCTTTCAGTACAACTCACTGAAGTTCACCCAGGCTCCCTTCCAGCCTCACCTGTCTCCACAAAGTAGAGCAAACGCTAGTGGGTGGAGCTCCACGAGCTCGTAAGTCAGTCATGTGCTTATAATTTGCATAATGCTTTCTCATTGAAAAAATTATGGCGCACAGGTTGTGCGGTTTTACCCCAGATTACAAAAGTCCATTTCAGGCAAAAGTCAGAAGCCAGAGTCTACAGCCATGCCACCCTGAACAAGCCCGATCTCATCTGATCTTGGAAGCTAAGCAGGGTCGGGCCTGGTTAGTACTTGGATGGGAGACCGCCTAGGAAGACCAGGTGCTGTAGGCGTAAAAAATAGAAAAATAAGGGATTGTAAGCTGACGGGGTCCTTGCAATCTGTGAGGTCAGCCAAGGGTTGCCTCGCCTAAAAAATAAAAAAATAAATTCATAAAAGTCAGGAGCCAGAGGTTCTGGGTAAGCCACCAGCCCAGCCCAAGGCCCCCTGGTCTGGAGCCAGTGGGCCCAGGTAGCAGCGGCTGGGGCAGGAAGGGACGATGGCGGCCAGGACAGAATCTCAGGGCTAGGAGAAGCCCCACTGCTGGGGGCTGGGAGCAGGCATTCTTGAATGTGAGTCACTCAGGTGCCGAGCGTTTATATATAGGTGGCTGTCCTTTCAAAACCTCCCGGGAATAGATGTACAGCAGCAGTAACAACAAACAACAAATTAACAAAAGAAAAATCTTTAGGCGTAAAATCCAAGCCGCTCGAAGAAGTCGCAGTAAGAGATACACAACAAAAGCTCTTCCTGCTTGTGGAAATCTGGCGTTTGCCGCATTGAAATGACGAGAATACGTATTTGAAAGTGGAAATATTGCTCATTATTCTGCAATTAAGTAATTGCCTAGATTTCCTCAGCGCAGGAAATGAAGAAAAAATTTACTAACCCTGAGAAAGAAACGCAATCTCCAAACCAAATTGAAATATTTAACTGCAGCTGAGACGCCACAGGACACCTGCATTCGCATCTGGCTCAGCACGCCGGGGACACAGAGCCTGGCAGGTAGATTGCTCTCAGGCGGGGAGAAGCTTACGTAAGCCCTACGGCCCGGGGCGTCCTTCTTCGAAGGCATTTCTGCCATCGAGATTAGGCTGGGGGGATTTGGGCATTTTGGTTAACGACTCGTATTTAGAGAATTTTAATCCGTCCCTTCAAACGGCCTAAAATTGCACCCAGACAGCGATGGTGTTGAGGTTCCCCGGTGTCGAGTCCCTTTGGTGACCTTTCGTGAGAAAGCACGGCCTCCCTTTCCCCAAACCCGTCTCCGCCTGCCTCCTGCTTCAGGCCAAGAACCCTGCTGGGTGCTAAGGAGCACATCATTTGTACCTTTAAATAGCTCACCTTTTGGTGGGGTAGAGAAGGAGCTTTGAATCAAACACACCCAGGCGTCAAGTTTGCCTCCAGGCAAAGGTGGGCAGGCTATTTCTGTGTCCCAAGCCCACCTGCTCTACCTGGGGGTCTGCCTGCCACACGCCCTGAAGTGCTTAGTGACAGGAGGTAAATTCTGCCCTGTCCTAAATTAAAGGAAGGCAAGCCAGAGACTGGAAGCGACAGAGTGAGCCCAGATGCAGCTGCGGCCAGCTAACCCCAGACGCCCACATCCTGAACGAGGCGGGGGCTC
>NW_011889208.1:52374-55849 GCF_000151845.1 Pteropus vampyrus | reverse complement strand
TCATCGGGCACAGGCGGCGGGTCCTTGTTTCAAACCGGGACCCGGCGCGTCTGCACCGGGAGCTGCGTCTTCCCCCCGCGGAGACACGCCACGTGGCTCGGGGCCGCCGCACGGGTCAGCGCTCTCGGGCTCCGAGAAGAGGTGCTATTTTTAGACAGCCAGTCCATTCGCCCCTGAGGTCACACGTCTGTTCCTGGTTCCCGCCCAGGCATTGCCGGGGTATCGCCATCACGCACATCACGGTGGCAGCCACACCGCCCGCCGCGTCGCTGGGAAACGCTGCCTCGATCGCTTCTTTCCCAAAGAGCACTGATTTCAGCAGAAGTGTCCGGATGGACGTGTCTGCGTGGGGCTCCATGGAGCCACCCTGTCACCTCGGGAGCCGGGATGGGGTCTGAGCCGCAGGAAGGGAGCGACAAGGCCCGCGGTCCCCGCCGTGGTCCCCGCCGCGGCCCAGCGCAGGACCCTTTGCTGCCCTGGGCTCTGTGCTTCGCGCCGCGTAGCCGGCCCCGGCCGCGAGCCGTCTGCATCCTTCGCCTCTGACTCGAGAGGTTCGCGTCTGCTCCTGGCAGCCGTGACACTGGGGGCGACGTCCCAGGCCCCGGCCGCCGTGGACACACCTTCTCTCGCTCGTCCTGCGTCCCACCGCCCCCTCGAGCCTCCCTGTTCCCCTCCGTCCCCGACCCCCCCACCGTCCCCGCCGCCGTCCCGTTTCTGCTCCGCCCACAGTGGCTTCTCCAGACTCGTGGCTTTTCGTGCTTCTCGAATCTTCCTCCAACCCAACTGTGAAATCAAACCGCGGATCCCACTCAGCACGTCCACGGGGAGCTGCCAACCTCGCCCTTGGGGCGAGCCCACCGCAGCCGTCCGCCCCGGGTCACCCCTCAGACTCTCCAGCCCCCCTCCCTCGGCTCGCCTCCGCGTCCTGCACCCGTCCACGGGACATGCCGGCGACACCGCAGGAATCAGGGACCGCGGCGGAGCCCTCCCCGTCCCTGCCGTGGCCACCTCCCTGGTCGCCCCCCGCCCCCTCTCCGTGCCACGACAGCCTCCTAACCGGTCCCTCGTGCCCTCTCTTCCCACGGTCCCTTCCCCAGCAGAGGATCCAGAGCGATTTTGAACAGTTTAAGTCCGGCCGTTTGCTCCCACGTGCACAGTCGCACAATGGCTCCTCGTCTTGCTGAAAGCAAAGGCCAGTGGGCATGCTCTGGGCCGCCCGCCGCCTCTCGGACCTCGGCGCCTGCCATCGTCCCCTGCGCTGACTGGACGCAGTGCCCGGTCATGGGCCAACCCAGAACCGCGGCGGAGAAGCCCCTCTCTGCGGCGGCCCCGACCAGCCGGACATTCTCCTCCCTTAGGCCCCTGGACCGGCCATTCGTTTTGCCCGGAGCGCTCTGTCCCCAAATGACGGGCTGCCTGACGTCCCGGCTGAGCCACGCCGTCCACCCCGGGCCGCCCAGCCTGTCACCCTGGCCGTCGTCTCGATGACGTGGCGATTCCCGCATGTCCTGATTCCGCTCGTTTCCCCGGCCGCGCTGGAGCCCGAGCTGAGCGAGCGCAGAGACGCGTCTGTGTTGCCCTGCGATGCTCCAGCGTCCGGCTCGGACGGCGCCTGGCACAGAGTGGTCCCGCGCGCACGCGCCGAGCGAGCACGAGTCCCACGTGCTGCGGGCGTGTCCCCTCCTGTGCTTTCTGCCGGTGTGGCAGACGGGCTGATGGCCTGACGTCGCATCCCGTGAACATTTCTCTGCGATTTAAAGTCGAACCCCACATCCTGGTGACGACAGGCGCCTGGTGCCAATTCTCCGGACAGATGTTCTCCATGGCACCTGCCTGGGATGGCCGGGTGATTTTCCTAGAACATTCTGTCAGTGGGTGTGGAGCCCTTGCGCTGTGAGGTCTCAGTTTTACCTCTGTGCTCCGTGAGGGTCCTTGGTCTGGTCATCTGTTGCTGCCATGTGTGTCTAGACATTCGGTCACGTCGGGGGGACGACCCGGAGCTTTCTGTCTGAACCCGTCTTTTTCTGTGGCTTGCTTCTGATTTTCCTGTGAAGTAAGCGATACGTCTAAGTGATGTTTATCAAGATGCGTTCACCGTGTCTAACCGTTTCACGCTGAGAGTTCCTCGGACGCTGGACACAGAGGTCCCCGTCCCTCATCGATCCACGTGGGGCTTGTCTCCGGCTCCAGCCCGGTCCCGAGCAGGCTGCCCAGCGACCTGAAAAGGGCACCGTCTTGTCCTCGGCTGACTCCCAGCCAGGCGGCGGGCAACACGGCCGCAAGCCCGTCCCCGGGACTCTCTGCTCGCCTCTGAGGCTCTCAGGCTTCCGGCCTGTCGACGCCGCTGGCTGGTCACGGCCCCGCCATCCGTGTCCCCGAGTGCGGTGGCCCCAGGCTTGTCCCTGCTGCCTTCCTGCTCTGGGCCGCCGTGATCACATTCATCCCCAAGACGCTTGGCAAGATCTTAAGCTGGTGACCCCGTTTGCACCCACGGGCCAGGCATGCCCTGGAGCGGCTGTCCCCACAGCTCCGTCGGGGGCTGCCTTCGTCACGTCCCCGCCCGCCGGTCTGATTCCAGGGCCCACCCGGCCGTGCTGGATCAGCGGCGAGCGCGGCCCTGCTGTTCGCTAGAAGCTCCGCTGGAGACGGGCACGGGATTAATTACTCTTCACACCCTGAGCTCGTGCTCGGATCCCCGCTCTGACGTGAAGCCACACCGGACCCCCGGCTCCCTCGCCTCGCGGTCTGCGTTTAGAAAGCCCGCAGTGTGCACCGAACTCGGGCGCAGAGACAGCTCCCGCCTCGGCTGCCGGGACAAACGTCTGTGCCGGGTCGGCGCGAGAACACGGCCTTCCCACGCGCGTCGGAGCTCCCGGCGGCGCCCAGAGCGCGTCTCTGCAGACCGCGTCACGCTGTCCCCGCGAAACCGCCCCCCGCGTCGACAGCCGGGTCGGGGCCCAGGAAGCCCGGGCTCCAGGCGGTGTCCGAGGACGCCCGGGAGCACACCGTCGCCTCGGCCCAGGCCCCGATGCCGTAAATAAGCGCAGCCACCCCCCGACATGTGCGGCGCCCCAACGCCATGCCCGCGAGCTATCCAGCAGGGTAGGAAGGGACGGAGTTTTTCGGGGTCCTTGCTGCGTGCACCTCAACATGGCTTGCCGTTCGTGTCGCTCCGTTAAGGGTCTGTCGCATCATGCAGTGCGTCTGCGCAGAAATCCGGCGTCTCGCGGCAGGCGGGCACGGCCCTACGTCCCATTTCCTGTAGCTGGGGCTTGATGGCTGCGTTTATTTATTTATTTATTTTTGAAATTCCTCTAATATCTGCTTCTGGTAAATGTAAACAGAGGCTTCTGATTGCTCCCTTTGGGTGCGTATCATGCGTACACCGGGGAGGTTTACAACTCAGGAAGAGAAGGGGGGTGACCTGTGGTGCCACCAGGGTCTGAAGGGGACTTCGGTTACGAAAACCGAACAC
>NW_011889208.1:47776-51574 GCF_000151845.1 Pteropus vampyrus | reverse complement strand
GAACACGGCCTTCCCACGCGCGTCGGAGCTCCCGGCGGCGCCCAGAGCGCGTCTCTGCAGACCGCGTCACGCTGTCCCCGCGAAACCGCCCCCCGTGTCGACAGCCGGGTCGGGGCCCAGGAAGCCCGGGCTCCAGGCGGTGTCCGAGGACGCCCGGGAGCACGCCGTCGCCTCGGCCCAGGCCCCGATGCCGTAAATAAGCACAGCCACCCCCCGACATGTGCGGCGCCCCAACGCCACGCCGGCGAGCTGTCCAGCAGGGTAGGAAGGGACGGAGTGTTTCGGGGTCCTCGCTGCGTGCACCTCGATGTGGCTTGCTGTTCGTGTCGCTCCGTTAAGGGTCTGTCGCATCATGCAGTGCGCCTGCGCAGAAATCCGGCGTCTCGCGGCAGGCGGGCACGCCCCTATGTCCCATTTCCTGTAGCTGGGGCTTGATGGCTGCGTTTATTTATTTATTTATTTTTAAATTCCTCTAATATCTGCTTCTGGTAAATGTAAACAGAGGCTTCTGATTGCTCCCTTTGGGTGCGTATCACGTGTACACCGGGGAGGTTTACAACTCAGGAAGAGAAGGGGGGTGACCTGTGGTGCCACCAGGGTCTGAAGGGGACTTCGGTTACGAAAACCGAACACCGAACACCGCCAGCTTTTGCTTGGGAAGTTGGTAAATAAACAGGAACGTCTGGATTCTTCCAAAGGCAGAGCGTCCCCGATCCTTTCAAGCAGACAGTGTGGTCCCGCTGAACTTAAACTTAGCATCTGACACTATTCATATTCAAATGAGAGCCAAGGAGTCAGGAGGCGGAGCTGCGGACAAAAGCGAACTTCTCCGTGGCATCCAGATGGTGATTCAAAGTCGCAAAAGGTCTCTATTCACCAAGGGGCTGGTTAGAGCGTCAAGCATCAAGTTAATTGTACATTTCCTTGATCTGGTGAGAAATGTTAGATATTAAAATGCAGGTTTTCCATATGTGACTGGCCCCGCGGTGGAGGACAGCCAGACTATTTTTAGTGTGACAACAATAACTAAGTGCCCTTTATGTCTTCCACTCCTTCGTAGGAGCCGCTCAGCCCCTGTGTCGCTGACGACACCGCTTATAGATACATTTTTCCCGTTCCTGTGAGTTTGGAATTGTGCCAGATCCAAAGATGCCAATCAATGAGCTGCTGTGTCATCGGAATTAGAGTCTATCATTTATAACCGGCAACATAATTAGCAGCTGGTCACTTAACCGGCCACGGTTCTCTTGGTCCCTTTAAAATGGTGAACCTGTTGTCACGTAACGCGCGCAGGGTGTGACGTCCCCAGAGCTGTGGTTCTTCTGCCTGTGCACCCGCAAGGGACAGGAGTAGGCAGAGATCCGGAAACTCACCTGCCCAGCCCCTAGAGCCCATCACCAAACCCGCCTACGAGTGACAACCTGTGACAATCTGGCAGGACGGGAGCCAGAGGAACAACATCTGAAACTTGGTCACCACACGTGACGACCTTCCAGAGCTAAAGCAAATGTTGGGGGTCCTACACAGCTGGCTTCGCAGAGCCATTCCAGGGACCTCGCTTCTCGGGGATCCCCCCCGCCCCGGGCTGGCCAGATGAGGGTGGGAGCGGATAGATCGACTAGCACGGCTGAGGCTCAGTGTCCAGGGGACAAGGACCCGGGAGTAAAGGGTCGGCATGTCCCGTGGAACAAACTCATGGTAAGAATTACGATGCCCAGACGTATACTCTGCCCCTCTGCTTTCCACGACGAAGCCCCTGGACCCCAGAGGGAGTCACACCTGTTCCTGTCTGCGTCGGCGCCATGTCCCGGGAGCCACGCTACATGTGCCGACGGTGACAATCTCCCCATCCCCCCATCTACGAGTTCACGGCTGGGCCGTGCCAGGTGCCACTCGGCCTCCCTGGCTGACCGAGGACAGCTGACAGCAAGAGGCACATGCAGCTGCAGAGCGTCCTGCAGCATGAAGGAGCCTAATGAATAAAGGCCGAGAAAAACACGCACACACGCATGCACACATGCGTGCACACGCGCACACACGCATACACGTGTGCACACGCACGCACGCCTCCCAGCGCAGGAACGGACTCTGATGGAACCCATTACTTTTAAATATTGTAGGTTATCTGCAGGAAGGTTTATCAGTCAAAGGAAAGCATTTATGAAGTCAATTCATTCAGCATACAGTTATTCATTCTTTCTTCTTTCTTTCTCTCTCTCTCTCTCTCTCTCTCTCTGTCTTTCCTTCTTTCTTTCAGCTTTTTCTCTTCATCTACGTGCTACATCTGCCTCCGCACGCTTATAAAGGAAATGCCCACTGTGGATTCAGCCCACCAGATACGTGACATGTTTATTCAGATCTGCGCCTTGGCTCCTTCACCCCTCCCCGCCTGGCGGGGCCCCCATGAGCTCACCCCAGCCTCCAACCAGGCCCCCACCACGTCCCAGAACGGCCAGCCCGCCTCGCGTTAGGTGTGGCTCCGAGACAGGACAGGGGAGTGTGTCTGTGCCCGAGGCGTCCCCGACGGGCCCCTGGTCCCCCGGGGGCTGCACCCCAGCCCTTCGTGCCCTGGCCTCCCATGCCTCAACTTTGGGTCAGCGAGGCCCGAACAGAAGCACCTGCCAGGGTGGCCGGTGCCGCAGCTGGTTCCAGGCTCGCCGCTGCCGGAGCTGACGGCTGGCTCTTCTCAAGCTGTCCCTGTCCTCCCTCGAGCCATGCCCCAGGCCGGTCCACGCCAGCCCTGCAGCCGATCGGCCTCCCGCCGGACACCTGGGTCCGTCCGTGTGGCCCTGCCGCTGCACACGGTGGACACTTCTCACGTTCACACCACCTTACGTGTCCTTCCCAGGCCATCCCGTCTTTCTGCAAAGAACCCTCGAGTGACGTGCCCGCCATGGAGCCTTCCTGGACTCTCTCCTCCACTGTGGACGTGGCCGGCGCCGCGCGCAGAGCGGGGGGCGGGGGGTGGTCCTGGATGACCACTAAGATCCGGAAGAGTCCACGAGCCCCCAAACCACCACCGGCCGCATGTGACAGACTACCCAGCCACTGCCACCTGCCTGTGTCACGAGCGTCCCGTGCACCGTCCGGGCATCGTCCGCATGCAATAAAAATAGTCACAGGGTGGCGGGCGCTGGGACACTCGACAGCAAGCAGTGCAAAGGGACGGGGGCATCAGAGACGGGCAGCCCGTTCTGAGCACGTCCGCTGGGCAACCTCGATTCTGCAGGACGGGGTCACTCACTGAGTGGACTGAGACGGCAGCTGTGGGCGGGTGCGACTGTCTTCCTGGGGTGACTTTGGACTCCCTCACAGTGCCCAAGGTCAATGCCATTATCATCAGATGGATGGATGGATGGATGGATGGATGGATGGATGGATGGGTGAAGGGACACGTAGACAGACAGATATATGATAGATAGGTAGACAGATTGATTGATTGATTGATAATAGATGATGGATGGATATACGATAGATGATAGATAGATAGATGACATGATGAATGGATAGATAGAAAGGTGGATAGATGGATATGTGATGATAGCGAGCGAGCGAGAGAGAGATGATGTTTGATGGATGATCGATAGATGATAGATTGATAGGTGGATGGATGGATACATGTATGATAGATAATAGATAGATGATAGATACTGAATACACTAAAAATATACTAAAATGGGGAAATATTTTGAGTGTAGCTTCCTCGGGAGTGGACTCATGGGTTTTTAATGTTTTACGACTTCCAGTTTTGGTGCAAAGGGGATATTCTATTAGCCAGATAAAGCACTCCAGTTCTAC
>NW_011889208.1:40238-46176 GCF_000151845.1 Pteropus vampyrus | reverse complement strand
TGACTCTGCAGAGAGAGAGCACGCTTCCAGCTAGTGGATTTTTAGGGGGGAGTGGCGTCTCCTGGGCCGAGGGGCACATGGAAGGATAACGATGAAATGTGGCCAAACCGAGAGGAGAGACAGAAAGATTCGCCGACACAGTCTGAAGAGCCTCAGTCAGCCCAGAGACGCAGCCGCCGCCGTCTAAACGCCCCTCCTTGATGTCAGCGGCCGGCCGGTAACGAGCACGGCTGTCCCACGGACTCCCTTCCCTCCAGTCCCCTTGGGGGTTGGGGTCCACGAGTCCGTGACATTATGACTCTTCAAAGAGTTGCACTGAGTATAACTGACGTCCAAGTAAAACAGAGTTTGGCAAGTTTCGGCACACGCACGCGCACACGCGCACGCACACGCATGCAAAGTCATCGCCAAGCCGACGGAATGACCTTACCTAACACCTCCGAGCGTGTCCCCTGTGTCACCCCACCTGCTGCTCCTCCAGTCCCCCCGGTCACCAGGCGACCCTGGACCTGGCTTCAGCCACCAGAGTCCTCTGCCTTTTCTGGGTTGTCGTATCGATGGAATTGCAAAATATTTACTCTTTTTCTGGGGTGTCTTTTTTCGCCCAGCGTGATTGTTTGGAGATCCATCTGTGTTGTTTGTGACGACAGTTCACTGACCTTTTATTGCTCAGTGACAGTCCACTGTGCGAGCACAGTAAGCATGTCTTCTCTTCTCCGTGCAGAAAGGTGTTTGGGTCACAAATGCAGCTGTCGGGGACACGCGTGCGTGCCTTCAGATGGACACGTAGTCCCTTTCCGCCCGTGGAAACACCTAGGCACGAAGTGGCTGGTTCCTACCGATCGTACACCTACCTTTTCAAAGGTGGCACCATTTCGCGCCCCCACCAGTGCCACGTTCTCCACATCCTCACCGGCACTCGACGCGGGTGGTCTTTGTAAAAAGCCATTCTAACAGGGCTACGGCTTTACCTAGAACTTCCCTGACAAGTGAGGTCGCACAGCCTCCTCTCGTGTGCTTATCTGACCACCCATACATATCCCTTACTGCGGGATCGGTCCAAATCTCAAGTCCGTTTTCTATAGATTCGTTTTGTTGTTTTGTTTTGAGATGAGAGTTCCTTGGATTTTTTGGATACCTGCCCGTTAGCAAATGCTTTGACACAGGGCACCTGAGTAGGTTAGAAAGTGAGACTCTTACACGTGCTGCCTGGAGGGGACCCACTGCAGACAGAAGGACACACAGACAGAAAGTAAAGGGAGAGAAAGATATTTCATGAAAATGAAAACAAATCAAAAAGCTGGGTAGCGGTACTGATACCAGACCAGACTTGAAATCAAAAGCCATGACCAGAGACGGAGAAAGACCCAGTGGCGGAACTTCTGCGTGTTTATCCGAAGAAACCCAAACGCTAACACGAACAGACACACGCACCCTGTGTTCACCGAAGCCCCACGCACGGCGGCCGAGACATGGACGCAGCCCGGGGGCCCGTCGCGGGCGAACGGGCAGAGACGAGCGGGGCAGACGTGGGGTGGGACATTTTCAGCCCCGAAAAGAATGAAGTCCTGCCGTTCTCAGGGACCGGATGGGCCCCGAAGGCATCGTGCTCAGCGAAACAAGTCGGGCCACGCCGGACACAGACACAGAGACCGCACGGCGGTGGCCAGGTGTCGGGGCCGGGAAAAATGGGAGGCGGTCGTCCGGAGGTACAACTTCCCGTCATAAAACAAATGAGTCCCGAGGACAAAATCAGTTTTACAGGTAGGGCAGAGACAAAGCCAGCAGGAGCGTGGCGGCTCGTTCAGAAGGCTCGGACCGGGCAGAACCCAGGCGGGATGTTTAAATGCCAGTTCAGCGGCTCCAACGTGAGTCGCCCTGGAGAGGGGACGGGCACAGTTCCAGGGCTGGCGGGGACAGTGCTCTGAGCCGGGCTGAGGGTGACGGGGGCTAAGGACAGGCTGCCTCTGGACAGCAGACGGCAGTGAAGACGAGTCGACGGCTCACAGGGACTGCAAACGCGGGGTGGCGGCTGGCCCCCGAGCCGTCCGTGGCACAGTTAGTGTGAAAGCGACGTCCACGTGAGGGGCAGGGACCTGCTCAACAGCGCAGAGCGGGGCCAGGAAGCCACGGCCCTTTCCTGGCCCTGGACGCCCCCGCCATGCCCTCCGGGGCCTGTCACGGGGGGCGACTTCCTCCCCGTCCTACACGTCCGCCCAGATCCCTCAGTCCGAAAGGAAAGCCGGACACGTCCTCGTCACGCCTCATCTTGCAGCCACCGACTCTCCCGTGTGTCCCACCCCCGGCCGTGAGATGCTTAGGTGCGGCCGACGGGGACTGTGGTGATGTGCGGTGGCCAGTGCACTGGTGACCCCCACCTTCCCTGGCCGACCCAGCGTCACCTGGGGACAAGCCCGCAGAAGAGCATGCGTGTCATGTTTGGGGGGGAATGTCAGTTTCACGAGTTTTCTATGTTGTTATACACACGCGTGAGGTATGGCGTGTGCAAAGTGGATCGCGCGTGGTCACGTGACGCACGACGGACGGCAGTACTGTCACAAATTCTCTCACTTAAAATCTCAGCGACTAACGAGAGTTCTATTTCACAAACACCTTCTTCCAAAACGTCGCGCTTTATGGCTTCGTGCGGTTTTCCAAAACACGTTTTCTAGCTGCCTGTGCGGCCAGGGGACTTTGGGTGGGGAGCAGCATTTATAAGGTGACAGCAGCTCTGCCGTCAGGCCCCACGGCGCCCCAGGGGAGCTGTGACCCGTCTGCCGGGCCGACCTCGGGAAGCACAGTGGCCCCTTCCCCAGCGAGCGACAGAGCCAACGCAGGGCGCCCTCGCCCGGGCGGGCCACTCGGGGTGGCTGTATTTTGCGTTATTCCCACATGAGGGGGTTGCTCACCCACGACGGCGCTGCCGCCCAGCACAGGGCCTGACCCGCGGCTCGTCGTCGTGGGCGCGTCAGGGGTGGATGAATGCAGAGCGGCGTCTGCACTCGGACGCGCGCACGGACGCCACACGGACTCGCGCACGGACGCCACACGGACGCGCGCACGGACGCCACACGGACGCGCGCACGGACGCCACACGGACGCGCGCACGGACGCCACACGGACGCGCGCACGGACGCGCGCACGGACGCCACACGGACGCGCGCACGGACGCGCGCATGGACGCCACACGCGCAGAGCGCCGCCTCTGACTCTACATCGTAAGTGTCTTCGCTCCAGCGAAATCTGGCGAGTCTCGTTCTGTGGTCTGCGGGGAGTGGCCCACCCCACGTGTCTCCCCCTAAGGCGACTCAGCACGTTCTCTCGTGCGTGAAAAGTTGACACGGTTCCTGGGGCTAGGTGCTGTCACCAGCGGGTCGCTTGACAGGGTCTGTGGCGTCCCGAGCACACACCCTGCGCCCACCCACTTAGCACTGGCTGAGCAACGGCACACCCCTCGCCCCAGAGGCAGCTTTGTCACCACGGATGGCAGTCTCCAAGGAGCCCCGCCTTAAATGACCCCTTCCTTCTGCGACTTCATCAGTTGAACTAGGAGCGCCTTGCAAACGATGACTGTCAATCGAAAGCCTCTCCGATTCCCAGCTTCCAGCCCAGGTTGGCCCGGTTCCCGATAAATGAATGCAGGAAGGAGAATCGCAAAGGGGTTGCCATGGAGACGCATCCACACAACTCTGCATCGGAGCGAGGAGCCGGTGGAGTGGCCTTCGCCAGCGCACTCGGAAGCTGCACAGGGCGGTCACAAAGGAGGACGGAACGGAAGGGACCGGGCCCCCGGGGCTGGCCCTGGTCGGTAGAGGATTCACAGAAGGATGCTCCAGAGCTTGGCAACCAGAGGGATGAGGATGGGGAGACAGTCCGCACGCACCTGTAAGACATGGAAGACGCCCGGCTAACCTCCCGGGGGGCCCGGGTGTCGGGGGACACACAGCGAGTGGGAAGCGGCTGCTCGCAGCCTGGGCCCCTGGACAGAGATGACTTAGGAAGGAAGTCTCGCTGTGATTGTGGAAGCAAGTCACACAGCGTGGACGCTGGCTGGGGGCCAGTCGGTGCCTGGCCGCTGAGATGCCCAGCGACCAGGCGGCGCTGTGGGCGGTGCCCACATAGACCAGACACACGAAGGCCTCGCTCTGGGGACCCAGACGATCAACAGCAAACAAACAACTATGAGACACGCCGGCTGCTTGGAAAGATGAGGTAGATCGAACGCACGGTGCGGAAGGCGGCGACGTTTGGCGGCGCGGACACGTGCGGAGCCGCGTGAGCAGGCGGCGGGCCCTGGGGCAGTACTGGAGGGAAGGTCCTGGGGGACGGGGTGGCAGCCGGCGAAGGCCGAGGTCGGAGCACCCGCGGCCGCGTCAGACGAAGTCGGCTGGTGACTCAGTGGCGCTAGGAGCAGACAGCAGGGGGACGGGCATGGGACGTCGGGGCCGACCACGTGGCTTCGAAACCTTAGCAGGGGTGCCCGGCTTCCCTCTAAGCGGGACCCCGAAGGAACAGGGCTGGTGGGGGGCGGGGGGCAGTGGGGACTCAGAGGGGAGGCTCGGGGATCTGGATCGATCCCTTGAAGGAAATCGTGCCTCTGCAAGGTGGCAGTCCTGCATGGGCAGGACGCACATCAGACCTCCAGGTAGGCTTCCGATCACTCCCAAAGGAGTCAGCCGCGCATCCAGACCACCATCCCTGACCGGCTGTCCGGGCACCCCCTCCGGACCACGTGGCATCCATCATCCAGGCTGCTGGCTTCTGGCGGACACCGCTCTGGGGCCAATCCGGAGGCTAAGCGTGCAGGACCGAGTCGTCTCAGGAGTTCTGCCAGCAAAACCCTCGGCCCCTCTCTCTTCTCTGGGACACTCTAGCTGTCACCTAGTCGTGTTTCCAGTTTGCAAACCCTAAGACCCTGGGATGCATCTTTATCATTTATTTTCGGCCAAAGCCTCCAGACTCTTTTTGAGCTCATTCAACAACTCTAAGATGAGTAGAGGGAAAATAACTCTTTCCTCCCCTGTGCTAGGTACGGCCGTGTCACCCCAGCCGCTGGCAGCTCTCAAGCACCTGAGAGGCTTATGGGAGCATCACTCGGTCACATCGTTTTTCTTAGCGGAGCCCGGGACATTGTGGAGAAGTCCATGGTGAGGGGACCAAACGCTTTTGAAATTCACCTACCAAAAAAACATGGAGGTGTTGTCATAATAGCAGTATTTTTTATAATTATTCGTATAACAAAGGATAGCGAATAGAGCGAGAAATCCCTTCATCCCTTTCTTTATTATCCCCAAAGGACAATAATTTGATTAACTTCGATAATGGGAGGCAACTATACACCTTCTCAGAGTTCTACTCAACAGAGCAACTGTTTAATCGTTAAGCATTTTATATTTATCCTACGTGAAGTCCTTCAGGACAAAAAGATTCTTCGCTTCAGCAATTTGTAGGAAAATTACTGAGTCATTCAAATCCTTTGAGATTCAGAGTTCTCAAAGAGGAATCGTATTCAGTATGGCCAATTAGAATATGCAGGTAAAAAGCAAATAATGATTATTCCACTTAAAAATGAACGTTCTCCGGGCAAGAATAACTCAGCAAAATGGCTCTGAAACAAGCTGACGGACTCCCTCCCGCACTGGCTCCGACAACATCCAGACCCGAAAAGAGGTTTGCAGAAATGAAAAGAAAACAAGCAAATGAACAAACAAAACCAAGCAGGACGAGAACCATTTTCCTTCGCTCCGAATAGTGGACACTGGTATTTTCCAAACAAGTCTTCCTGCAACAAATATCAGAATATTTGATGTGATTCGATTATGTCTCAGTATCAGCATCCACAGCACTGCAACTTATAATTAGTCTGAGCGTCTTGTTCAACGCTCTCATTTTGCAGGTTGGGGAAACTGAAGCCCGGGTGACACCTTCTGTGTAGACT
>NW_011889208.1:18107-39223 GCF_000151845.1 Pteropus vampyrus | reverse complement strand
AATGAACGTTCTCCGGGCAAGAATAACTCAGCAAAATGGCTCTGAAACAAGCTGACGGACTCCCTCCCGCACTGGCTCCGACAACATCCAGACCCAAAAAGAGGTTTGCAGAAATGAAAAGAAAACAAGCAAACGAACAAACAAAACCAAGCAGGACGAGAACCATTTTCCTTCGCTCTGAATAGTGGACACTGGTATTTTCCAAACAAGTCTTCCTGCAACAAATATCAGAATATTTGATGTGATTCGATTATGTCTCAGTATCAGCTTCCACAGCACTGCAACTTATAACTAGTCTGAGCGTCTTGTTCAACGCTCTCATTTTGCAGGTTGGGGAAACTGAAGCCCGGGTGACACCTTCTGTGTAGACCCCGTTCCGGCTCCAGTCCTGGGTCCTTGCACAAAGCCGTGTGGCCTGGCCTTCGGTGAGGACTGGCATCCTGGGGGAAGCCTTGCTTAGGCAGCTCCAGTGAGCATGCAGGAATCTGCCAGCAAAGCCTGAAAAATGTGCTGACAACTCCATACCCAGCAAAGCAGCTCGGATCCCAGTGGAGAGCCGGAGGGAGGGCTTGAGACAAGCGGAGTGTGCACCAGGGAAATCGGCCCCAAGTGTGAAGAGGCCACCACCGTCCCTTACACAGGGTCTCCCCCTGGAGCCTTCCTATTCCTTTTCATGCCTCGCGGTGTTCACCGTTTCCACGTCATCCTAGAGGCTCACCTGCTCGTTAGACGCCCTTCCCCTCAGGCTGCAGATGGAGGTGTGGCCCTAAGCAAGGCCAGCTGCTGGGAGGGCCCTGCAGGAGTCACCCCCAGGCCAAGCCCGCAGCTGGTCAGGCACACAGGTCGCAAGCCAGGGTCCAGTCTACACGAGGCTCCTTCTGCAGGCTCTGCCCACCCAAATCCTACCTGGACACCCCCAGGCATCACCTGGTATGTGCATTTCTCGTTACCTTGCTGTGGTAACTTGCATCGCAACTCCTCAGTTTCAAAGGAGCTCCGGGTCAAGCAATCAGCCTGCAGGAGGCAAGACCCGGTGGGTTTCTGCCGGCTGCAGCCTCCACGCCATCTGCGTGGGTCAGTTCTAGGAGGTATCAAGCGGCAGTGCAGCCTTGAAAGAAAAAATGGGGGTGTGGATGCAGGACTGGAGACCACAGCTGTTCTGTGGGCATCTGCACCCCCGAACCATAGGCATCATGCGAACAGTCTTCTATGATCAGCGCATTAATCCAAAGATATACAGCACATGAGACTTTGCACTTCCTCTAACTTTACTAACGTTTCTATAGTGCTGTCCAGCGACAACGAGGGGGAATCTGTCCATCTTCACAAGCAAACGGAACGCCTGCTTTACCATCAGAGTTAGCATCGCCCGTGTCCGGCTACTGGTTGATAAAAATCGGAGGCTGTCCTGACGGAAAGCGTTTAAATGTATTCGGGACTCTACGAACCTTGTGTAAAAGTCCCTCTTATGACTGGTTTGCAACCAAAGAAATGTGGAGCTCGGGGAGAAAGACACCCGCCAAGAAAAACTCCTCGTGGGCTGATTGGGCCCAAGTTCATGGCGACACACGCTGCATTTCGACCTCCTGCACTGGGCTGCTGGCACCTGAGACATGGTCATAAGGGAGCTCCCGGTTTTGTCTTTTGACCCAGTGGGCTGAGACCTGCCCCATCCAATCAGTACTGCACGAATTATAACCTCGGCTGCATCCGTACCAACCAATTAGAACTGCTGTATTTCGGCCAATCAGAACACACGACACTGACCAATCGGAACTGCGCAAATTTAACTTCATCTGCATCTATACCAACCAGTTAGAACAGCTCCATATTGGCCAATCAGAACACATGACACTGACCAATCAGAATTGCACAAATTATAACCTCATCTGCATCTATACCAACTAGTTAGAACAGCTCCACATTGGCCAATCAGAACACATGACACTGACCAATCAGAACTACGGAATCTGGAAAACTCATTTGCATAACATGGGACCAATCAGAACCTGGGCGGGAACTTTCTGAAAAAGTGGCCACCACTCAGTTTCAGAGGAGGAAAATTTAAGTAGCTGCCTGAATCTGGGTCCCCCAGGGGCTGCAGATCTTTTTTATTCAAATTAGTTTGTTTTACATAAATGTCAGAGATTAGGGCCCATTCTTAAGTGCTGACAGAGGGAGACATGGCTGTAGGCAGATTGGAAGTAGGAACACTCTCCTATATGGTCACTGCTCTCAAGACAGACATCGTCCCAGAGACAAAGGAAATGACACATACAACCGAAAGGAAGTCGCCAAAACGCTACATGTGGGATACTGCAGAAATAGACGCCCTCGCAAAATCCCGTAAAAATATAAATTAACACCTAAGATAAACGAGTTAAATTATAAATATATTTATGAAAATATAAATAGAACCCGTAGCCGTGTTTTGGCAACAGTCCACAGAAAGGTGTTAGCCTAGATGAGAACACTTAATCATCCCCAGTCATCGGGTTGAAAAAGCCAAGGCTTTGCAATTTCCTAACCCATCGAGTTAAATCCTAAAGGGAGGGTAAATCTGATCTTTGCACAGTGACAATTAAAATATTCATTTACACCTTTTTCTTCTGAGCCCAGGACACAGAAACTGGGAAATGAATGAAGCCTCTTATGCCTTCTCTTCCCCAGCCTTGACGTAGGATACCTAGAGAACCAGATGAAACTAACATGCAAGGCTCTGGGTTTACTGAGTAAAGGTTAGTCCTTAGCTTTTTGTTGTTGCTAAAAAAAAAAAAAAAAGGAAGTACGTAGACACTGAGAAGAAACGATTCGCAGTACCTGAAGATTTGGTTAACTTCTGCTTTTCAAGGCTCCTGGAAAATGTGGGAAGCAGCTAGAAAAAACACTCGAGCGGATTATGTCTGTGATGTTTATTGGGACGAATAAACTGCTTGAACGTTAAAACAATATAACCCACACGCAGGGAACAGCGAGTAGTGATATAACATGAGGCATGTGATAGCCACTTTATGTGATCTCTGGAAGACACGCTGTGAATATATGGAGTTTGATGACTCTAAAATTTTTTAATCCGTGGCAAATCAAGGTACTCTAATAAACGGGTTTAATTTTAATTTAACTCGATTATTTTAAAATAAGTATATCTCTTCTTCAGACTATAAAAATAATTCCTATTTATTGTAGAAAGTTTGGAAAATTAAAGACAAAAGCAACCCCGCTATCTCGAGATAATTGTTGTTAATATTCGGGTGAACTGCCTTACATTTTTATGTTGTCCACGTGAATTAATTAAATATAACCAGGATCATGCTTATATTGAATTCGTGGTGTATGCTTCATTTCATTTAAAATTGCATTTCGAACATGTTTCCACATTCAGAATTCTTGCAAGATCACTTGAATACATGCATCATCTATGAGCAGGATGCATCGTAATTTATTTAACCTGCCTCCTTTTTTAAGTGTTACAAACAATATAATGAAGCATAACGTCACGGACACTAAGACAGTTTCCACGCCGTCGACTGTTCTGTAGGCGATGTGCTGGAAGGAAACGTGCATTTCCAGCTGTGCTCCTGTGGAGAAGCCCTCCGGGGGCGGGCGCCCGCCCACCTGTCAGGACCCTGCTGTGTTTGGGGGTTGTCGATTACACCTCAGTCGCATCGCCTGCATTTCCTCTTCTGCAAGCACGGGAAGTGCGCCCCTCGTCTCAACCTCCCTCCGGTTTGGGGTTCCTGTCGTCACGGCCCTGTCTGCTGTAGCTGTAAAACCTCTGGCAGGCAGATTTCGGCGAACCCGTCTTCCGCTGGCGGTGTCTGCCTTTTGTCACTTTGTGACCTGTTCACACGCGTTTTAACAGTCATCGAAGGCAGCAGTCTGTTGAAGTTTGCCTCTTGCGTGAGGCCCCGTGGCATGGGGACAGCACTGGGCTCAGCTGTCCTGCTCGGCCACCGCCAGGTGACTCACCTGCCTGGGCTCCGCCGTCCACATCTCACGAGGCTTCCAGCTCTGAAAGCATTAACTGCGTCATGGCTTCAGTACAGGGAGAAAACTCAGTTCCTTCTTCCTAAACAGAAGTAGCAAACGCCGTCGAGAAGAATTCAATGACTCATAAAACCACGAGCCTCAGAAACACCGGAGGCCTGATTTATGTCTGCTGGAGACTTAAGATTTTTCTTAAATCCCTTAATCAGTGGTTAACCTTGGTTAATTTTATTCCGAATACCCTAGAGCACAGGATTTTGGTTTTTCAATTTTTGTCCGGGTATTAAGGTCCCTGTGGTCTGGGTCCCGACACAGGATGTGAGGTGACAGACACTGATCATGAAGCTCTGACCTGGGTGGTCTGGCGCCAAGGTAGAGGGGAACACGCCGTCCTTGTGTGTTTCGGGAGAAGGGACACAGTTTACCGTCATTACTATATTCTCGAGTGCTTTTCATGGTGGTCGTTGGGAGCATCCCAGTGCGTCCCTTCTTCTGGGGTCCCACCAGGAGTGCCGGGCTCGCTTCAGGCAGGAGGTGGCCTTAAGACACGCAGCTGGCCTGCGCCTGTGGCTGACCTTCCGTCCCGGGGTGGGGTGAGGCATCTCATCTAGTTACGCTGCACCAAACACTGCGCTCCTACTTTGAGTTGCTAGTCAGTGACGGAGAGTGAAAATCCCTCGGTGATTTTCAGGCGTTTTCGGAGCAGACTGGTGGCCAACGGCTTGTCATTTCTCCTACTGGAGTCCCAGGTGCTGAATGCGATCCAAGGTGATTCGACAATGAAATGTCAACCCTTTCATCGCTTGCTGTAGTTTAGAAAGAGAGTCCCATGTGGGCAAAACTGGGGATGGGTGCTAGGCGGCCACGGACCCACGTGTGAGTGACACCCCAGAAAATGACGATGGAGAGCTAAGGACCAGAGAGGGGGACGTGATGGGACCAGGATGTGTCCCAGACACGACGTTAGTGACTTTCTGTGGCTGATCGCACTCAATTTCCACAGCAAACGTAGGAGGAGCAGAGGCTGCCATCTCCAGTTCGCGCATGTCTGAATTTCGAGAAGCATTGTCCACCCGCTTCCAGTGCAGCTGACAAGCCCTCAGACCAGTATGCGTCTGCCTCGCTCCACAGCCCACATTCTTCGCGTCCCCTGGTGCCACCTGGGCGGGTCCTTAAGCGCTGTGCCTTCCTCTCCCCAAGTCGATGGGCATTTGGATGAAAATTGGCCGCTTTGACCCCAAACATCCCGGGACTGAAATGGATCCCTCAAAACTAGAGTCCAACAACAGAGAAAGTCACAGGATACCCACGCGGACAACAGGGCAGAGGTGACAATGGCTACGCTAAAAGACATTGATCAAAATATTCCTGTGAGCAATTCCGTTTCTGCCCCGGGAATGTACCTTCTCTTTCCCATTCAGCCGCAGAGGGCAGAGCTATGCCCACTGTATTTTTCTCCAAGGCTTGAGGGGGTTGTTTTCCAAACCCCGAGGTTTAGGGGGAGGTGACGGACGGAGTGCCGGGTCCCCTGTGACCTGTCTCAGATCATACACGGCCCTTCATTCTGCTGACGGTTCATGTTCTGTTTGAAACACGAAGCCAACCCCTTGCTAAAAACAACTTGAGTGTCACGAGGATGGCGGAATCAAAAGCTGATCGCCTTGGGCTTCACTTTTAACAGAGCCGACCGTGTGTCCTATCTCCCGAACACGTTCACCCGGCGGTCTGGATAAAGAGTGGACGCCGGGAGGTGGGGACGAGGAGGGGACAGATCCTCTTTGCCAGGAAGAGAATCCACCTGCGACGCAACGACCACGGGCTCCCGAAGATAAGCGGGCCGTCCCTGAAGGAAAGGCCCGCGGCCGGCACACGGGTCACCGGTCACAGGAAGTCACCGGAAGCATCTTTCTCCAGCTTTGTCAGGAAAGGCAAAAGAACCCCTTGAAAATGGCCGCTTCGGGGAGCAGCGCGTGACAGGAGACCTGGCCCTCGATGGGGGACGCACATGTGATCACGGGAGGTGGCCCGACTCCCCACCTCTGGCTGAGCACGGGCCACGCGAGCGTGGCCGTAGCGACCGCACACATGTCACGGACACCTCTGTTGGGTTATAGCCCAGATCAGCCGACCGTGGGCGGTAGCGGGTCCCGCAGCCCGAGCATTTCCCCGTCTCTCGCCCCGACCCTCTGTGTGGAAGACAAACTTACCGTCAGCAGCTGCTGGGTTCGGCAGGAGAATCGACCGGCATCCGCCCCCAACGCTGTGACGATCAGGGCCATCCCCGAAGCTGGCAACACCCCAGGCCACAGTCTCATTCTGGGGGACTGGTGGGGGGCGTGGCCAGGACGGAGGCCACGTGGGTCCCACGACTAGTTCTGCCTTTGCTGGCCATGAAGTCACCAGTCTCGTGAGCCTCTGTGTCCCAACGTGCAGCGCGGGGTGACGCCTGCTACACCGCCTGTGCGCGTCTGCGGAACGCCGGCTCGACCACGCGTCGTCAGTGACGGGGACCAGGAGACACGTAAGGAGTGTTCTGTCCCCGACAGTCGACGCGGGCAAAAGGCAGGAAATCGGGTGGTTGGGGATGTCGCGATGGCGGAAACATACGGTCCCTGACTCCCAGCCGAGTCCGGCAGCCGTGGTGTCGCACACGCACACGCGAGTCTCTGCGTCGCCTGTGGGGCCTGCAAAACCGTGTCCGAGCGGGCACGGGGTGACACGGCGCCTGAGAGGCCACGGCCGCAGGCCACGTCGCGGCTTCTCGCCTTCGTTCTGAGCGCCCGTGTGCAGGGGCCCTGCCCGGTGCCCGCAGGGAGTGGCCCTTCAGTCACCCCGTCCCCTGGCCATCAGCGATCGTCCACTGAACGCTGACCCTGGGCCAGGTCGTCAGGCAATGCGGCCAGGAACCGCACGTGGTGAATGCAAGGGCCCTCCACCCCCGGTGTGCCGGGGGACACGCCTGCGGGTCACGGAGCCAACACGAGCGGGAGCGGGACGTGGCCGCCGTGAGCGATGGCCGAGGCCCACGGAGAAGGCGCCGCTTCCAGGGGGCTGGGCGGGACACGGGGTGCAAACCTCGACTCACACGGAGCAGCCCCGAGTGCACCCCGAGTCCTCCTGCCACCTCCCGCCCGGCAGTCGCTGGCCCACGTCCGTGCTCGGCTCCCGGCCCCGTTATCACACCCGGTGTGCAGCGCCGACCGCCACGAGCCGCGTGTAAACTACGCCACACGGCAGACACCGAGTGTGCAGGGAACGTCAGCCGGGAGCGTCGACTTGACTAACGCGTGTCCCCAGACCCTGTCTCCTTCGTGACGAGAATGGTGTTTCTACATCAACCACCCACGTGGCGACCCGACTCCGTACGTCTCTCATCAGACGTCACCTTTCGTAATTACCACAATACAACGCCGAGCGGAGGCTTCGGAGCTCGTGAAGCTCAGGAAAAGCTGTGTACGTACCAGACACACAGCTCCCCGGGGACTTATTTGTGTCCTTTATCCGCATCACATTTCACAGCAGAGAAAACAGACATTTCTGTTACCGCGGAAAAGCGACGCCACCACCGCTTTTGAAGGGCCTCTGCCTTCGAAGACGGCTCCAGCGCGACCCTAACCGGAGGTGGATGGGTAATGTCCTAACAGGCTGGACGGACGCGAATTTGTGTCCAGGCGGCGACGTCCAGCCATCGTCACCCCCACACTGCGTGTTCTCTGGCACTGGGTCACCGTGACCCTTTCCACAGCTGTCACACCTGCATCGGGAAATGAAAGGCCCTATTTTTAGCTTCTGACGCTCAGAGTAAAACCTCACAATTAGGCCTGATTACTACGTGCGGTGCCACGGCCACCGCGCCCGTCTGCCGATGCAGGGAGCCTGGCCTCAGGTCCCCGGAGCCCCGGGGCCCTGGTCCGCACACGGCCGGCTTTGCCTCCGCCGTCACGAGAGAAAGGCCTGTGTCCGACCGCAGCTCAGATGAGGGCCTGCGGGGCAGTGAGGGCAGCCCAGGCCCAGTGTCCCCCCGAGACGCTTCGGGGGCCAGCTCTGTACCAGGTCTGGGGGGTGGGGACACACGCTGACCCCAAGCCAGGTCTGCTGAAACGGGACCAATCGCGAGGGCGGCACCCTCTTTGCTGGGTCTGGAGTGTTTTGAACATCTGTCCAGAGACCAGCGGAATTTGTAGCAGATCCGTGAGCTTTAGAAACGCGGGGGAACCGTACAAACGAGTTGCATTAAACTGTGTGTTTCTTATCCGACTGATCTGGGTTGGTTTTAAGGTCGGGGTGGCTTTGCTTTACTGTGTTCCATCCGCCTCATGGCCGACACGTTTTCAAGTTCCTTTTCCTCTTAAAATGCCAAAATGAGTGTTTTCGGAAGGAGTTGGTCGATTCCTTCCTCCCGTCCCCGAGGCCGTGGGGACAGGGCGGTGACGATTCTGAACAGATCGCAGGCCAGAAACTCTGTTTTCTGTCACGGTCCCTGTTCTGGAAGAGTCCCATCTCATCTCACAAGGGAAAGTCATTTTTCCTCTTCACGTCTGAAAACTTGTGAATTCCCTTCGGGACAGACGGAGAAACGGTTTTGCGGCCGGAGGGAGGGCGGCAGCCGGACCCGCTGCCCGGGACGGACGTTCTTTCTCCTTTTCCGCCGTCCGCTTTTCCTGCCTCCTTTTCTTCGGATGCTCGGGGATTTACGGGCTGCCCAAGGCCATGGAAGCCGTTTCCGGCATAACCCTCGCTTTCGCGCGGGCAAACTTTTCCCGGTGCGGGGAACAATTCAGCGGGAATGAGGATGCGATGCTTCCAAAGATCGACGACAAAACCAGATTTAAAAGGGGCAGGGGAAAGACAGAGAGGGAGCAAGCAGGTCCCCTCGGGGTTCAATAAGCGACTGTGTCACGGTGACTTAATTCCTCGGTAAAGAAGGTGAAGCGCTTGTCATATTCGCATATCTAAAAACACACACAACGGTAGGATGTGCGCTTGAAGCAAAAACCAGGGTAAGTCACAAGTACCCTCCTAGGGCATTTTGCTTAGGCATCTATGCCCGAGACTGATGCCAGCGCATTTTGAGTAACAGGAAGCTGGGCCCAGGATGGGAGGCATTTACAGTCAAGTCACTTTTGAACCCCGACCTCCGTAATATTGCCAGGGAACGTTTGAATTCCTGCTGCTCTTTGTCCCCCTTGGTTGTGGGGTGGGTGCAGGCAAGTTGGCGACAAGGTTCTCTTCAATCGCTGAAGGGGTGAGCGGCCGAGGGGGCTCCCGTCTGCCTGTTCCCTCACACGCTCTCAGGGACGTGAGTTCCTGCGGCCGTCACGTTTGTCTCTGTTGTGCCCAGTCCGCCTGGTGACCTAAAATCCTGCCTTTTCCCCAGTGGGGTGTGGCAGTGCCCTCAAACCCCGATCCGAGCTGGGTGGTGCCCGGGGCCGCCTTCGGTCCCATAGCCCCCTTCGGTCCCATAGCTCCCTGTCGGCGCTCACGGAAGTGGCAGCGGAGTCAGCCCGGGTGCCCGTGCCGGCGGTGACAGTGAACGTCGCAGGAGGCGCCCTTCTTCGCACCAGGACCGGGGCCCTGGGTCGTGCGGGTCACACCCCTTATCCGACGCCCAGCACGCAGAAACAGGTGCAGACCGCGGCACGGGTCACCAGCTCCGCCCAAAGCCTTGCTAGTTGGGACGGAAGAGTCGGCGACCCCTTTTGAGGCGAAGCCTGCAGATTTCCGTGTCTAGCTCCATCTCCGGCCTCGCCTGGAGATGGTCATCGGTAGAACATGTCACCTGGCAGCCGAGGCCGAACCCGGTTCCGGAAGGGGCCCCTAGTGCGCTCGTCCGCTCCTCTGCTGAGAGTTTTTCGCTTGCTGCTACTTCTCGAGATGCTGTCTCAGACGCTGTGGGCACAGCAGAGGGGACAGACTCGGATCCGCTGGGCGACACTCACGTCCCTGCACCGTGACCTGCTCCACGCGTACAGACGATGCAGCGACGGACACCGGTGGCCGCCGAGAAGTACAGCGGCATCCCGGGGAGGGACGGAGAGGGGCCGGCAAGGCCGCTCCGTGGAGTCGACTCGGAGCCGAGACTGACGGAGCGTCCTCAAGGGAGGACCTGAAATCGTGACGTTGGAACCGCCAAGAGCTGCAGGACCGCGGGCGAGGGCTCCCCAGGAGATGACAGCTTGGAGACGGGCCCGGCCCCGCCATTCTATGCGAGCGGCAGAGGCGGCCGACCTCCGAGGCCAAGGGTGTGACATGCGACGCGGAACCAAGTTGCCACCAAGTGCCAGCACGTGCAGCCCGGGCCTCCGCCCGCTTCTCCCGGACGCGCGGGAGCCGACGTGCCCGCGAGCGAGCCTTCCTGTGACATCAAGACTCGTGGTTCCAGGAACCTCGAGAGGCCCTGGGCCTCGTCATGTGGCCCCAGACAGTTGCGCTCGGGGCCCGCTGGCATTGCAGAGGAGCTGTCTCCCCACTCTAAACCTGTCACAGGCGCGGGGCCCATTGGCTGGGAAGCTGCCTCTGAAGCGGCTTTAATAATTCATAGTCTGCGTTCCTGTCTGGTCCGGGTGTGGAGTCCCTAACGAGCTTCTCGGAAGAATGTGTGAATTAGGAGAAAAGGCCGTCCTGGGAATTTCGCTCAGAGATCAACACACGGGACGACAACGGGGGTGTCCGAGAAGGACCTACCGGCCGTTTGCCGCTGAGCACTAGGCAGAGGCTCTATGCGAACTGTCCTGGGGGCCGGTAGAGCTACCCTGGGACAGGACGTCCCTCAGGACCCCCTCAGGCCCGCCCGCCCCTCAGGCTCTCGGCCTCTCCCAGCCCCATCTTCGTGACAATCTGGCTTCCCCAAGGCCGGTCGCAGGGGAGGAGGAGCCGGCCTCATCCACTTCTAGTCACAGTCTGCTGACGGCGTCTTACTTTAAATGAATCGGTTCACAGTCTGGTGCCTCCTTCAGCCTCCTGGGAATGTTATTTTTTCCCAGCGTTAAGCTCTCAGGGCGCAGATAATGAACCTGACTGCGGAGGGAAGCGATCCGGCAACACCTCGCCCCGGCCCGGTGCCCTTCCGCCCCCTCCTGCCTCTCACTTTACTTGAGAGAGGAACGACGGAGAGAGATGGAGAGAGACAGAGAGACAGAGAGACGGAGAGACAGAGAGACAGAGGGACAGAGGGACAGAGAGACAGAGAGAGAGACGGAGAGACGGAGAGACGGAGAGACGGAGAGACAGACACGGACAGAGAGAGGAACAGAGAAAGAGAGAGACAGAGAGACAGACACAGACACGCAGTGGCAGTTCAGGGCCACGGGGCACTGGTGTCACCCTGTCCCAGATAGAACTCCCCCTGGAAGCCAGGTGCAGATCAAAACCCAGAAGCAGCCAGTGTCTCTGAAGTCTTAACCGGAAACCCATGAGATGACAGCGTGTCCCTAGCAGCCGGCGCGTCTGGTGTACACGTCTACACCGCCGGCATCCGCCCAGGCCAGTACCCGCGGTGTCCTCGGCGATGAAAGCAGCGGTGACCTAACCTTGCAAGACACAGAGGGTGGGTTCCTGGTCTGTTACACGTTTTAACTAAAAACACAAAGATGGACCCTCTTCTGCGTGAGGAAGTCGCCCTGCAAGGCGGTTACGCCTCTGAGCTCCTCACGTGCCCACGGGGGCCTCGTCGAGACCAGCAGCGGCCGGCACCACACTCCTGAAACCCACTGTCTGGTCTCTCGAAATGACACGGTGACACTCACGCTCGCCCGCTGCTGAGAGCTCATGCGCACGCGATAGACGCCCCACGTCCCGGGGGAGCGCGTGGCCCCACGACGCGGCGTCCGTCCGACCTCCACCCCGCGTGCCCCGTCTCGGCCACCTCGCCGCCTGCAAATCCGGGTTCGACCTCCTTACCTCATCTGTGTTTTCGGCGCAGTCGCTCAGGCTTGTTTTGGAGAAACGTAATTGAATTGTGGATGGTCACGAAATCTCAAGCTAAACCTTCCTTCTAAATGGGAGAACTGGACACAGGACCACAAACGGTTCCCTCTGCAGAAGTCCGGGGCTGATCTCTCTGCTCCCAGAAGCTTCTGGAGTCTGTCTCAGCGGGCCTGGCCCTTCATCCCCGCACAAATCCAACACCTGCTTCCGAAACGCCCCTCAGACGCGCGTGGGGAGGACGGGTCCTGGCCCTCGGCTGGGCCGTGTCTTGTAACTCAGATACTTTTCTAGGCCTGTGCCCTGCATTCCTATCAACGCTGTGTGACGGTTCGTTTTGTGCCCAGGCGGCGACGTTGTGAGGCCCGGATTCGGGCCAAGCCCCCGCCTTGGTGTTGCTCTGAAAGTGTGTTTTCCGCTGTGAGTAGCTGTCACGTGGGTAGACTGAGTGGAGCAGACTGCCTGCCACGGTGCGGGTGGGCCTCGTCCAATCAGTTGAAGGTGGAAGAGAAAAGACGGAAGTCCCCCAAAAAGGAAGGGATTCTGCCTCCAGCTGCAACAGTGACACGCCCCAGGGTCCCCACCCAGCAGACCTCGGCGTGCGGCGTCCAGTCACACAGCCGATTCCTTAAAGTAAACCTCTCCAAAGACACACACGCGGGCACACCCCCGACGGGCTCTGTGTCTCTGGAGAAAGACCCGACACGTGGTTTTCGGCACCTCGTCATCCCCGCTACCTTCCCGAGACCTCGATGGAACCGACTCCTGCCTTGGGAAGAGCCGTCAGCCGAGGGCCACCCACACCCGGCCCGGAGCCCACGCACTATGACAAACAGCCTGTCCCATGACCAACGCCCGGTGTGATAATCCGACCCTGCGTCACACAGAGCGCTGAACCTCGCTGCCCAGCACGTCTCCCGGCGCAGAGGACCCGTCCTTGCTCCCCAGAGGACGCCACCTGCAGCACGGGGTGGGAAGCTAAGCCCCCGCGGCCAGATCAAGTGGACAACCAACCGCGACGAGCCAGCTGACCTCCACGAGTGGCTGCCTCTGATGTGCGCCCAGGAGCTGGATCCGAGGGAGACTCTGGAAGTGGCCGCAGCGGGCGGCGGCGTTGTCACCGTCGTCAAGCTGCGTGTGGGTGGGGACAGCCCGGGCGGGGATGCCGCCTGCCCGGCCCGCGACGCCACGCGCGGCACACGACCGTCCTGTCTGCCGCGGCCGCTCGCCCGAGCGCAGGGCCGAACCCGCGTTGTGCCTCCTGCGACTCACGGCCACAAACGCAGGCGCCTTTCCGACCGCCCTTCCCCGTGGCTTCCGCCCGCTTTTCGTGTCCCACGGCTGCCCGCAGCCGACGTCGGGTCTGCCCCTTTCAAACATCTTCTTGCTTCTTATGTATTTTCGCAGCCGCCTTAAACCTTTCAGGGGCCGTCGAAATAAACCGCCATTGGCGTCTGATGTTCGCCTCGCTCAGTCCTGGGTTCATCCCTCACGTGGTCCAGAACGTAGACTTTTAAGACGCATGCGCCCAAAATGCAGGAGTCGCACGGGTGACACATTTGCCGTCCATGTCCTCCTCCCGGAAGAAAATCGATTAAGTTTCTGAAGGCCCGTTTCCCCCCCAAAATCGGATTATTAAAAACATAAGCGACACCCCAACTGATATCCAGACGGCCCACGTGGGGGCCGTGAGCGTGTGATCAGAGCCACGTTGTAACACGCGGCTGGCAATGTGACTCCCACTGGCCGTGCATCCTGCTAGTCACGCGTGAAGCCGGCCCTCCCGTCTCGGCCCCCAGCAGTGGCTCACCATCCACGCGCGCGTGTGTGTGTGTGTCAGACATCAGGCTGAAGGCGACGCTCCGCATTACGCAGCAGTGACCCCATGTTCACTCACGGTGGTTCTCGCTAGTGTCCGACGCGCCCCCGCCCTGCAGTTTGGGACACATATTTCCAGCCAGAGCGAAAGGATGCGCATAACGAAATCATCGCGGCATCTAGAGAAGCAACAGCCAGGTCACTGGCCACCTCCGCGGGCGCGCGGGGCTCATCCCCACCGTGTCCCCGGGCTGGCCGGCCCCCTTCACCCCCTGCCAGCCGACCCGCCAGGCGGGTCTGGACGATGCACTTACAAACGAAGCTTTTTCTTTCGGGTTAACTTCCAGCATGTATTCTGAGGACATTTTATGAGAAATTGATCAAGGCCTCCTTTCGAGAGAACAAGATCATATAGCGTAGGTGGGATTTAGAATTCAGTGACGACTCTAAAATTTCAAAGTGCTTTATCGAATGAATTCATTCGTCCAAATAACTAACTGCTTGTAGAAGCTACCCCCTTGGAACTGAAAAGGAAAAAATAAACAAATGAAAAGCGGAAAACGTTTAAGCGCCATGTCCCCAACGGGAGGGACCTGACGCTTGACATCGGTTTCCCCTCCCTGCCTTCATTTTCTCTCCTTCCTCCCCGCTTCCTTCCTTCCCTCTTCTCTTCCTCCCCAGTCCTTTCTCAACTTCGAGGAGAATTACGTATCGGAAAGCTATCTGCAACCCTCACATCCTAACATTTCTGGTTTGTTTTCGTCTGATGGACAGAAGTCTGACGGATGAGCGAAAAATGCAGCAAGCCTTGCGTTTTTCAGTTTTGTGTCTGCCGCTTGGCGGGCTCCGGCCTTGTCCAGTTCCCCTTGCTGACCAAGACTTTTAATGTTTCCACGATGAACGTCCTCCTGGCATCATTAGAGAGGAGGCCAGCCGCACACCGAGCACTCACGAAAACAAGCGCACGCGATTTTAATTTTTAGCAGGTCACGAGTCCCTGAATCTTAACCGTCGCGTTCATCTTTACAAAACGCCTTTCTTGTGTCCAGTGCACGATCTGCCACTGAGGAAGACACGCCGAGTGTACTCACAGCCTCTTTAGCCAAAAAAAAAAAAAAAAAAAAAGACTCTAAAATTGGGAATTAAATTTTCTCTGTTACATCACGACCACCAGACTGGTAACTTGAGTGAAAACCTCAAAAGCAGTCATTGACAATCGCAAACTAAAAGAGTCACGGTTCAAGGACCAAGATAAGAGTGTCCGACACGCTCCTTGCCTTGCAGATCTTGGCCGTGAGGCCGACCTTGTGCCGGGCTAATGCCCACACGGAGCGGACGGGGCAGGTGGCAAGCGGCCGCACGCACGGAGGTCACCAGAAACGCGGTTCTCACCGGCCGTCTACCTCGTGGTCCTATGAACCCAGAGCGGCCACGCTCACTGCAGGCATCGCAGGCGTGTCTGTGCAACGTGACGTCCCAAACCGGAGCCACACGGCCGTCCCCTGGGCACGGAGCCTCTGGGACTCGGAGCCTGCCCTGGTTTTGCTGTCGTGGTTCTGTTTCCGTGTTGTGTGTCTCTGGGGGAGAGGCGTGAGGCCGGCACACAAGAAGGAGACCCTCTTAAAGGAATCGATAGATCGCGAGAGCCACCGGAGATGTCACTGATGCCACGTGGAGTTTCTGTGCTCGCAGTCCAGGATTCAGCCGCGTCGGTTAAAAATCTGGAGCGAGCCACGTTCATTGTCATTGTTCCACGGGTCGGGAATCGTAAGGGTCACTTTCAAGTTCTGAAAAGGCTCATGTGGCCAGATGCGTTCAACGGCCCGGGAACAGCAAGCGAGGGCCCAGCACCTGGGCGTCCAGCCACGCGGTGAGTAAGACTCGAAGCACGAACCCGTGATCCGACGTTCGCGACCCCTTTATTTTCGGGTTTAGTTAAGCCCCGTTTTCTTCCGCGAGTTCTGAAGCGGGCATCGCGCTCCTGGAGCCACTTTCCCTCAAAAGGTTCGCAGAGACGTCAACATCCATTCACGCTCACAGCTCTCCTGTGGAGAATGGGCGCGTCGACGGAAATTCTCGTACCAGAGCGGTCACCGAGGCGGGACAGCACCCAGCCGGAAGGCACCTCGACATTAACGGGTCGATGAGGCGAGCGGGGCGGGGGCGGGGGCGGGGATCGGGGTCGGGGGACCGAGGGGCCTCTCCTGCTGGCGCTGTGGCCTGATCCCCACTCTCAGAGGCTACGGAGCTGTCAGGCTCTCTGCGCCCATCAGGAGTTCACCACGGGGAAGAACAACACTCTTTGTGCCCAAGCAAGCACTTTCTCACGAAAAACTGATAGATGAACGTGTCATGAAATAAAGCTCATTTGTTAAGAACACGTTAAGTATACACTGCCTGATTCATTTCCAGTTTTTAATTCTGTTTTTAATCAATGACCAAACATTGCCACTTGGTCATCCAGGGCGCGACGGCCGGATAGAGCACGGGTCCCTCTCTGCTCGCACTGGCCCGTGGTGGAGACGCAGAGGTTCGTGGCCTCGCCCGAAAGAGACGGCCGCTGAGCCCAGCCCAGCCCAGCCGTCGAGGCGGTGGACTGGAGCCAAGGGACAGCGGGAACAGCAAAGTCTTGCCAGGTGTGATTGTGCCCACGCCCGGAGATCACGAAGCCCACCTTCACACTCCCGTGAAACGCTCACCCAAAAGCGTTTGCTGAAACAATCACTTATAATCCAAACGATGCTTTGCCTCCCTCCAAGACTGCAGCCGACACCTGCAGCCGACACCTGCAGCCTGCAGCGGGACAGCTCTGGGCTGTGACTGTCAACACCCCACCTGTGCAGCTGACATAGTTGACAGTGTACGTTCGGCGCACGTGGCCGGCGGTTACCGGGAGCTCGGCGGTGGGGACATAGGTGCATTTGCTCAGTCACCAGGTTTACGTGCCGTCATGGCGACAGCTCTGTCACTGAAGACGGAGCGAGGAGGTCGGAGACGTCTTCTGTATCGTCCACTCTGCTTTGATAACGGCGGTGTGCAAATGCACACTCACCGAGGTGTCTGGTGAATCGCCACGTCGCGTGAGTGAAGAGATCTCACGCCACGCACCCTTCCTAGGGTCAGCCACTTCTGCCGTTTCCGATTTTGAGTCGAGTTCGTTTGTTTCTTATTGGTTAAAATTTTCCCAAGGGATTTAGATCCTAACTCTAAGAAGAACAATCACCAGGGCACGTGAGGAGCGGAGGGAGAATGCGCGCTGCGGAGGGTGACCATGACCGCGGGGACCCAGGGCCGCGCACGCGCTTCTCCAGCACGGCAGGGGGTGGGACCTCGGATAAAACAGGACGCGGCCTGCATAACGTCGGCGGTACCCACTTGCACCCTGGAACCCCATGTGCCCTCAGCCCCGGAGCGTCAAAGACGGCGTGTAGACAGCCCAGCCTGTCCCCTTGGGTTGCGAAGACACTGGTATCTGTCCCCCATTCTCGGTGCAAACACCATTCACGTCATTGACTTGGTAGGTTCTACGGAACCCAGCTAAAGAGAATTGGTCCTAAACATAAGCTGCCCCCCGAGCCCCCCGTTTGCATCTCCACACCCGCTCTTCCTCCAGCCAGGTGTGGGGCCTCGATCAAGGTGGGCGCCATCAAATGCTTTCCCTACTGGATTACAGACCCAGGAGAGGGTGTGGCAGCCACCTGGTCCAGTCAACCCCGCCTCCCGCCTCGCCCCAGCACCCGCCGAGTCCCGGCTCAGCAGCTATGCCAGCTATGAATCACGTCCCCAACAGAATGACACAGCCCCACGCACTCCGCAGAGAAGGGACACAAAGCACGCTGCCGTGTCACCCTCTCCGACTGCCAGAGAAATGTCAGCCGGTTACCGCCCAGGAGGAGAAGGGAACAGATGGCTTCACGTGACCAGTGTCATGAGCCTATTTGCCTCTGGGAATCAGAAACAGGAAGAAAACACAAGCGTATTTATCCGTACGCTTCGGGAAGGTAAGGCTTAGGGATATTTCGGCTCATTTCCTGTAAAAACAAGTATTTATTCTCTGTCACTCATCCTTCCATTTCTTCTGCATCCAGAGTGAAATCGATCAGAATTCAATAGATCGCCACGTGACCACACTCAGGGAGTCGCAATGTAACGCATTTATAAGGGACCGTTCGCCGAATATAAAAACGTAGTGACGAGGGACCCACAGCAAGAAAGAGGGTAAGAGAGTCTGTCCAAAGGGGCAAAAATAGAATAGAGAAAAATGAAAAAAATTTATGTGCTCCGCAGAGAACAGGTGAAACAGGGACTGAAGGGGAAAGGGAAGGAAAAGCGGGCGGGGCCCACGGGAGACGGAAGGTGCTCGCGGGGCCAGGCCTGCCACGTTCGAGCTCGTCCTGCCTCCCCCGCCCTCCCCGGTGCCTCCCCCAGGGACCCCTGGCTGGCGCTCAGCAGGCGTGTGCCTATTCTCCCTACGCTCAGTCGTCAGAAACGTCACCTGTTGACATGTTCATTTTGGGGACTGGGAAAAAGAAAGCCGATCCAGTAAATTCGATTCGACCGCCACCACCACCACGAAAACACACACTTCTGTTTGAGTGAGTTGCACTGAACTTCTGTAATAGTAACAGGACTGCCAGATTTAGATCAAATAATCAACACTTTAATAAAGCTAAGGAAAAAACGTCATTTCTCACACAGCGTGATGAGTTTTCGAGTTTACATTAAGCTAATACACAGCAAAACGATACCACACACTTTGGTTCCAAACCACTGGCTAGGCCTCTTTGAGGGGGAAAAAAAAAAAAAAAAACCCAAAAACCCTCAGACTCAAAAATCAACTGAGAATCAGGAAGACACATATTCAGAGGAATATCTGTCAGGGTTTAAAGAACCTTCCAGGGCTAGGAATGATGGGGCACAAAGTGAATTCTGTTGAGGTCTTGCCCCCAAAATGGAGAGAATTAAACCTAGACCAAAGAAAGCTCCAGTCCTGCCTAATCTATATTAAAAGCGAGACTCAAAAGGACAAAATTATTCCCCAGGAATTTAACTGGGCCCCAGAACAAAGCACAAGAATATTTATAAAAAGACAAAAATATCAAGCACTTGGCAAGTTAAAACTCACAGCGTGTGGCATCCGGCGATTGCCAGGCGTGCGAAGAAGCCTGACAGTAGAACCCATGAAGAGCAAATATGTCACTGAGTCTGAAAAGGACAGATCCAGAACTCTCAAAGGTGTCAGGGCTACCAGACGAGGGCATTTAAAAAGCCGTTAGAACTCTGCTGTATACGCTCAAGAGTTAACAAGAGATGTGAAGGTTATGAAAAAGATTGAGCTTCTAGAAACGAAACTACAGTATCTGGGATGAAAAGATATGGGCGAGAATCACGGCGGACTAGGTAGCGCAGGAGAAAAGATCAGTGACTGTGACGACGTAGCGACGGACAGCGCCCGAAACAAAATATAGAGGAAAAACGAGAGAAAATGTTTAGCACGCGATGTCTATTTTTACGAAAGAAATGTTCAAATCAGCGAAACTGGGAAAGGAAAGCGCAAATAAAATCCAAAGTGGACGAAAGAAAATGACAAAGATCAGACTAGAAATCGATGAGGTAGAAAATAAAAACGATACAGAAAAAGCAACGAAACGAAAAGCTGCATTTTTAAAAAAGTTCGACAAGCCTTTCCCAGACGGATAAGACAAAAAAAGAAAACCAAGCTTATCAATATCAGCAATGAGAGAGGTGACATCGCTTCAGGGCCTACACATGTTAATGAGGAAAAATAGTAGAATGTTACAAACGACTTTACGCTGATAAAATCTACATCTCTGTGAAATAAACGGGCAGTTTCTTCAAAGACACAGATTACCAAAGCTCCCTCAAGAAGCAAGAGATAACATGCATATATCTGTTAAGAAAATTAATTTTTTAATTAAAAACCTCCACACAAAGATAGCTTCGATTGTGAATTCTACCAAACACATAAGAAAAGATTAATATCAATTCTATACAAACTCTCCCAAAAGCTGACAAGTAGAGAAAGAACACTTCCCAGCTTATCCAATGAGGGGGAAATTATTCCGATACCCAAATCTGACAGAGAAATCACAAGAAAACTACAGATCGATATCCATCTTGAAACTTTATCTGAGAATGTTAAACAATTTTTAACAAATCAATTCCAACTACATATGAAAAGAATAGTAATACGTCTCGACCAAATTGGGTTTATCCTATCAATTCAAGGTGCATTTAAGATTTGTAAAAAATGAGTCAACACGATTCTACACATAAACAAAAGGAAAACATATTATCAACCCAACAGATGCAGGGGGAAAATTTTTGACAAAATTCAACATTCGTTCATCATTGAAAAAACTCAGAAAACTGGGAATAGAACAGAGCTTATTCAACTTGATAAACAGCATCTATGAACACCTACGAACATCAAAATTAATGGCAAAAAGACTAACTGCTTTCCTTCTAAGATCAAGAACAAGACCACTTCTACTCGACACTTAATGAGAGCTTCTAGCCAGTATAACAAGGCAAAAAAAAATAATAATAAAATAAAAAGCATCCAGATTGTAAAGGATAAGGTAACACTACCTGTATTCACAGACAACACGATTATCTACAAAGAAAACCCAGTGGGATCTACGACAGACCCACTAGAACTCATAAACGAGTTTAACAAGATTGCAAAATACAAGATCAATACACAAAACCAGTTTCGTTTCTGTATTCTAGCGACGATCGATTGGAAAGTACAGTTAAGAAAAAACCCTCCATTAATGACGGCATCGAAAAATAAGAACTAGATGAATATGACAAAAGGTGTGAAAGACATGTACAATGGGACCTACCAGACGCTGCCGAAAGAATTTTAAAGACCTGATGGATGGATGGATGGATGGATGGATGGATGGATATACCACATTCGCGGGTCGGAAAACTCGATATTGCTAAAATGACCATCCTCCCCAGAGTGATCTGTATACTCAAAGCAATTCAATCAAAATCTCAGCATTCTGGTAGACATTTACAAATGTATTTTAAAATTAATACTGAAATGCAAAGGACCTTGCGCAGCCAAGACGATGTTTAAAAAAGGACCAATTCTAGGACTAACACTGCTTTATTTGAAGAATTATTTCAAGCTACGGTAACTGGGGTGGTGTGGTTTTGACACAAAGAAAAGTAAACAGAGCGGGAAAATCGGCCCGAACACACGTCTGAATAATTCAACAGGGAGGAAACTTTTCAATAAATGCTGCTAGAACGAATGGAGAGCTATAAAAAACTCCAGAAGCAAAAAGAAAACTCGAAACCGCACCTTGTACCAAATACAAAAATTAAGTGGATCACAGGTCTAAATGTAGACC
>NW_011889208.1:11393-16867 GCF_000151845.1 Pteropus vampyrus | reverse complement strand
TCTGCACCGTCCCCTTGCGCTGCTGATCTCTGTCTGAAGAGTCTTTCGACGTCCACATCCAAGTCCCTTGTCACGCCCCGAGCGCAGGTACTTCCCGAGCGCGTGCGGCTTCTTCGTAGACTCCAGGGGGTCTTTGCAGGGCACGCGTTCTGATTTGGGCGAGGCCCGATTCATCCGGTTTTCTCCTTGCAGATGACGCTTTCGGTGTCGCGTGTAAGACGTCTTCCTCGAGTCGCAGCTCCCAGGGGTCACCTCCGGGGCCGTCTTCTGAACTTTCCCATTTCACGTTGCATTTTTGTGTGCGTCGAAGTTTACTTGCTGCAGCACCGACCTTCCCGCCACCGAATTGTTTCCGAGGCTTCGTTAAAAAATCAGTTGGGTTTATTTCTGGGTTCACCGTTCTCTTCCACTGACCCGTCCAGCCCTCCTGCCAACACCTGCCGACTTCATCGCCTGAGTCGTGTGACCGGCACAGACGTGGCACGGAGCGTCCCCTCCCTCTGCTTCCTACTTTTTGAAGATGACTTCAGCTCCGCTCACACCTGCGCCGTTCCAAACACGGTGTAGAATCTGTCGCCTGTGACCACAAAACGACCTCGCTGGGATTCCGAGCGCAATTGTGCGAACCCTACATACGCCGATGGGAGCCGGCTTCTTGCTCGGGCGAGCCTCCGATTCGAGAAAAGTCCATTTCCCCGTCTCTCTGGGCGTCCGCTCATCCCGTCCGTCAGCTCTCGGTCACGGTCGGCGTACAGGCTCGCTGCCCGGTTTGTTACGCTGATCCCCAAGCCCCTCTTCTTCTTGGGGTGACTGTGCCCGTGAACGACGATTCCGTTTGAAGCTCGGTTTCCGCACGTTGGCCCCTCGTGTGCAGACACGTGAGCGAACCTCGTGTCGCTCTCACGTCCAGTCTTGCTACTGGTTTCAGGACTTTTACGTAAATCCCTTGGGGTTTTCTGCATGGCTACGTGTCACCTGCGCCCCTTCTCTCTAGCCCATTGCTGTCGTAGACGGTGACCGCTTTTCGGTCACTGACCCAGCCTCCACGCCTAGAGTCGCCACGCCTGGCCGGGCTGCAGAACCCTTTCGTACACCGCCGGGTGTGATTTGCAAACATTTTGTTCAGGATTTTGGTGCCCACGTTCTCGACAGATTTTGTTCTTCAGTCTCTTCTCGTGTGCAGTCTGTCTTCCTCTGGCTTGGCATCCGGGCGACACTGGCTTTCTCGATGAGTCATTGCCTGTTTGTTTTCTGGAAAAGGCTGTGTACTGCTGGGGTTCATTCTCCTTTAAACGTGCTATAGAATTCTCCCGTAAAGTTACCCGAGCCCACAGACTGCGTGACTGGTAATTTCTAATTACCGATTCACTGAGGGAATATTCAGGTGACTCAGTTCATCCGGGGTGTGATTTTTGAGGAATCGGTCTCTTCTAAGTCGTCAAATTTATTTTCTTTTAGATGTGTGCAGGACGTGTGCTAAGGGTTCCCGTTCCACTTCTGATATGCTCTTTTTATTTTTATCTGAGTTTTATCATTTTAATTGACTTTTTTCAAAGATCCAACTTTTTATTCGATTGGGTTTTTTTTCTCTACTTTTTTTTTTTTTAAATTTTGACATCCTTTATTTTTGTCCTCACTTTTATAATGGCCTTGCAGTTGCTTAGTTTGGGTTTCTTTCCATCTTCCCGTGCTTGTTTCTAAGGACTTCGCTTTGAGAATTCTCCTTTCGTTAACGGGAGCACTTAGCGTCCTGATTTTGCTACGCTGCGTTCTCATTTCCATCCGGCATGAAGGATCTCCTTGTGTGCTTTGAGACATCACCTTTGGCTCATGGATCATGTGAAAGTTTCCGGTGAAATTTCCAAGTACCTGCAGAGTTTCCTGATGTCTTTCTGCATTGATTGCTAGTTAGATTCTTTCATGACTAGAAAACCAGCTGTAGGAAGTGGACCTCTAAAGCTACGGTCAAGTTTGTCCTATGACCCAGCACAGGACTTACCATGGGGAATGCCCGTGAGCACTTGAAAAGGACACGTATTCTGCCGTTTTGGGGGTTCATCTGGTATGGGGCGGGTGTCATTGGAAAGCTTCTGTTCTCTCGGGTTGTCCTTACCCTGGCGTCTGGCCGGAGGGCTTTTGGGGACTGTATTTTGTGTTCGTTGGCAGGTCTAGGCCACAGGGGTCCCCAACACACAAACCGAGGAAACAGCACCCCGCGCCCCGAGGTCCTGGGCAAGCGACCTTCTTCTTGCAGCCTTGGTGTCTTCTCGACGGGTTGTCGTGTTGAGTCCAGGGCTGGTTAGCTGTGCGGCGAGGGGACACCTACGTGCACACTCGCACACGCACACCACACACACACAAGGCTGGGAAATAGAAGGAGCTGGAATTTGAAGTCGGTCCATTTCGCTGGTGGTCACCAACTCTGGAAGAGGTTCCGTGAGGGGAGAAGTTGAAACGACTCACGAACATGAGGTTTCCGGTCACCGGCGGGTGTCGGTCACCCACCCACGCAAGCCCGCCGTCGGCGGCGAGGAGCACGGAGGCTCAGCCCCGGTCACCGGCCCGACGCTGCCCCTCAGACGCTTTCTAGAGGGACCTGCTCACGCCGACGAGGCCCTGCCCGCCCGGACTGGGGAAGCACGTGACAGAACGGGGATGCCGATGTTTTCGTTACGAAAAATATAAATTGCACTTTTCAAAACTGCTTTGCTGTGTCCCAAGCAAAGGGACCAGCTGGCACAGCGCCTGTCTTTGTGACACGCTCAACGAACCAGTAAGAGGCGAGCTGAATACCCAGGGCCGAGTGACTCGACCAAAATATGGGATTTACGTTCGATGGAGACAAGCCCCTGTTGATGACGAACGGAAAAGTCGATACGAGGGGTTGTTTTAGGGTAACGCGGCTGTATTGTGTTGAGGAAACATAATTTTGTGAAATGTTTAACTCATGAATGGTGGAAAAGTGCCAGACACGTGACAACCTGTGGACGCCTGGGAGGTAGGCCAGACAGGCAAAGAGGTCAAAAGGCATGTTATTTAGACTGAGTAAGAAAAGTTCCTCTCTGCTAAGAACCTATGAGAACTCAGAAATGTCAAAAATCATAAAAGTTTTCCAAAGCTTATTTATTTTCAGATTTCATTATGATAAAAATAATTATCGATTTTTTTTTTAAGCCCTTCACGTAACAATGCGGGATTTGGCGTTTTCCCTCGAAAATTATGTATTGTAAAATGCAATTCGCATCTAGAAATACTGAAACCTCTAGATTTTCAAAAATCTTGCTAGATTATAGAAGATTTATGAACTACTCATGTTGAAACTTACGTAACACATTTTTATGAGTTCTCCAAAATCTGAGCATTTGTATTTTTCCTGTTAACAAATGAAAAAATTATACATGTACAGTTTTTGATGATAACGCTATATAGAATTCGTGACTTTCCTTCCTTTTTCCCTTAACGATGCACATTTTACGATTCGCGTTAATCCAATGTTTAAAATACAATAACAGCCTTTTAAATCTCGACCGGCAAGGGCGGCGGGACTTGTGTCGTGGGAACCCACACCGAACGTGTCCGGCACAGCGGCGGATGGCCGCGTGGCTCCGGAGCGAGGTTCGCAGGGCCCGGGAGGGGGCGGGGCCTGGCGGGAGTAACAGCAGTGGGCGCGGGGCCTTCGACCGACTCTCGAGACAGCGAAGGTCCCAAGACAAAGGGTGCGACACCGACCCCCTCCCCGCCTCCCGCTCCTCATTCGGAACCGCGTGTCTGGCTCCCGCGTTTCTGCAAATCCCGATTTCTCAAGGCGCCTCGGGGAACGATCAGCCAGGCGCACGGGCTTCGGCCTGTCCTCCTCGATGTCTCCTGTCACCGGGGTCCTCCCCTCATCGTCACGTCCCGGGTTTTACATCATCCACTTTGTTCTTTTTCTAGCTAATGTCAGGTTTTTATTTATTTATGTGTTTCGAGGCTAAAAGCTAGGCTCCCGCACCGTCCTCGGATAATCTGGTTTCCGTCCCTAACTGTCGGATGCACCCCGACCTCCGATGCGCGCGGAGGGACAGACGCTGAGCCGCGCTGCACCCCGCCCCCCAAGGAAAGCGCCTTTCCATATAAAAGCGTGCGCTTCGAGATGATGCGACCGTGGGCGCGAACCCGCGATGCAATAGACGGATGACGTGTCATTGGATCGCGCACTCGAAACCCGTAAAATTTCCTTAGCCAATGTCGCCCCGATAAATGTGATTTAAAAGAATCCCACGACGGCCGTACTCGTCGAGCAGACCCGAGGCTCACGCTAGCACCCCCTTTCTTTCTGACTCCGCTTTCCAGCCTGCAGTGACCCGGGGTGAAGGCCTGAGGTGGGGGACGGGAGCCCGTGGTCGCACGCGCCTCCCGCTGACCCCACCGTTCACCGTGCGCGCCCTTCCCTCAGCCTTTTCGATGGCCGCATCCCTTAGGGACACGATCTCCTTAGAGAAAGGGCCCTCTCTGCCTCCGGCCACCTCCGTCATCAAAACAGAGTCACCGTCCACACTGTTTCCGAAGCATCGACTGGTGGCCGACAGCACGGCAGATGTGGACGTAAATGGAAATACAGCCAAGGGGGTGTCCATAAAGGAGGCCACTTGAGACCAACAGAAAGGGACAAAAAACCCACATGGCAGCGTCGTGCTGGGGTCAGGGAAGACCGAAGCCGGGCGAGCGCGGGGCCCGCGGCCGTCCCGAGGCGGAAGCTTTGCGCTCGGCCCAGCACTTAGTCTGGTGGCCGCCACACCTGCGTCCTCCCGCAGCACAGCGTGTCCCCAGCAGCCCCCTGGCCCCCACTGCTCCCCTCCCGCATTCTCCCTGGGGAACGCTGCGTCACGCCCCGGTCCCAGGCGCAGGCAGGGGCCCTGGCGTCTGCTGAGAAGCTCGAGGCTCCTGACCAGGAGCCCGGCGACGGCCCCAGGCACTGGAGCCATAATCTCAGTGTCCCTGTCACCATGGCCATCGGCTCCAATCAGCCCAGGGAACCACACGTCCAGCACGTACTCGCCTCGAGGGGCCCCGTCCTGGGGGAGCCAGAACAGAGGGTGGCCCAGGGGAGTCGCAGATTCCAGACGACGCAGCAGGCCGTGCTGGAGTCTCCACACAGGGCCGCGGGGGGAACGGGGTGCCCCCTCCACGCACCACCAGAATCTCCCGGCAACTTGGTGCACGATCAGGGGGTAGAAAAAGGAGAGACGGAGGTTACATCAGCTGCGCGGAGGAGCGGTCAGGAGGCCAAGCGGCGGGGCTGTGCGGGACAGTGACCCCCGGAGGCAGCTGCCCGGGGTCTCACACACGAGACGCGCACGCACACACGCTCACACACGTGCACACACGCATATGCACATGATGCACATACACGCACACACAATGCGCACACGCTCGCACACACGCATGCACGTACACGAACACACCCACGCACTGCACACTCACACACAGTGCAC
>NW_011889208.1:8826-10943 GCF_000151845.1 Pteropus vampyrus | reverse complement strand
CGAGTATCGAAAGAATCGAAACTCTTGTTTCTCACGACAATTCGACCTTTTTTGCTGCTTTAATCCCACCCCCAGCTCCCTGAAGCCTCACGCACACCTTCCGGTCCTGTTCCTTTTCTCCCCAAACTTTTCGGGGTGTCAGCAACGGCCGAGCGCCCCGTCAGCTTCCAAGGCCCGGCGGTCTGTCAGCAGCCTCTCTGCTTCGGTCACCCCCGCATGGCCGCAGCTGGCCACCTCTGTCCACACCAGCGCACAGTCATCCGCTCGCCCGTTTGCTCGCCCCCCGCGGGCCCAGGTCGGCACCCCGTCTTCCTGCGTCTCTGCGGCCGCGAGGGCCAGCGTCTCGGCAGAGTTTGGGCCTCGGCCCCGGGCTGGGGAAATGCAGGCGAGCCCAGCCCGTCATCACTGCGACAGACGCTGAGGCCGTCACGCTCGGTCGCGAGAGCGGCCCCACGGGGGGGCGCGGAGGGGGGCGCCTCTCCCGCCTAAGGAAGGTGCCAGTCCCCACGGCAGGCCGACGGGAAAGTGGGGCCCGGGCGTCACTACAAAGTGCTCGGAGCCATTCGCAGGGTGAGGACGAGGACGAGCCCCCCGCTTTGCCTGCCCCGCAGCGCCCCGCGTCCAGCCGCACAGCACGGCACCCTCGCGGTCCCGGGGCGCTTAACGTCCATGCGGACGGACCTGTGAGGACGCGTGTAAAACACGGACGACGCTCCGCACCGACCGAGGCATCGGAAACGGCGCCTCGCACGGACGCTCCCGGCTCGGTCCCCAGGCCCCCTCCGCCCGTCCGCCACCTGACGGCGGCCTCCTGCCGCGTTTCTGCCGGACCTCCACGGGGAAGCAGAAGCCCGCGCAGCAGTGTCCCCCGGAAACGCCCACCCGCATCTGAGAAGGGACAGAGAGAGCGGTCCAGGACCCAGCGAGACCGCCTCGCGAGCCCTCCCCTGCTCAGGGGACAGCCTCCGAGAACAGCGTCGCGGGAGCCGGCGTGAGGCTTCTGCTCACACGTCACTGCGCGATCGAGTCCCCTCGTGGGCAAAGGGCGTCAGTGACAGACGCCCGCTTTCCCGCAGCTCCGTCCCGCGGTCCCCCGAAGGATGTCAGAAAAGAAAAGAGGATTTTATTTCATCGTTTTAGAAACAGACATGATACAAGGAGAAGAATGATCGGGCCAAGTTGACACTCGAGGTGCGCGAATGCTGGATTCAAAATCCCAGAAAGACGAGCGGGGAGAGAAACAGGCAGGCGAAACCCCCGGCGCGTCTCTCGTAGGCGGAGAAAAACGTCTCCCACTCTGGCGGCCGAGACACAAGGAGGGACAGTGCCCCTGGTTTGGGGAATCTGCCAGGTTCTGCACCAGCTGCCACCTCATCCTGCACCTGGCCACCCTCGTCCTGCACCCAGCCCCACCTTCGGGGCTGACTCTGCCTCCGGACACTAATTCCCCACACTCGGGACCAAGTGTCTCCCTTTGAAGAACGCTTATGTGGGGCTACTTTGTAGACAAACCACTTCTTCGAAGTGCTGCATTAAGAAGTTACTGATTTACTCTGTCGAGACTGTGCTACCAATGCCGCCAACCAGATTTCCCTGCCCATCATCAGCAGGGATTCACCTACGGTGGAAAATATGAGTTAAACCCTTTGAAAATTACTAATGTTAATTTCATTAATATCAGTCACAATACGCATCTGGCTCTACGTAATCCTAAATAGGTACTTTCTTGCTCGTTCAAGAATTGGCACACCCTCCCTTTGCCTCTTCCAAGATAACGAACAGTTTTACTTATCTCTGTAACCTCCGGCACAGGCAAACCCAGCCTTCAGCCCGACACCGCACAGGGTAAGGGCTCAGGCTTCACCTGGAAGGAACCTGTTTAAATGAGACCAGGAATCAAGAAAGACATAGGGCGCGAGAAAGCTGGATTCTTTCGCTCAGACGCTGGCACCTCGAAAGCTCTGCCTTTCGGGTCTAAGTTGACGATTATTTTCATTAAATGCTGGTTTATCCCCCCAAACTGGCTGAAGGCAACGGCACGGACGGTCTTGGTTAAGCCCACACCCTCTTCCTTTTCGGCTGCATTATGAATCCAACTAGTAAAGTTATGCCACTGA
>NW_011889208.1:8029-8776 GCF_000151845.1 Pteropus vampyrus | reverse complement strand
TTACTAATGTTAATTTCATTAATATCAGTCACAATACGCATCTGGCTCTACGTAATCCTAAATAGGTACTTTCTTGCTCGTTCAAGAATTGGCACACCCTCCCTTTGCCTCTTCCAAGATAACGAACAGTTTTACTTATCTCTGTAACCTCCGGCACAGGCAAACCGAGCCTTTAGCCCGACACCTGCACAGGGTACGGGCTCAGGCTTCACCTGGAAGGAACCTGTTTAAATGAGACCAGGAATCAAGAAAGACATAGGGCGCGAGAAAGCTGGATTCTTTCGCTCAGACGCTGCACCTCGAAGGCTCTGCCTTTCGGGTCTAAGTTGACGATTATTTTCATTAAATGCTGGTTTATCCCCCCAAACTGGCTGAAGGCAACGGCACGGACGGTCTTGGTTAAGCCCACACCCTCTTCCTTTTCGGCTGCATTATGAATCCAACTAGTAAAGTTATGCCACTGAAACACCACAGGAGATTCAAAAATGGCGCATGAATTAAATTCACGTAAAATGTTTGAAAAATCTGGATTCGGACAACTTGGTATCCGGTGGCGTTAACTGCCGCTTCCAGACTATTTTTCTTGCGCGATAATAGAAAGGTTATGCTTTGGGGACAGTGCGAGCATCGCGACAGCCCACCGGCGCTTCCACGGATAGAGTAACGATTCTAAATTCAGACGGAACGCGTCAGCTCCTCTGCGTTTGAGACCTGGAAGTTCATGCGCACGGATGCAGGTTTTAGATC
>NW_011889208.1:3821-5904 GCF_000151845.1 Pteropus vampyrus | reverse complement strand
GGCAAACGCACTTTTTCAATCTTGATTTCTCCACCCTTTTCGTGAAGTTTTACAAAACCATTGGCACGTGAAAGGGCCTGACAATTCCTGCAGCAAGGAAAAAAAATAAACGAAACGGGTTTCCATCTTTCCCATAATCCCCGGGGCCATCCGAGCAGAAGACTGGACGAGGGACACACGTGGACGTGGCGTCGAACTGCGTTCTCCGAAGCGGCAATGATTTCAGGCCAGGAATGACGTTCGCACGGGAGATTTGGGAGCCCGGGTCCAAAGCAGAGGGAAGATGCAGACATGAAAACGCCTTCGACGGCGCAAACACGCCCTCCGACCGACGAGTCATCTGCCCAGCGTTTGGGGGTACAGAGGGGAACACAGCACGCTCTACCCCGGTCCTCGTATCGCGAGCCTTCGTCCCAGACCCCTTCCAGCACGTTCCTCGGCTACGGAAAGGCGAGCACGGAGGTCCCGCGGGCGAGACCGTCTGCTCTGAGGACAAGCGGCTCAGCTCCCGCGGTGACGCCAGCCCCAGGCTCCCGGTCAGTAGTTTTGGCCTCGACCGTAGGCTGTGGTGAATTTCGCGTGCCCCGCGAGCGCCCGAGTAAGAAAATCTCTTCAATCAAACGCATCGAAGGTCCGGCCCGAGGACGAGGGGCATCTGCCCGAGAGCGTCTAACGAACACTCGGCGAGCGCATCCTGCGTGACAGGCGCCGCACACAGACGGACAGAGTCAGGGTGACGCGAAAGAAAAGCAATGATGTGACAATAAACTACTCGCATCGCTGTTTCTTTGAAAACGAGTTTCGCTTCGCGTAGAATCCCACATGCGCACACGCACACGGGACGTGCGACAATGGGCCAACGTCCTCCTTCTCCTCACTAAAGTTACCGGTCGGAAGATCCTACTCAAAACATTAAATTTGAAGACAGCGGCGATGTGACGCCGAACTAAGTAACAGGTGTTTTACACGCGCGCATCGAACGCAGTCGGGGTTCTGCGGCTTTAAACCACGAGAGTTTGTTGTCCTTTAAAGTGAATCCGTGTCACGAATCGTAGTATGTGGACCGAGCAACTATTTCGCTAAACCCTTCATCGTAGGGATGGGGCGAGACACGATGATGTTGCGATCAACGGACTCCATATCCTGCTTCCGATCGAACGGGGAACGGCCTGGGGTCCGAAGAGCCGTCACGGGCTCACGTGTCCGTCGTCTGTCTCCCGCACGCCCGCCACGCGAGGTCCACGTATGCTGGGGCTTCTGCTCGTCCTCTGGGTACTTCTGGAGGATGCCAAGCGTGGTGGGAGGAGAAACCCGAGGGCCAGTGCCCATGAGCGAGCAGCTGCTAGTTCTCGGGGTGGCCGCCCGGTCCCCAGGAGAGAGGCGGAGCTCGCGCTCGGTCCCGAGCCGGTGGCGCTGAGACAGGTGCACAGGGTGAGACCCATCTCAGCCCCAGCCATGGAGCCTTCCCCACGCCGGGTCCCAAAGGCCCAGAGAGCGGCCGAGTGGCCGGGGGGACAGGGTGCCCACGCGCCGAGCCCTCGCAGGGAAGAGCGAGCTAAGCGCCCTGCAGGACGAGCGGCTCACCCCGCGTGTCCCGCACAAGCAGACGCGAGAGCGAGTGCCAAGGGCCGTGGCCGGACCGAGCCCGCCCGCCCCAACCCGTACCCCGTCAGTCACCCACGTATCATCCACACGCTTCCTCTCCGTGCACGTGTAACGGGCGCTGTCGTGAGCTGGGCTAGGGCTGCCTCAGGCCCGGAGCTGCTCGGGGACGGAACTGGGGCAGGAAGACCAAGCGAATCGGCTCGGCGGGTCATCGAGCATGTGACGCCAACGAGGGAGCGGAGGGTGGGAGGGTCCACCGTGGACGGCGACGCCTGGGGTCCTAGCGGGAGGCCGCGCCCTGGGAGCCCCCGAGGGGACGCTTTCGGCTGCTCCGTAGCACAGAGACACGGGCCGGTCCCTGGCCTGCGCGGTGTAAGCCAGCACGGCTCCTGAGGCTGCCATCAGGCTGGGTGACCCGCAGGAAGCATGTTATAAACCGCGACATGGCACAGCCGCGAGCTGCCAGCCCGTGTGTGAC
>NW_011889208.1:0-741 GCF_000151845.1 Pteropus vampyrus | reverse complement strand
ACCATCTCCATCATTCCTGAAACAAGTTACAGCGAAATAATGTTAAATATTAAAATACTCAGATCCGTTCTTAGATTGTTTCACAAAACACCAAATTGTGAGCTGACACGTACACGCAGATGTGTCACGTATCCATCCACTCGTTTATCCGCGGCCAGAGGTGTTCCTTGGCAGTATCGCCTGAACACACCACCAGTCAATAAAGATTGTGCTTTACGGTTGTTTAAGAAGTGACGGCATTATTTACTGTGCAATATTGGTGATTATTCTCTACCATCCCGCTCAAAGCACATGCGTGTCCCACCTGGAGACGCACGTGTGCTACATAACCTTATTTCACGCATTAGTGAATTTTTATTTCGCTAAATACGTGTTTCAGAAACAGCTCCGTGAGAACCTGAGAAGGAGCTTCCGTGATCACTTACTCTTAATTCTCTTCTAAAATTCACGCTTCCGGTCAACATCCTCACTCCTGTATCTAAATGTACATTTTGGCCAAAATAGTCCTTTTAAATCACATCTCGAATCATGTCAACCATCTCCTTAAAATCATTCGCGGGTGCCTTAGCTGTGAAAATCAGCGTCTGAGACCCTTGGCGAGGTGGACGGGGGCCCAGGTGGGCTGGGGTCTGTCACGCCCTCTTCACTTCATCTGTGATTCTCCCCTTCGGCACGCCCTGTCCTGTCTATCTGTCCATCCTTATCTTGGCCGTTCCCTTCCCTAACCCAGCACATCCTCCA
>NW_011889207.1:470830-471893 GCF_000151845.1 Pteropus vampyrus | reverse complement strand
GGTGAACTGGTCGTCGGGGTGGCAGGGCCGGCTCAGCACCATCTTCACCATCTCCTCGCTGGGCCTGCGGGCAGGCGGGGGCCGGGCGCGCTGCTCACACGTCCGCTCCGGGAACCTCCGGAACCGCAGGCTCGTGCCCGTGCTTACTTCCCAAACCCCAGAGCCCCACCGCGGCCACGCCCGAGGCCCTAGGCTGCTTCCTGCTCTCATGTCCCTCTCTCTCCTCTGTCTGGGCCAAGGAATGCCTGGTTTCATCCTCTGCAGAAGCCATGAGAGAGGAAGTGAGTCTCTAGCTCTGTGCCAGCAGAGGGTGCGAACGTGCGTGCGTGCGTGTGTGTGTGTGTGCGTTTGTGTGTGAGGAGAGGCCACCAAATCTTCCCCACTTTGCCAAAACAGTCAGGAAATGGGCCAGTGAAGCAACAGGACAGCACGCGGTGTATGAACATCGCACCACCCCTGCCTGTGAGAGCTGTGGGCCGCCTGGTACCCGGCCTGGGGACGGCTGGGGACGGCCCCTCAAGGCTCCCACTTCCTGTAGGATGCTCCGTACCACCTCTGGTAGCTCAGGAGAGGGGATGGAAGGAAGACGAGAAGGAAAAGAGCTGTCGGCCCCTCTGCGCGGGGCTGTTGCAAAGTGCCTATAATGGACGGAGGGGCCGCACCCCAGGCAGGGAGCACAGCAGGTTGGGGGAGGGTGGTGTGTGAGGCCAGGCTCTGACCCTTCCTCCTCCAGGATCAGCGGAAATGGCCTCAGGAGCATGGGGGAGGGGAGCGGGAGCCACAGGGATTAGAGCCGCTGTGGGGCAGGAAGCAGGGATGTCCGCTCCCACCCCCACCCCCCACCCCCCACCACCTCCGGGGCAGCTCCTGGTGGGTAGGGGGTAAAGTCTAGAGGAACCCAGGTCCCAGGGGAGCTGCTTATTTGTAATCACTTTGGGGGAAGCCCATGTCAACAACAGTAGGTAAAAAAATGTGGCCAAAGGGGCAGGGCTGAAGCCCTTTATACCAAGTTCCCAGGAGTGTGGGGCTGGGGGCTCAGGAGACTGGGGGGTGTGGGCGGGGG
>NW_011889207.1:455142-470780 GCF_000151845.1 Pteropus vampyrus | reverse complement strand
GGGGGGGGGGGGGTGAGGAGGTGGGGGTGGAACTCACTTCTCTCTCCGAAGCTGAAGCAGGAGGCAAGAAAGGGCCTCTGGGTGCTCTGCGGGGAAGGGCAGAAGCCGCTCAGAAACAGCTGAGGGTCCAGGAAGAAATCCTGGCACCTCTCCCACCGCCCAGCGACAGCCACGGGGAGGGCCAGGCCAATCCCCAAGCCCCCCCCAAGCCCACCCGTGTAAAGCCCCAGTGCCTGGCTCAGAGGGGCCCGCAGGACTCGGCCAGGTACAGAAGGCTGACAGGAAGCCTGCCCTCCTGCAGGGCACTTCGGGGAGCAGGGGAGGGGTGTCCATTCAGCAACCCATAATGGGCCTGGGCCTGGGCCTGGGCCTGGCCGGGCTGGGCGTGTCCTCAGGGCCCCGCCCCTGTACAGCCTGCTCACCCTTGTATTTGAGGTGCTGCAGGATGGGGATAATGGTCTCCAGGGGAATGTTGTGGGCCAGGAAGAGCTGCCACGCGCAGTACTGCTCGAAGGTTTCCCAGTCCAGGCTCTGGACTTCGAGAGAGGGAGAAGACACACGCTCTCTCTCACGCACACGCACGCACGTGCGTGCACACACACAGCGAACCCACTGACCACCGGCGCCCGGAGCATGGATGGCAGTGACCCTAAGCCCACAGATATGTCCCCTCCCCGCACAGCTGATGCCCAAAGCCATCACACAGCTCTGCAGGCGGAGGGCCGAGGTCTCTCTCCCTTTCACGGAGCAAGAAACAGGTCGAGAGAGACGCGGCCCACGCCCACTGGGGGGCGGGGAGCTCTAGCCCACTCTGCCGGAAGCGGCTCTCCTGCCACTGGAACACACGTGGCCGCTCCCATCGCCCAGCGTGCCCGACGGCCCGTCCACTTACTCAGAATGTTGAGAACTGAGTCTTTTCGAAACATGACCAGGTTCCCCATCATCACGTGGCAGACCAGCTCCTGGAGCTGAGGAGGAGGAGGAGGAGGAAGGCAGAACCCGGACGTAAGTGGCACGGGGGAGAAGCAGGAGGGCGCGTGGGGAGTCAGAGGGAACAGAAGCTGGTTTGATGGGACGGGAAGGGCCTGACGGGTGCCGGGGTCTCTGAAGGACAGAGCGGTCTGGGAAAGCAGCAGCAGGCCTGAGTGGTGCCCACAGGTCTGTCTGGGGCAAAATAGTTAAGTAAAAGCGCCCCTCACGCCCTGATGGCAGGATAGGCAGCTTCTCCACTAGGCCATCATGTCTGACCCGTCCCAGCCCGTGATGGGGGTGGGGACTGCAGGAGGCCAAGCTTTGGACCACAGGTGTGGGGAGGAGAAAAGCCAGGGAAGGACCGGGCTGCTAAGCTTCCTCCCTTACGGACGGGGCACCTGAAGTCAGGCTCGAGGGTGGACCAACAGGGCTACAGCCTCTCGGTGACCGGGGACTGCTGCACGTGCAAAGGCCACGGTCTGACCATTCCCGCCCTGAGCCCAGGGAAGGCCAGTGGAGAGCAACAGCCAATCCCTCACTTTCCCCATGGGACGGGAGTGCCCAAGGCACGTGGGGGAGACTGGGGAGCCTGGCAGGACTGCGGCCCGCCTGCCCCTCCAGGCTGCGCCGTCCCCCCAGCCTGGGCCCCGTCTGCAGCCAGCCTCTCAGGCGACAGCTCGACGCCCACCTGTGCAGAGTCGATGACGGCCACGATCATGTTGAGCAGCTCCCCGCTCCGCAGGGTCTCGTCTGGAAACTGGGGAGGGGTGAAACTGAGGCAGGGTCCAGGGCGTGCCCGGGGGTGGCTGGTGAGCCAGACACGGTGCCTAATGTAAAGCCCTAAGCAGACCCAGCAGCTCCGAAGCTGGGAAGCTGAGCCTCGGGGCACTGGCCTCAGCCAGAGAGGAGGCTGCAGCCTGCACTGCGGAGGGCGTGAGGGTGGAGGGTGCGGGGTGGGCAGGACCCCTCCTGGAGAGGCCGGTTCCCCGGGGACGGAGCAGGGGAGGAACGACTACGGCTGGCCATCCGCAGCCTCCTCCCGCCCGCCCCTGGCTGCCAGCTGCCAGCACAGTCTCCTGTCCCACCATCCCCCGACCCACTTCCCATCCCAGGGCCTTGCACCAGGGGAGGCAGAGCAGACACCTCCTCCGGCTGTGTCCCAGCTCCCAGAGGAGGCTGTGGGTGACGGCGGGGGGCGGGGGGGGCGGGGCGGGGATCGGAAGCTGAGTGTGCACAAGGCCCTGGTCTCGGGGAACCAGAGAGAATCCGACGGTGAGCCTCTAGTTGGCGAGAGGGCTGGGGAACCCACCCTAGGGCCAGGGGAGGGGGCCAAAGCCGGGAAGCCAAGAGAACAGGCTCAGGCCCCAGCTCACCGCACAGACAGAGCACAGGACAGGGACTTGGGGCCGGGGGGCGGGGGTTAGACCTCTTTCAGCCTTTACTAAAGCGAGGCGGAAGCAGGGGACACCCCACCAAGGCCGGAGGGGTGCAGGAGGGCTGGTCAGGGCTGCGGGCACCGAGTTGGGCACAGCGCCACCCACCCCAGACCCGGCAGCGGCTCTGACCTCTGTGTAGATGGACGGTGTGAGGTGGCACAGCAGCCGCACGTCGTCCTCCTGGCAGGCCTTCATGTCCATCATCAGGCAGGTGTGCAGGTCGCCCAGCTGTGTGGCCTGGGCGAACGACTCGTACAGGTTCATCTTCCCTGCGGCGGCTTTGCTGCAAGAGGACCGGCTGGGCCTCAGCCAGGCGCCCGGCCCCAGCACCCGGCCCCAGACGCCCCCGAGGAGGGCCCCCCAGAGCCCCTCTGCGGCCCTGCACGACCTACTTCGTGCTCTCCCTGCTCCCCAAGGGCTCGGGGACTTATGGGCACCAGGAAGCGCTCTTCTGCCTGCCCACCCTTCCCGGACGCCCCAGGCAGAGCCCCGAGCACGACGAGCAGGCTGCCAGTGGGTGAGTCTGCACAGGCGAGGGGGCTCAGGGGAGGCTGGAGAAGCTTCCCCTCCCGCTCTCTGGGCTCCGAGCCATCAGGACAATGACACGTGGAGACCCCGCCCACACGACACACAGAACTTAACTCGTACCGGGTTCTAGGCCTAAATGGAATAACGGAAAGTATAGGCTTCTTAAAAGAACCTGTGAGCTTAAATCTTCAGGACACCAAAAGCAGAGTAACAAAAGGAAAAATAAAGTGGACTTCATCAAAATTTAAAACTTTGGTGTTTCACTGGACGCCATCAAGAAAGTGAAAAACCACCCGCAGAATGGAAGAAAATACATGCAGACCATATATTTGAAAAGGGACTTGTAACCAGAATACGTAAACAACTCCTAAAAACCAACAAGGAAGACAAATAACCTAATTAAAACGTAGGACAGAATTTCGACAGACATTTCTCCAAAGAAGACATACAAATGGCCGATAAGCGTGTGAGAAGATGTTCCACACCATGAGCCATGAGGAGAATCACGTCAGAAGCACAGCGAGGTCCCACCTCACACCCACGAGAATGGCCAGCACCAAACAGGCAGACAATGGAGAGAGGGCGAAGAACTCAGAACCTCGCACGTCGCTGGTGGCAACGTAAGTGGTTGCACTTACTCCTGAATAATAGTTTGACAGTTTCTCACGGATTTAACGAGTTACCATCTGACCCAGCAATTCCGCTCCTAGGTGTATACCCAGGAACACGGAACACACACGTCCACGTGAAAACGGCAGCTCTAGACACGACGAAGAAGAGAAACAGCCACTGCACAAACTGCGATGTGCCCACACAGCGGAGTGTTATCGGGGAATGAGGCGCCGACACGCGCCACGGCAGGGACACGGGAAAAGCCGGTCACGGAAAACCACACGCCGCATGATTCCGTTTACGTGAAATACCGAGATCGCGCACGTCTACAGAAAGCGGATCGGAGGCGGACGGGGCTGGGTGAAAGGGGGGTGGGAACGGGACCGCGAACGGGCCTGGGCGATGACACTGTCTCCATCAGACAGCAGGGACGGACGGCTGTGCAGCTTCGTGAATGCTCTAAAAACCACTGAATGGTACACAGCAAAGCTGTTACTAAAAAGCACACGTGGACAGCCCTGGGACGAGAGCTGAGGGTGGGGAGCAGCTCTGCAGGAGACGCCGGCCAGGATGCTCCCCGACCCCTGACAGGTGGGGACCACACCCACCTGGCGCGCAGGTAGTAGAGCAGGTGGTAGCCGATCTTCGGCTGCTTCTGGTACAGCTCGGAGAGAAGGTCCAGGAGCAGAGAGAAGCTGCTGTTGTCCTCCTGCATCTGGCACAGGTTCCTGCAGGCGGGAGGGAGGGGCAGAGCTCTGCCGGGGGCAGGCGCCGGGGCTTCTGGGGGCTCGGGCTCCCGTCACCAGGACAGAAGACCTGAGGGCTCCGGGAGGGCGGCTGGCAGAGCAGCGTCGCCCTGCGGCTGAGCGCTTACCTAAATATCAGGTAGAGTGGCTTCCCCACAGACTCCTCCAGGGACCTGCGGGCCGGAGAGGACCTATGAGAGCCCAGGTGGGTAGACAGGGCAGCTGTGGGCCAGAGGCCAGTCACAGAGAAAACAGCTCCCCAGCAGGGAGCCACACCTGGACTGTCAACATCATTTAAGGTGAGATTCCTGCCCCTCAGGGAGGGTCCAGGCAAGGGTCTGACCAGGCTGCAGCCGTGAAGGCCGGGGCCGCCGGCACACCGGTGTGGTGCCAGTCCCTGCCCCAGGGCGCTCGGCGTCCCAGGGCTAAAGGGAACCGTTGCTTACACGATTCTCAGGGCACTGCGATCCTTTCTCTTTCTCAAGCCCACAGCAAGCGGCCTCTCGGGCTTGGGCTCTGAGAGGGTGCTCTGCCTCCCTGAGGCTGGGAGCTGCGGGGGTGGGGGGTGGGGGTGGGTGCCTTACTCTTCGGTGACCTCCTCCGGCAGCACCTCCCCCCGGAAGTGGGCCTTGAAGAGCTCCTGCAGGCAGGACGCGAGCACGGACAGCTGCTCCGAGTCGAAGTCTTCCTGGGTGGCGAGACGAGGTGGGGGGAAGGCCGTCGGACTCCAGCCTCACTCCAGCCTCACTGCCCTAGCACCCAGAGCCTCTGGACGTGTCAGCTCCCACCTCCCCATCAACGATCAGCCAGCTCCTCCCCCACCAGAGGGGATGCACTGGGTTGGAGAAGAGGGGGGCGGGGAAGAGTCTGCGGCGGAGGCCTGGGCTGCTCCCTCCCTGAGGCGGTGGTCTCCCCTCACCTCCAGGACCTGGTCCACAATCTCCTGCATGACCTCGCACTGGGCCTCTGTGTCACTGCAACACAGAAGGGAGAGGAGACGTCAGGGCCGCAGGTGATGGCAGAGGCAAGACACGCGCCCAGGAGAGTGGGCACCAGCACAGTCCCACGCGCCAGAACAGAACACAGGGGCCCTGAGGGCTGAGGGCTGGGGGGAGGCTCGGGGCACAGTGTGCTGCTCTCTGGCCACAGCCACACGGAGAAGGGGCGTCCTCACCATCCTGCTTAGGCTCGCAGAGGCCCCTCCCCTCAGAACCCAGGGAGTGAGAACTGGGGTGCTGGAGAGCGAGGCTGCCCCACTCCCAGCCCAAGCCCCCTAAACTGCAGAAGACATCTCACGCAGCTCCAGCTACCTCTCCGTGCACCCAGCATGTGCCCTCCCAGCCCACCACCCTGCCACTCTGCTGCCCCACTAAGCACCAGGCAGAGCCCGGGGCTGGACCCCCTGGGCCGGGCGCACGGGCTGTGCTCACCTGCCCTTCTGCAGCTGGAGGACCTTGTCCCTGAGAGACTCGTCCAGCTGGTCGAGGTACGGGGTGATGTCAACTGGCTCCTCCACGACCGTCTCCTTGATAGGATGGAAGCGAAACTCTCTCTTCTTTCCTAAAAGGGGTGGTTTAGGAAAGAAGTCACTCTGCCTGGACAGCGACAGAGACAGCCCCCGAGCAACCTGCCCCCGCTCACGGGCATGCTTGGCGCCACGTGCGTGCCTGCCTGCAGCACCTCCCGGACGCGTGCCCGCCCGGCCCGAGGACTCGAGGCCGGGGCCATGCCTCCTTCCCTGCTTCGGTGCCCAGTGCAGGGCTCTGCACCCTGGCGTCGCACCCAGCACCCCTGTGGATGAAACCCACCCGGAGGCAGAGGTGAGAAGGACCACCGAGAGGCTGCTCCTGCCAGCGGGACCCGGGCTGACGCACTCCGGACAGCCCTGGCTGTGAGCCTGACCTTTGCTGTTGAGATCCTCCTCATCGTCACTGAAGGCCGCCTCTGCGTTGTCATAGCAACTCTCATCCTTGTCTGACATGTGGTTGTCCATCTCCATGGAAACTGGCTCCTCAATTTTGACTTGGGAGTAAAGAGAGACGAGACGTTTGATGGCCGCCCATGTCCTCTCACACGCCCCATGCTTAGAGCAGACTGGAGGACAAGTGACAGAGTGAGGAGTCACGGCCCTCGTGGAGCACGGACCCTGGAGGGACCAAGCCCCGCCCTCCCGGCCCCCCAGGACTCGCGGGGCGACTCTGCTGGAACAAAACAGCACGGGCCGTGACTCCTCCCGCTCAGCTCAGGAGCGGCTAAGGCCAAGGATGGTCCCGAGTGCGCCTCAATGTAAAACCGAGCTGGGACGTCCGGCCCCACGGCGAGTGAGTGTCCGGCACTGGGAGCAGGACGTGACACCCAGCAGCGCGACGTCACCAGGCCCGGGCCAAGAGGACAGGTGGGCAGAGTCGAGGTGACGTGAACACGTCCCGCGAACGCCTTTCCCTGCTGAGGACAGGCGAGCCGAAGACACGGGAGTGGAGGCGGCAGAGGCGCGCGGGGCCGGGCGCGAGGCGGCGCGAGGGGCGCGGGGCGGCGGTGGACAGCCCCGCGCCCAGCCTGAGCCCGGGTCTCCGGCCCTTTGGACGCGGTGACGGAGGGGGAGGGCCCGCACCTCCCACGGGTGGGCTGGGTGAGCCGCAGAACTCCGGAAACTTCTCCCTCAGCATGGCCCGCAGCTCCTTGTCCAATTTGGGGTTGTCGAACAGGGGTGCCAGGTGCCTGTGGGGAGCGCGAGCAAAGGTCGGCTTCGGAGCCCCTCACTCCGAGCCCGACGCAGGTAAAGCGATCGGCCTGAGCCCGACCAGTAAAACTGGGCCACGCTCAGACCCCGCAGAGGGTCACCGGGAGACAGTGAAGGCATAAAGCCCTTTGAGCGCGGCGCACATGGCGACAGGGGAGACGTTGCTCTGAGAGCCAAGAGGACACGTGTGGCATCTGCCGTGGAGCCAGCGCTCCTCACGCCTCTCTGGGGACAGGGCCCACACGTGCGTGGCGGGGTCTGCACACGCCCGACCTGCTGAGGCCCGCGAAGCAGCCTGCAGCCCACAGCCCGGCCCCGCCCACGTCAACGGGGACCCTTACGCCAAGACCCGCTTCTCCACGATGTGGCTCAACGAGGAGAAGACGCCCTGCCGCACGTGGCCCTCCAGCGGCGGGTAGAAGTTGGGAATGATCTGGAAAGGAAGGCGGGGAGGACAGTGAGCGCAGCCCCATCCAGGGAGCGTACTGCACGAGCTCCGACCAGCGGCTCTGGCTCCGATCGGAGGGCCCGGGGATACGACCACGGGAAGGACCGGAATGTTCCCGCCCATTCCAGGCTGTTGAAACGGGGACCTGCTGCTCCTCCAGGAGGTGAGACTATTAGGTAGTCGTCTCTGAGGCTGAGGAACCCTGCAGAGACATGGACAGCCGGCCACGGCCCACTGGAGACAGTGGGGCAGGGAGGGAGGACGCCTGGCCTGGGGGGACCACGCCCCCTCCTGCCATAGGCCGAGGGCAAGGGAAGGCCTCTTTGCAGCCCGGAGGTCCAGGGGGCACACGCCCGCCCCGGCAGCTGGGCGCGGAGGGCGAGGACACGCACGCGGCACATGAAGTCCAGGAGAGTGGCGGTGATGGCCGGGTGGGGCTTCATGGAGTGATGCATGACCAGGATGGCCGGCTCTGCGGACACACAGCGGGAGGGCCGCTTCAGAGCCTGCTCCCAGCCCCACGGCCCGCTGGCCGACGCCGCCCAATGGCCCCGGACACTTGCACTTCTCCCTGCCCCCCATTCCCCCCGGGCAGACCACAAAGTAGACAACCCCCCAAAAGGCTGGGAGCCCTCGTTCCCGGCACGCAGCCTGCAGGAGGGGAGTGGCAGGAGAGGAGAGGCATGTGGCTGGCCTTTTCTACTACAGACAGCACCCCAAGTCCAAGCCCAGGCGGTGGGAACAAGGGGTGAGTGTCGCGTGGCCCACCCAGCAACCTCCCTGCTAGGCCCAGGGAGCACCACCGGGGGACTACAGAACCGCTCCGGCCACGCCGCCGCCCCTCCGCGCCGCCGCCCCTCCGCGCCGCCGCCCCTCCGCGCCGCCGCCCCTCCGCGCCGCCCTGAGGTTCGGGACAGGCCACGCCGAGGCCGCCCGCGGGCAGGGGTGGGTGGTGCTGGCTGGTGGCAGCCACGTACCTATGTTCATGATGCTGTCCTTATCTGGGCTGAAGAACAGCCAGTCATAAAACAGGGCCAGCTTGGCGTTGGACGCAGCGACATTTGACTGCAAGAGGGAGGGGAGGCACGAGGGCTGGTTTCAGCGGCCAGCTCCCCTCCATTCGTTCGCCCAAGGCAGGCCCCCGGGCCAGACCCCGCCAACCACAAAATTCAGGTCTAAGGGAGATGGGGTGGGAGCTCCACAGGGGTGCGAGGTACAGGGCACCCAAGTCTATACGAGTGTGAGTCCCTTGTGGTCTCGCCAACCCAGGGGCTGGGGCTCGGCCTGGGTTCTCACACACCCTGAACACACCCTGGTCCTATAAGGGGGGACGCCGGGGCCTGGGGGTCCCTGGTCACCCCTGAACTGAGAGGCACTCATCTGAGCCTTTGCTGGGCTCCCCAGGGACATGGCTGAAGGAGAGAGCCCCGGAGGAGCCCGCTGTTGTATCTGAGTCAGCACATTCCACAGGCCGGTCGGATGGGGGAGGGAGAGCCTTTACACAAGAGGTCAGAGGGCGACTAGATGCCAGAGACGGACAGCCCCCACCCCAGCACGGGGGTGGGGACGTGAGGTGGGGGGGCAGGGGGGTTGCTAGGCTTAAGGAGCTGGGGAGCACAGGCCCTAAACCTGAGAAAGGATGGATGGTTCAGGAGAAAAGCTGCATGTGGCTTCTGGAAGATGGACACCAGACACCCAGGCTTGGGGACTGGCAGCCAAAGTGCAGGTGAGCCCATCCAACCCCACCCCAGACGGGAAGAAACGTGCATGAGTAAATTTCTAGGGACAGGAATTTCTAGAAGAGGTGGGGTAAACGCCGAGAGGCCAGCAGGCAGCGAGCGAGAGAGGGCCTTCCGGGGCCGGGAGACAGGGGAGCAGGAGGGGAGAGGGACCCTCTGCCACCCATGGCCTCCGCCCCGTGGCCCAGCTGCTCACCGTGCATGTTGTCAGCAGCCAACCAATGATGGCCCATCGGGGCAGGACATCTGAACTGAGCACCTCATTAGAAGGGTGGACAACCCCACAGATGTAGCGAATGAGGTCGCAGCGTAGAGACTGGCTATCTGGGGTGGACAGGTATTGGCGCTGGAACCAGTCCTGGTATCGCTTCTGTTGACCAAACCGCACCTGGGGGACAGAGACGTTGGAAAGAGAAACTTGGCGGAGAGGCTGGGGACCCTGGGCAGAGGAAGATGAGCACCGGCCACCGCCAGGTGGGGCCTAGACTTCGGCTGCTCGCCACAATGTACTCGTTCACGCGCACTGTGTCTCAGGCCGCCCTCCTCCGGGACGACCTCCCAGATGTTAAAGAACGCAGCGGAGCATTTGTTCTGGCCACCGACCTGATGCCACGTTTACCCCCGATGCTGCTGTAGGCCACGCCCGGCTCCCTGCTCCCGCACTGGCTGCGGGCTCCCAGCCACGAGCAGCACCTCGCCTTCCCTTGAGCTACTTGTGAACAGCGACCCGGGAACAGGAGCTGAGCCCGTTCACCCCTCGGCACTGACTGGCTTTCCAACTGTCACTGTCTGAGGTACGTGGACCTGCCAGCCCCCCGTAGCAAGGCCTTCCCCCGACAGACTGCGTGGTGGCAAGCAGCGACACCCGGTCCCCAAATTCAACCCAAACAGAAAGCAGAGTTAAAGAAACCCAAAAACATCTAGACCCCACTGTCTAGTATAACTTTCTACAAATGTAGCTACTGACACCAAGGTACTGAAGTTTTCATTTCACTTAGTTTTAACTACTTAAATCGCAACACACGGCTGGTGGCCACCGCGTGGGACAGCGCAGACCCAGACAGTTCTCCCGGATGACATGGGGTGCTGCAAGCTGGCTAGAGCAGCGGTCCCCTGATGCCAGACTGGCCGCAGAGGAGCTGATGCCCAGCGACTCTGTTAAAAATAGATTCCTCAGTCTGACTGTCCAGGACAGAGGGATCTAGGAAGGGGTATTTTATACACGCTCCCCGAGCAATTTGCTGTCAGTCAGCCATGACTGGGAACCAGAAGGCCAGCGGTCTCTTCCTGAGAGCTCGTGGTCCCCCCCGGGGGGACAGTGGGTTTCCCAGAGTGAACACCTCGCCCTGCCCTTCTGTGGCATGTTTCACACTTGTCAGTTACGTTGTTGATGCACAGTTACTGGTTTAGCGTCTGCTTTACACAGGCCAGAAGCATCATAAGCGCTGGAACTGTCTCTCTTACTTAACACTGTATCCTCAGTTCTTTCTTTTTTTAAATAATTTTTGATTTTTCAATTACAGTTGACATACAATGTTCCCTAGCTCTCAGCACTGTGCCCAGTGCCAGGTAGGTTGGGGGCATCACCTGACCAGGACTCCACTAGTCAGCAATCGATAGTGCCCAACCGATGGCTGGAGGCAGTCCCACTGGTGCCTGCAGCCCCCGCCTGCCGGCACAGGCGAGCTCACCCGGGAGGTCATGAAGAGGAGCTTGGTCTCCATGTCTGGGGTTAGGCGACATGCCAGAAATTTCCGGGACGTTCTTGACTGAAGAAGCTGCAGGATGCCTGCACCAAGCGGGCAAGGGAAGAGAAGAGAGAAGCCTGAGGACCAGGTGGACGGAGGCAGGTGGGGAGCCCGGGCCAGGTGCTGATGGCCAGTGGCCTTGTTCGTGGGGAAATTCCAAGGCGACACCAAGACAGGTCGGCGCAGGTACAAGCGAGGGTTTAACCAGCACCGCGTGTTCTGCTCTGGCCACCCACTGTCCCCGGGACCCAGAGGGGTCTCTCCCACTGGCCGTCTGGAGCCCCCCACGCACATTATTCCAGCTGGCAACATGTGGGCAAGTTAGGGGGGAAACGTGGGAGTCCCTAGCCTCTCTCCCTGCTCCTGAATGTCCCGTCACTGGGTCCCGGGACCACTGTGCTGGTGGCAACAGCGTGAGCTCTGCAGTCAGACAGACCTGGACCCAGACGCTGCCTCTGACACCTACTAGCTGCGTGGCCTTGGGCAAACTACTCAAGCTCTCCACCCTCGTTTTCTTTATCTGCAAACACGGAAAGTAAAACCTCTACCGTACAGGGAAGTCTGAGGATTGAGAGTTCGCGTGCGCCTGGCACACAGCGGGCACTCAAGACTCAGCGCGCGCTCAGCGTGAGGGCTTGCGAGGCAAACCGCGACTTCCTCTCTCCCTTCCTGGCTTCCCAGGCCCTGGACGACTGCTTTCGTGTTGTGTGCATGTGCACACGCACACACACGTGCACACACGTGTGCGTGGTAGAGGTGACGTGAGGGAGCAAAGCTGCAGGGACCGTTCAGACCGCAGGCAGGACCCCGGGGAGGGGAGAGGGACGTGGAAGGGCCCCGTCAGGGAGGCACACGGAGCCTCTTTCCCTCCCCCACAGAGGATTCCGACCAAGCTGGACCCTTGGAATTCAGAGGCGGGACCGCGCCCAGGAGGAGCCTTCTTTTACAGGACTCCGTCCAGCCCCGCTGCTGACTCAGTCTCACGAGCTGACCTCTGACTCCCCCGCTGGACTCAGTGGAGCTGGAAACTGGTCATCGGCTCACCTCCTGAGCCAAACAGCTGTCGGCAGATAAGGGGAAGGACAGTCCCTGCCTCGCATCTCCTTAGGAGCAGGCAGTAGGGTTAGGCTGGAGCCCGCCAAGGAGGGCCAGTCTGGGAACCATGGCCAGCTGTAGTGGGCAGAGCCCGCCTGGTCCCGGGCTTCCTACGTCTGACTGCCAAGCCTCTCCTACCCACCAACCTCTGCCTCTTGATTCAAGTGGCCCATACGCACTGACCTCCCGCCTCGAGGACAGGAAGTCGGCCTTTACTTACCTGTGAACTGAGGACTCAAGGCTTGCGGGTTATGGATAATATCTTTCCAAAGCAGTTCAAATTCTGGTATCCTGGCAACATTCTGGAGTAGCCTTACGAGGTCCCGGCCAATCATCAAGCATTCCATGAACTTGATGGGGGGAGGGGTGGACAGGAAAGAAAAGAAAAACACGGATTGTTTGCCCGCTGCAGGGAAAGCGGGCCGAAGGGATTACACGATTTCTCCTGGAACCAAGGGACTGGCTCCTGGCTGTTCAGGGCAAGAGAGTGAGAAGTCGGGGGCTGAATTCACGAAGAAGTTACTGGAAGCTGCTGAGGCCCTGCTGGCCTTCGCGTTAGCCTTCTGCCCTTTCCTCCCAGAACTGTCTTGATCCCGGTCAGGACAGGACTGGCGAAGTGGCCCCAACACCTCACCCCAGGCTCGCCGGGTCTGAGAGACCACCCTGTGGTAACGGGCCTAGTCTGTGCCTGCTGTCCAGAAGGACGCATTAGCCACGTGTGCCTAACGTGCACTTAAAATGTGGCTGATTCAGCTCAGAGGCTGAATTTAAAATTTTTATCTAATTTTAATTAATTCAACTTAAATTGCCATACGTGGCCAGCGGCTCCTCATTAGAGAGCACAGCCCTGGGGTCTTCACGCGGGAGACCTGAGAGTGGATGAGTCACACGGTGTGCAGGTGTGGGGATGGCCACGGTGGGCGTGCAAGCGTCCACGAAGCCGACGGGGAAAACCCCCAGACGCCGAGGGACAGGCAGCATCTCCGGGGAGTGTGGCCATCCCTCGCCGACGGCCCGCCCTCCCGCCTCGTGTGTCTCGGAGTGATGGAGACACACCCAGCCCCGAGCCACCCCCATGTCTCCGCACGGAACCCGGGGTACCCCGACCCGGTGCCAGCCCCCCACCGTGTTGTGCTCACCCGCTCCCGCAGCAGGGCGGTGCAGAAGCCCACCTCCTTCTGCCGCAGGGCCTGCAGCTGGGCGGTACCGTGGTGGTCGACGATGAGGCGCAGGTACGTGTACACGGCCATGGCCACCAGGAGGCTGCTCTTCAGCAGCCACTCCCTGCGGGGACACGGCCCTGCCGTCTACACTGCCCACCCCTACCCCGCCCCCAGCTCCAGGGCCTTAGAAATGCCTGCGGCTGGCCTGGGAGTCGGGTCTTTGGTTCCCTGACTGCTTGCTCACGCTGTCACTGCCGAGAGCTGTCACCTGGCTATGGTGGGGACGACTTCCCGCTACTCTCCTAGGTGCCCGAGAAGGATAACCGCTAGATGAAAGCGACTTCTCTTTACCACAGAAATGTGCCGTAACTTTTACCCGGCTCAGACCGTGGGGAGAAAGGTTTGCAGCATCCCTAAGCCAGCAGCTATCGAGGCGTGATGCGAGGATGTCTGGGGACCACCGAGACCCTGTGAGGGCCCTGGAGGTTTCAGAGCAGAGTGTCAGCCCTTCTGCCATGCCTGTCGCAAGAGCCGGCCATGCCACCAACATTTCCCGGCTGTCTAGCCACTGATCCCACTCCCAGACGCTGAGTCACCTGCCCTAAATCACAATCTGAAAAGAAGGACGAGATTTTGGATGGCAAAGCCCATTTTCCCAAGAGCTGTAGAATTTCCCTGCAGGAAAGGGGGTGATGAGCTGTGTGCACCCCGCTGCTTTAGAAGAAGGGGATGTAGGGGGGAGAGTCCAAAACCTCTAACGCTGTCTCTAAGTGCCCAAACTGGGGAGCCGTCCCCCACAGGCAAGCAGCTTGTAATGGCTTTGCCTCCCCTTCCCCCCTGCTAGAAGGAGGGGGCCAGGGGAAGAAGCTGAGGAGTTTTAATTAATCCAGCTGAGCTACATCCTGGTTCCGGAAAAGTGCTCAGCCACCTAATTGAGAGACGCTGACCTTTCCTTTCACAGAATGGAGGCGGCAGCCAAGGACACTGTGGAGGGTCCCCTCCCCCGCCGGCTACCTTTGATTCCACAGCCCTGGAGACACTTGGGAGGGAGGAGGGAGGGATTAGGGGTGTCCAAGAGGACAGCTTTACACGTCCAGGGGCTCACCAGCACCAAAGCCTGAGGGCTCGGAGGGCAGGAGGAGAGGCAGGCAGTTATGGGCCAGTGCTGGGGTGGCGCTGACCGCCCGGACCAGGGGAGCTCAGCTTTAAGGTGTGGAACGGGAGGTGTCCGGCCCCAGGAACAAAGTGAGAAAAGCTACTTTTTAGGAAGGTTGCTGGCAGACCTGAACCCTGGGATGGGTGGCGAGGACACGGGGAGGAAAGGGAGGCCCTCTGGCTGGGGATGGCGGACAGGCAGAGGCCCCCAGAGGCGGGCGGAGGCCTGGCGGACCGGCCACGGCGCTGCTGCGCCAGGAGGGACCGCCCCGCCCCACCGCGCCGCAGGCCCGGCCCCGGACGCTAGGCGGCGCTGCGCGGCAGACGCGGCGCAGCCCGGGACGCGCGGCGCCCAGCGGTGCCCAGCGGTGCCCAGCGGCGCCCAGCACGCACGTGTGAGCGGGGCGGGGCCGCGGGAAATACGCGTACTGTCAGCCCCCTCAGTCACTCGACTGTTAGGACTGTTACGGTGTTCTCGCCCCGAAATGGACTCTGAAATCCAGCGACAAGAGAATGAGGCTACGGACCAAGAGGAAGGCCTCAGCCCCCAACGGGTTCTGATACGGAACAGCTCGTCAAACTCTGGTCCTTTACTTTGACGGGAAGGGATAAATCAGCGGGAACACCCAGCATGGCCCCCTAGGCCCTCTGCCCCACTTGCCTCCAAGCTGGATCCACAAACCAGGGCAGGTCTGGAATCCACCCCCTCGCCCCCACCCTTCACAACAGGGGGGTAGGGATGGAAAGGCCTGGAAGGGAGGAAAGGGGCACCTGCCAGGCCTGGGCACTTGGCTGGCCCTGCTGTGCTGAGCTCATGCTCCCCCACCTCCCCCGAAAGATAAACATTCCAAGGAGGTCTGGGTCAAAAATAAACCCTTATCAGATGGAACCGGTTTTTCCTGGGCCCTGAGCCTTTTCATGAAGACCTTCCTTCCCCATCACCCTCCGCCACATGGCATCAGCTCCCGCGCTTGTCACTGACACACCTGCCTCTCTGCCCGCCTGGGCCTCTCCAACCAGGTGCTGGGCCGCCTGCCAGCCTTCACATGCCCCCTGCCCGGCTCCCACGCCCCCCCGGCCAGCTCCCGCACACCCCCGCCCGGCTCCCACGCCCCCCGCCTGGCTCCCATGCCCCCCGCCCGGCTCCCACGCCGCCCGCCCGGCTCCCATGCCAACCACCCTCCCTGGCCACCCTACCGCTGCTCCGTCAAGACGTCCAGAACGCTCTCCGCCAGCCAGATGTTCTTTGCCGTGAC
>NW_011889207.1:427963-453712 GCF_000151845.1 Pteropus vampyrus | reverse complement strand
CCCCCGGACCGGCTAGGCGCGCAAAGGCGGGGTGCGTCATCCCCATCCCTCCTCCCGCCCCTCAGGAGAGGACCTATCCCCTGCTGTGATTTTGAACCGGCTCTGTCTTTTCTTGCCTGCCTTACCTGAGTGCGACAGGTGTCCTGCAACTTCAAATACTTCTCCATAAGTATCTGGTTGATCTTATTCAGGACGATATTCATGCCGTCGCGACTCACCAGAGCCAAGTCTCGGTAACACTGCGAGGGAGAGGCTCGTGAGTGTGGGCAGCTGGGGAGAGGCTCCCACCCCCCACGGCCCCCTCCTCGTCAGCGTGAACACCACCAATGGCACGTGAGCAGCGATGGCAGCAGACTTTCCACTCTGGACGCTGGCCTTCCACGGGCTCCTGCACCTCAACCTGCCCCTTGCTCCGCCACGTGGGGGTGGGGACGGAGCCCCTCTCTGGTAACGCAGAAGAGCCTGCTAAGAAAGGCTCCCTGTCGCCCTTCCTCCCTTCTTAGGAAGCGTCACGCCGTTTGATGCCACAAGCTGAGCAAAACCAGGCGGAGGCCATCTGCTTTTCATCTGCCAGTAAAAACTCACCGTGGAATGGGTCTGGTTGAACAGGCCGGAAAGGATCCCAAAGAAGTTTTCCAGCCTGTGCTGACCCAGCCAGATGAAGCAAGGAGCTGGGAGTATCAGGGGAAGAGGCTGGGGGGCCTGGGCCCCGGAAAGGCAGGGCGGAACCACGCCGGACTTCCCGAACTAGACGTCTCCCTTCTCTTCTCTGGGCTGTGCCCCTTGCCGCTGCCAAGCGCTGAAGAAGCAGGGCTCCTTACGCATACCCACCCCGGGAGGGGCGCGGGCCGCCTGAGTGCTTGCTTCCCCCTCCCGCCCCAGAGACCAGCCCCCTGGAGCAGCACCTCCGGGGGCCTCATTAGTGACCTCCTCAGCCTGCTGAGTTCTATGCTGCCAGGGTTTCAGCACGAAGGGCGAAATTAGGCAGGCAGCATCCCACGACCTCGGACGGCTGGAACGAGGCTGGCATCAACTGTACTAGCAATTGTAACAGCTAACGGGCGTTGTCACCGTGCACAAACTTCGCATATGTTATCGCGTTCGAATCACGTAACAACTCTGAAGTGGATACTGTTTGTCGTTTTCTCTATTTTTATAGATGAGAAAACAAGCAGAGAGGTTAAAACAATTCGACCCAGGTCACATAAGAGATGACGAGAAGAACCAGGATCCCAGTCCAGGCAGCCAGATTCTAGACTCGGCGCCCGCTTCCACCCCTATGGCGGCATCAGCAGTGACTGAGAGGAGAAGAGGCTGCTGGGGACGGTGGCTCTGAGGCCACTGCAGACCTGAACGCTTTCTAGCGGGTCGTGAGAGAAGGGCTTCTTAGGGCCAGCTGCTCTCTGCCCCTGGCGTGACCAGGGACTCCTGAGAGATCGGCTGCTGTCGCTTCCCTTGCCTCTCCTGTCTTTAAGTCGAACTAACTGAGCTGATGAAAACGCCAGCACTTCGAGATCCCCGCGTGCCACGCTCTTCACGCCCAAAGGACAGATCCGTCCCCTGCCTCGTCGGGGGGCGGGCTGGGGGGTCCCAGGTGCAGGCGAGGGAGCAAGGAAGAGGTAGGGGACCAGTGCACCACTGCCACGTGTGTCAGCGAAGGCTGGTGGGCCCCCCGGAGTGTGAGCTGCAGACCGGGCGTGGGGGTGGGGGGAGAAGGGAGGCAGAAGGAAAACCGAGGTCGGGCCGGAGACAGACGACACTAACCAGAGAGCCCTGTCTGCTCAAACGAAGCGAACGCCCCAGAAATGTGGAGTCGGCCTGGGACCAGGGAGGGGGACGAGTCCCGGGAGACGCAGGGGCAGAGGGAGGGGCAGACGCCATGTGACTGAGTGCCCGCTCCTGGCTCCTGCTGGGGCCGCATCGACCGCACCGCTGCTAAGCCACGGCGGGGGGCACCAGGAGCATCCCGTGCCTCGTGCTGCCAGCTCCCCCGCCAGCCTCTGCGCCCATCTGTGACTGGCTTGGAAGGTACACAGAAGGGGGAAGCTGAGTGGGCAACAGAGAAAAGCTGAGTCTCAAGGGGAGGTGACAGGCTAGCGCTGCGGTAGCACACCCGCCCCGACTGTGCTGGGGGGAGATGCCACCGCCCAGGCCCTCAGGCCTCCAGCTCCCCTTCTGCAGCTGCCCACTCAGTGCCTGGGCCAAGAACCGCAGGTCCTTTGCCCTTGACCCCTGAGGAGAGACCAGACCCTTCCGGGCACCTACTGCTGCTGGAGCCTGCAGAGCCGAGGCCCGCGCCTGAGCCCCTTCTCACCACAGCCCTCTGCCAGGCTGCTCCCAGCTGCTCGGACGTCAAACAGAAAGAAAGAAACTCGAGGAATATGAACATTGGTAAGAGGTGCCAGGAGGGCCGGTGACAGTCAAGAAGGTACAAACGGAACAAAATCCACTCCCCACCAACACCTAACCTGCTCTCAACTGCGTTCTCTTGTTCAATCTGCCCTAGTCCCGCCCCCAAAGATGTCCTGGACAGCTGGCCCCTGACTCTGAGCTCGCCTCCAGGTGGACAAGGCTCCTCAGCTCACACCTTCCCAGAGCAAGGTTCTCCTGTTCGAGACTCAGTTTCTCCTACCCGCTGCTCTGTCAGCGCCTGGGAGGATGTGGGCACTGAATCTCCGACCCATCACAAGGGTGGGAATTAACCCCAGAGCCAGCCTTAAAAAGCACGCCCCTCGTTGTTCAGCTGAAGCCTAAAACAAGGCATTCGATCTGTCCTCACCAGCAGCTCTCACCAAACTTCTGCAGGACGTGAGCGTTTCAAACATCATGGCCCTTTCAGGAAGAAAGATCAAAGCACCACGGAGATACGCCACGGATTCTCCCACCGCGTTCTGACCTGGCTCAAGGTCGCTGAGTGAGTCACCGATGGCCCCTCACTTGCCTGAAACTGAGTCCTGCTATTTCCCCATCGCCACCCGCTCTGTCTGGAGAGGCCTGACCTGGGGGCCTGTCCACCCAGGCGGCTCCCAGGTGGGGGGGTTCACTTGAAAAGCTTTAGCATGTGGACACAACCCTGGCACAGCCGTCTACCAGCAACGAGAGCCCAGGTGAGGGCTGTGGTCACCCCTGCGGGGCTGTCACAGGGCAGAGAAGCCAAGGCGCTCCAGTCCCTCACCGTGTCCAAATTCACAATGCAATAAGCATTCGTAACGCAGAGCCCTGTGGCCCCTCGCTGCCAGGCCAGGCAGAGAGCCAGAAACCCCCCGCTCCTGTCCCCAGCGCTGGGGGTCCTGACCTACCCTAGCATTCAGATCCCACCTGAAACAAAAGCCAGCTGGCGAGGTGACCGCACTGAGATGTCTACACGAGGCGTCACCTGCATTTATGAAAAGCCGCACAGAGGAAACCTAACCATACCCCACCCCTGCACCCCGCCTTTGCCAACAATTTATTTAAAATAGAGGGGCCGGACGGGGTCACGTCACCGTTTGACATCACCGCTGGAGACGTTCATTTGTCTTTAAGGATCTCGATGATAATAAAATCAGTATGAAAATGAAATGCCAATTTAACTCAACGAGGTCCCAGCCCAGAAGTGGCTTGTAAAACCAAGGACTTGTGAATACTTGTGCCCCACACCTGCCGGCCGCTCCCCCCCGCTCCAGCTGGCATCAGAGGAGCAGGCACAACAGGCTGCCATGCTCACGGGCCATGCCCCTGAGGTTGACCCGAGCAGCTATGCCAGGGGACCACGGGCACCCTGCCCCGTCCCTGGGGATGACTTTTCCTTGGTTTTCCTTGAACAAACGACAATGTCTCTGACCTCTTTACAGGTAAGCTAGGGGCACTCTGGGGAGAGGGGAGGAAGCCACCAATCTCACATGGCCTTTCAAGATAAGTAAATGAGATGCTGTCTGGACAGACCCAACAATGCTGTGCACAGAATGTGTCTGTTCCTGCCGCCCTCCCCTGGCCTGAGGGGGGGGGCGCGGTCGGGAGGGGGACAGCAGGTTAAACCCCTTGACTCCAGGGTCCTCTCTGTCAGCGTCACCGTCAATGCCGGACACACTCCTAAACCATCACGCCGAGACCCCAGGGACACAGCTGCTGGCAGGGGAAGCGTGGAGAGGCCAAAGACAGAAAGGACAGGATTCAGGGGTCACCCTGCCAGTCCCCCGCCTCAGGGAAGGCCCACGTGAAGCGCCTCATGCAAAGCGGGCTCCCCCGCTTGTGAGGAAGCCAGGTGGGTTTTCTACTGTGTGCCTCAGAAGTCCGACTCCGGGTCCCCAGGATTCTCTCGTCACTGCCCTGTCACCACCTCGGTGGCCCAACACCTGCTAAGCCAAACCCTACTCACTGCGGTGTCACCTGCTCTCCTCACCTGCCAGGGGCAGGACCTGCCAACGGCAGGTCACGCCTTCTGCATCAGGGCTCCCGTGGGACCCGCTCGCAGCTGTTCTAGTCTCTGGATTAAATCTCGCTCTTTTAGCCTCAACTCATAAATCTAAAATTTGAAACTCCAAATGCTTTTTCGCTCTCGCAACTGCATTTTCTTGCCTTTTAGCTTCAGAATCTAGAGACAGAGAAACTTTAGCCAGAGGAAGCAGGGAGTTGTCCAGCTCTGGTCGAAGGGTCTGGGGCTATGCCAGCTGCGCCCTAAGTCCCCGTGTCCCCAGATCACATCTGGGAAGGGCTTCTGGGTCCCGCAGGGTGTCCTACCTTCTGGGCTTGGGCAGGTTCAGTGAGGACGAGGGTGAACAGGCCCAGGCAGACTTCCTCGTGCTGGGGGGGCCCTTTGCACACCTGAGGTATGAGAAAGGAAAAAGCTACTTGTCACTCACACAGGAGGAAAGCTCTGGAACACAGTTTCTCCCAGAAACTTGGGACTCCCGTGTACCCCACAAAGGAGGATCAGCAACTCTTACACCTGATGACTTCCTTCTCCTGACAGTGACGGGCCCCCTGCTTTAGGGGAGAGGTGGAGGGACCCTTATTCCTTTCTCCAAGGCTTGATGTAGGCCCGGGGCAGAAAATAAAAAATGTTTAAAATGGAAAACTCCTCCTCCATGTCCTTGGCCAGGCCTTAACAGCCTTCAGGGCAGGGAGCTGCCAATACAGCCAGTAATGGAGCAGCTCACACTCGCTCCAACCGAGACCCCGGGCGAGTCACTGAACCTCTGGCGTTTGTCAGGTGAAGACGTCATGAGAATACGATGCTAACAGCAGGAGGTAACACCTCCCAAACATTCATGATATACCGTTATCCTAAGTCTTACACGTACTATTTAAAGCCCTTTCACCCTCACGGACTGATTAGGAAATGTAAAAGATTAAATATGTGAGAAAGAGTTGTAAAGAAAAAATTCACTATAGAACTGAGTCATTCTTTAAAGTTGTTATTGAAAAACGCCTCAGGCTCTAAGTGATGGATGCTCACAGTGAGTGAGAGAGAGAGAGAGAGAGAGAGAGGGGCATCGGGAAGCTAAGACATTGACTTCAGCCCCCTGTTTTTAGCTACTTAAGTCTCCCACCCTGCTGAGTGTGTCCCAGAGGTTTCAGAAAAGTGCAAATGGGCGGCGGGGGGCGGGGCACTGTACTCACGTAGGCATTGAGGGCGTCGTTGGCCTCTCTCTCTGAGACACCGGTAGTCATCGATGTCACGATACTCATACATCTTTCCAACCTCTGTGAGGAGAGAAAAAATTAAGAGTATATGACACCATCAAAAGAAAAAAGAAAAAAAAGGGAAAAAAAAGTTGCACACAGTACAAAAGATAACAAAATTTAAAAAAGAATATATCATGCCCCAACTAACCTATGAAGTACTTCTGGCCCCCAAAACGTTTTAAAAAGTTCCAACCTCATCCTATCTCTAGACCTAACTACCAGTTTATAAGTCCCCACGGGGCTACAGTCAGCAAAATCCAGAATGTGGAAAACGTGACAGGTGACCTGGTTTCTTTAGCATGTAAACTGCAAGGAAAAAAGCAGGAAGGGGGAAACCCACATATTAAAAGAGACTTAAAATTATAACCCATTGAACAAAATAACAATCAACGAGTCCTTGCTGATACATACAAAACATACAAAGAAATCCCTCCCAGTGGAATGCCAACTAATAAATGCAGAAGGAATGATGCGAGTGATAATTCAGGCAAATATCATCCACGGATGCTAATACCAGAGGGGAGACTGCCACAAGAAAGACGACATTTACGTAGGCTCGAAATACTTATTAATTACCAAGGGAAAATAATAACTGTAGGGAATCCTGGAGGATGCCACCTTAACCAAGCGATCAGACTTAGCGTCCCCAAAGAGACAAACTGATACCTGACCCTACGCTGCCTCTGACGGGACACACTGAGAAGCCCATGCATAGAAGTACTTCTACAGTTTTCTTGTCAAAAATGAATCATCTCAGTCTCATTGTGAAGGAATTTCAGATGATCCAAGCTGAAATATAGTCTAAAATGTAAGTGGCCTGTCACACTGTTTAAGGTCGTGAGAGAATAGACTAAGGTCTCTTTCAGATTAAAGAATTCGAGGCTGAACACCAAAACACAACGCATGGTCCCGGACTGCGATCACAGACAGGCAGGCTGGGACCAACGCCGGCTGTGAATTAGTAACAGTAGCGTAAATGTTGCTGCTCTGACCTCGACGGCAGTGGTTGGTAACAGGAGAGCCTCGTTCTGGGGGAAGACACGGTGAAGCGTTTAAAGTGGCCTCACGGCTGCGATTTACTCTCAAAGGGTTAAGATGATGTACACACGTGTGAGAGAGGAAAATGATGACAAAGCTAATGTGGTAAATGTTAATTACCGGTGAATCTGGGTGAAGAAAGCATGACAGTTCTAGGTATTATCATTTTTCTCTAAGCTTGAAATTATTTTACAAGTCATTAAAAAATTAGACACATCAACCAAATACAACGTGTGGTTCTCCTCGCACAGGCACGTGCGTATGAAGCATCTACAGGTGAAATGAGATGCCTGGGATTTGCTTCAAAATGGTCCCCCAGGGGAGAGAACAAGGTCACCACACGCTGACAAGCACCGGAGCAGGGTGACGGCTGCAGGAGAACCGTGCCAGTCGCTGACTTCTTTACTTTTGAAACGTCTCCCCAAACAAGTTAAAAACAAACTTAAAAGCGGGGAAAGAAGAGCGATGGAGGACCGGGGCCAACCCGCACCCCGCAGGCAAACTGAGGTGCGTCGGCTGCAGAGCCAGCTCTCAGCGGCCCCCGCTCCTCCGAAGGCACTTCGAATACTAAATACTGTCAAAGTACTGACAAAATACATCAGAGTAAGTCAGGGCCACTCCGTTATCACCTAAGCACTTCCTGAGTCCTCTCTTGAGGATTAACCCAGAAACTTCTTAAGGAAAATCACTTCCCAGCTGCCAGTGCCGACATGCTGGAAACCAGGAAAAGCAGGCAACTGACTCCCTGCCAACCCCAGAGGTCACCCTAACACATCGTGTCGAGGACTGGTTCTACCACGGCACCCAAGGAAGCGACAAACAGGGACACTGGGAAGAGGCCTAAGAACGAAGGACAGCCACGCTTCTCCTTGATGGCCTCCCTGTCCGGGGGTGCAGGGTGGCACAGGGCAGACCCGAGTACCAAGGCAACGAGCTCCCATGGCCACAAAGATCAACCCCAAATCGGCTCGAAGCACTCGGGTTTGAAGGCATCACAGCTTCACCGGCCAGCGCGTCTGCCTCTCCCTCAAATTAGGTCAGATTGCTTGCTCGGCCTCTGTCAACAGCACCTGCGGACTTGTGACACGGACCTGTGAGATCACAGGAAAGCGGAGCTGTGACCCTCACGGGCCGCCTCGCCCACGAGCTCTGAGATCTGTGACCTAGGCTAGCCCCTGCACAGTAAGGGGACGGGATGGGAGCCCACAGGCTGGATTCTCTCTCCTGAGATCCTACCCCTTCCCCCCGCACCCACCCAAGATATGACCAAGGCCAAGAGCATCAGCGCCTCCGGGTGCCAGGCCCGGGCTGTTTTTGCTGGGGGAGGTGGGGGGGGCCTGCTTGCCCAGGTTGAGAGGCAGGTTCAGAGGGAACGGAGACGGGACAGGCAGCAGCATAGCATCCTAGAGTTCCAGACACTGCTTCCTGCTCAAAGCGAGGTGTCTGCTGAGCAAGCAAAGCACGGGGCAGGAGAGCGAGCTGATGAGCAAACTGACAACCGCGCCGTGGGCTAATCTTGGGGAGTTTCCAGGCCCCTCCAAACCCTGGTTTTCTTATCTGAAGGGAGATAAAGCCGGCATCAGGAGGCCGCTCCTGCTGAAAATAACCGAGATAACAGGTGAACTGGCCTCGCTGGATCCGGCCCTTCCCTTTGTGCGGAAGACCGGCCACCACGCACCTCGGTCTGTGAGGACCAGGCCGCCCCCCACAGCCAGGCCACTCGGGCTAGCGGCTCGGCCTTCAAGAGCCCTGACCACTAATCTCTGCTACCACAGGACACAGGTCAGGTCCCTGAAAAGCTCCCTCTCCCACTTAGGCTCTGTGAACGCCTGCATCCCAGCAGAGAGAGGGGCAGGGAGAGGGAAAGAGGCTTGAGTGATGGACCCTGCACCACGCAGCCTGCAGGCGCCTCAGCCCGGAGCACCACGGACTGAGCCCCACTCAGAGGCCTCAGGCAATGCTCTGGGTCACTGCCCAGTCAAGAAGAAAAGTGGCCTCTTGAACAGGGAGGCCCGGCACAGGACGCAGAAAGCGGGAGTCCAGGATCTGGATGCGTGGGTGAGCGCAGCGAGGGATGAGGGACGTGTGAGGGACCCCTCCTCCCGGTGACAGAACTACAAAAAGTGCCGCTCCCCGCCCCCCACTACAGGAATCACCTCCCCATCAAGGACGGGGGCACTAATCAATTAGTCACTCAGGGCGACAGGAGGCCCACGTCCCCTCAGAGGGCCACGGGAGGCAGATCCCCTTCAGTCAGGCAGCAGTGCCCCTTGTCCCCCATGTCCTGTGTCCCTTGGTAGAGAGGGACGTGCATAGCAGTTGCCACGGGCGCTGGCACATGGGCCTGTTCAGTGAGCTCTCCGCATGGCGCCGCCAGCGCCGAGCTCCTGAACCAGCTCTTCTGGACTAAGGGGACCACCTGCCCACGGTTTCCATGACAACGGCAGTGGTGGTGTGGGGCACAGGGGGTGGGGCCGGCCTTCCCGTTTGCCGGTATGTACCCCAAGCTGCAGAATGCAGTCACGGGGCTCCCTCTAACCTGCCTCCCCTCCCTCGGCCAGGTGGACGCACAGTCTGGTAAAGTGCGCGCCAAATGCCACGTCCTTCAGAGCAGTGGCGAGTGGCCGAGGGACTGCATTCTGCCACCATCAGAAAAAAATGTGAGCCAACCTGCGAAACCCCACGGACCCATCAGTGCAATTACCGGGCAAGCTGGGTTCCCGCACCCAAGGGTCACTTCTGTGTAAACGAGGATGGGGGGTGCAAGTCGGAGACTCGAAGCGCATTCCGTGGGGAACCCCCACGGACGAGACTCCAATTACTCCCTGGAGGAGAGCCGCAAGGGCCAAGCCGCTGACCAGGCAACCCCGGGATCGACCACGGCTCCAGAGGTTCTGGGCTGTACAGGCCGCGCTGCCGCTTCCGGCCTGGCTTCCAAGTGGACGGGACCCCTCGGCACAGGAGCCACATGGGCTCCTGAGACCAGGACGTGAGCTCCATGGTCTGAGGCCTCCCGCCTCGGGTGCTATTTTTATCTCATTCCCCACATTGGGATCGGGATGGGCAGGAAGAATTCCCTCTTCAAAGACAGGAAGGCGGCCAAGGAGAAGAAAGGATACAACGCACTCCCCTGGGTGGAAGCGTCACGGTCCCCACCGGGGGTGCCCCTGACCTGAGCTTCGGACTCCAGACCCCGACGGGCCTTCCGCATCGGCCAGCTCCGACGACCCCACTCTCCGCTACCCCGACCAGCTGTTTTGTTGTCTTTCACCTTCCTGTGGGCACGTGAGCTGCGTCTCCAGATGATAAGCTCTGGAAAGCAGGCCTTGGGGCTTCCCCATCCTACTTTCCTATCAGACAACGCACAGCACGCACAGCCGGCCAGGAAGCTGCCTGTGTGTGTCCCTGGGCAGCAGGGCGGCCTGCGCTGGAAAATACCCAAGCCAGGATGAGCAGAGATCAGCCAGCCACCATCGGCTTTTGAGAATTTCTGGATGCAGGCACAGAGGAAGACGCCAGTTAGTCTTGCCCTTAGAGACACTCTGGTCTGGTGGGACCCACACACAAGGGGTTAAAAACAGAGTGGCAAGGCTTGCTGGAAATTTTGAATGCAAAGGACAAAGGGCAAAGACGGAAAGGGGGGAGCCCAAGACGAGCTGGGAAACATCTACACTGAGGATATCAGAAAAAAACAGAGACCCTCCCTCCCCCTTCTCCCTGGAAACAGTTCAAAGTTCACTCTCGGACAGCCCGAAAGAGCAGGAGAATCACTGCTTCCTCTCTCGTGGTCTCGTTCACTAGCGAACACGTCACTGCTCAGAGCAGGATGCCATACTGCCCGGTGGCACAAGTCAGGGGAGAGGCAGGACGGTCCCTCTGCAATCAGGGTGGGAAATGAACATCTTCCTCCGACCCTGGGGTCTTGCCCCTCCACGCCCCAGACTGGAGGAGGGAATCAAAGATAGTCAGCTATTTTCTTTCCTCATTCTAGAGCTTCGGTACTAGAACAAAGGGTCCGTAGATACTCTGACAATGACAGTGGCCGTTTCTAAAAAAGTGGATAATGCAAACTGCCAGGCAACCCTAAAGTCATTTCTGTTTGGGGAATATGTTATTTTTAGAAGCATTGTTTATGTTTCCTAATTATATCCCCCTTAGCTGATAAAAACAGCAGCAGAAAGCAAATTTTGATTTATCTAAAAGCACAGAGAATTATGAGGTGAAGCATGATGGGAAGCCAGTCTGGGAGTGGTCATTTGCTGATGGATAATCCGCAAAGTCGCTATCCAGCCACCTCTTGATTCACAAAGTTCATTTTTGCATACGTGTTCCACCATCTTGAATCTGAACACTTTTTCAAACCTTAAGTATGAATTCCACCCATCGGCCTACTCACCCTCTAATATCTGATAAAAGGCAGTGACAAAGTTAGAAGCAGGGGACTGGCCAGCGAAGAGCCGGAGCCTGTGAATTTCCTCGTCCTGTCCCTGGACAACCGGCGCATTGCATGTGTTAGGCCTTATGAACAGTTCAGCAATCACATCCCTGATTCAGGGTGTCACGTTCCTAAGAATCTGTCTCGGAGTGTGGCAGCGAAGAGACGCACCGTCAACTCTGGGTTGTCGGGGACAAGGCCGGAGGACAAGTGGGAGAGGGGAGGGAAGGGTCGGCTCTCCCGCGGTCTAACACCCCATGTGGGGCTCCCCACGGCCTCGCGCCACCCTACTTTCAGCATCTGTGTGCTCTCCCCTTCGGGAGGGCGCCCTGGCTCTGAACGGGAGTCTCCGGGGTCCCGTTCGCCCCGTCACCCACTGCTGTGCTCAGCGCTGAGCAGTCACCCACTTTTCCTCAAGTCTTCACTCGGTCTGAGTGCCCAGTTACCTTCGCTGGCAAGTGACAGTGTCTACGTGGAGTCATGGTACTTAACAGAGGGTCCAGGACCTGCTCAAGACCCTATCTGCCCCCAGACCCCTACATGCATACACACACACACACACACACACTCACTCACTCACTCACTCACTCACTCACTCACTCCTTCCCGATTCCATATGGGGCCTAAGTCTGAAACAGGGTGACCATTAAGAGCTGTGGCCTGGACCGTAAGCAGGAATGTCAAAAATAAGTTCGGTGGATCTGGACGTTGCATCCTTTCCTCATCAGCAGCCCCCCACCCATTTTCATACTAGTGGCTGCTGCTGCTATGACAACCTGTCCAGGAAGTCGGCCCACACGTCTCCCTTCAGGAGCAGGAAGTCTGGAGCAGTGTTTGTGTTGCCCCAGAAAACAACTTGAAGGCCTCCTCCCCCGCCCCCACCCCGTATCCGCTCCAGGATCCCGCCTCAGCCCGATTTCTTAACTCCCTTCCCACCCCTCACACCTACCTCCTCTAACTCATCCTTGGCATCCAAACTGGTGGAAAGTAGCAGCCTCCCCCCTCCTGGGGCTCCTGCTCCCGCTCCTCCTGCACCTCCCGCCGCTCCCGAAGCAGCTGCTGCTGCTGCCCCCTTCCCCTTCTGTAACTCCATGGCTGCAGCCAGGAGACGGGAGAAGGCCCGGGAGTGGATGGGTGGGAGTCCTAGAAATGAGGGGCTCTGGTCGCCAGGGACTGGTCGGGGAGAGGAGGGGACGGGTCCCTGTCCTCCGCGGTCCTCCCTCCTCCCCAAAGGCCGCGCCTGTGCAGGAGGCGAAGGCGACGGCCCTCTGGGTCCCGCCCCGGGGTAGCAGCGCCGAGGAAGGCCGTCCGCTCCCGGGTATGCTGGGGAGAGGGCCCGCGCCCCTGGGACGGGGAGGGGACCCCCTTCTGGCTTCTGACCCTCAGGGAAGCAGGGAAAACCCTAAGTTACTGCCTCAGGAGGCGGGCGAAAGAGGAGTCCTGCCCCGAAGGGGGGCGCAGGAGACCTCCCTGGCTGCTGCCCCGAGGGCTGGGGAGCGAGGCGCCTTCGGGTCCGGCCCCGGGGCGGGGAGGAGGCAGTAAGCGCTATAGGGGGGCACCGAGGACCAGCGTCCGCCTGCACCACACAGGGGCGGCCATGGTGGAAGGGCGGGGGCCGGGGAGGCTGCGGGCGACGGCGGGGGAGGGGAGGGAGCGCGGCGCCCCGCGCCGGAAGTGAGCGGTCGCGGTCCCCGGCCTCCGCCAATAGCGGCCTCCGCGGCGGCGCCGAGTCTCGGAGAGGCCGCGGATGACGGCCCGCGGGCCTTCTCCCCGGCTGCCAATGGTACGGGGCAGACGAGGGACCGGCCTGATGGACAGCCAGGGTGCCCAATGGCATCCCTGCTTGGCGCTCGGCGGGCGGGCCGGGCGGCTTCCCGGAGGTGGGCGGCGGGGGCGAGGCGGGCAGGAAGCGGCGACACTGCGCCTGCGCACGCTGACGCGCATGCGCGGCGCCCGCCTCTCCCGCCCTCGGGCTGCGGCGCCGCTGGGGACCTCGCCCGGGAGCGGGCTTGTGCGTGGCTTAGGGAGCCCCCCCGCAAGCCCGGCTGCGAATTGGCAGTGCAGGGCGAGGGAGCGGAGCCCTAACCCTAAGCCGTGCCGGAGCAGACGCCCTCCGAGGCTGAGGGAGCCGGCTCCCAGAGCTGAGTGTGCATCACACACGCAAGTGTACGCGCTCACGCAAGTGCAGTTAGCCAGACTTTGCAACAACAAAAAAATGCACGGACCCACTTTTGCAAATCACAGTCTTGCCAGCACTAGATCTCGCGAAATTTCCCTAAGTCACGGAACCATCTTCATCTTTGTTTTGAGTATCTGGTACTGACCCGTGTCACGGAAGACAATGTACTCTCCCCCAGTGAGGAATGTTACCGTCGATTGTGAATCCAGAGTAGCCTCGATTGCATGAGTTCGTTTCTACTTCCGGGTACCCCACCTGTGCATATCAATAGCTTTCGAAAGACAGATCAAATTTCACAATTTTGAATACTTACTTTAAAAAATCCATACGCTTTCTATAAAATGGAGACATCTTTGAGAGGATTATATGGATGATGGGTGTGAACTCACTTTTTAAACTGAGAAACGCTACAGAAACAAGTTAACACTTAGGGAAGTTTATCGTTTTGAGGTTACAGAGTTTCTATTTGAGGTAATGAATAAATTTTGGAAATGATGGTTGCAGGACATTGTGAATGTAATTAATGCTACTGACTCACATACTTAAAAATGGTTAAAATGACAAATTTTGCGTTGCATGTTTTTTTACCACAGTAAAAAATGATTTAAAAAAACTGCGATGGAAAAAATCAGCATTTGACGAAAATTATGCTAACACTGATCAGGCGAGAATCAGACAAACCCAAATCGAGGGACGTTCTACAAAATAACTAGCCTGTCCGAAATGTTAAGGTCATTTAAATCTAAGACGTCTTCTAGATTAAGAATGCCAAAGTGAAAAAAAAAACAAAAACAAAAACATGCCAAAGACACGTGACAACTAAATGCAACTGGTGATCCTGAACTGGATCCTGAACTGAAAACAAAAACGTTTACTGTAATGTACGTTACTGGGACAATCGGAAGTTGAAGAAATTCGAATATATACTATAGGTTAGATAGCAGTTAATTTCCTGATTTTGAAAAATTAATAGTGATTATGTAAGAGAATGTCCTTGTTCTTTAGCACTTTATATATAACAATTTACACAAATATAAAATTATATGTAAATCTATATTTATACGTAGAGGTAAAATCCTGACCCCAACCCCTAATCCTTTGTGCCATATATAGATATGAGAGAGAATGTGGGAAAAATGTTAACGCGTAAACATGGTTGAAGGGTGTACAGAGTTCTTTGTCCTCTTCTTGCAACATTTCTGTAAGTTTGAAATTATATCAACAATTTTTAATTTCAAAAGAAACCCATGAAATGCCACTAAACACTTCCTAGCACAGCTATGGTCAAAAAGATTGACGAGACCAAGTGTTGGGGAGCATGCGTAGTGACTGAAACTCTCATACTTCGCTGGATGGAGTGGAAATTGGACCAATGACTCTAGTGAAGTGGTGAGCAGTAGATACCAGAGCTAAACAATTCCCTGTGCCGTGACACATCAGCTCCACCCTAAGTATACAGCCAAGAGAAGTGAGTTCATGTGTCCACTGAACGGTCACGGTAGCGTTATTTATTAGTCAAAACCTAGAAACAATTGCACCTAAAACTGCTTTTTAATAAAAAACCTAAATGAAGTCCAAAGGCCCATCAACAATAGAAAGGGTAAATAAAGAATTGCAGATATAGTCATACAATGGAATAGTACATAGCAGTAAAAACAAACAAATAAACAAACAAACAAAGCCTCCATTACTCTCAACACTAGAGTCATCTCTTATGTTAACTGCAAGGACTCAGCGCTGGAAAGAAATGAGCTGTTGAGCCGTGAAAAGACATGGAGGAAACCTAAGTGCATATTACTGAGTGAAAGAATCCAATCTGAAAAGGCTACATGCTGCAGAATTCCAACTTTACGACATTTGGAAAAGGCAAAACCGTGGAGACAAAAAGATCAGTGGTTGCCACGGGGTAGGGGCTGGGGAAGATGAATGGGTGGAGCACAGAGGATTTTTAAAGCAGTGAAAATGCTCCCTATGATTTTATAATGATGGACACGTGTTATACATTATACAAACCCACAGAATGTACAACACCGAGAATGAACCTTAATGCGAGCTACGGACTTTGGCAGATTATGATGTGCCGCTGTAGATTCATCAGTTGTTAACAAATGTCCTGCTCTGGGGGATGTTGGTAGCGGGAGAAGCTGTGCATGTGTAGGAGCAGAGGGTATATGGGAGATCTCTCGATCTTTCTGGGAACCTTAAACTGCTCTACAGAAAAGTCTTAAAAACAAAGAATCCAGACACGCTAAGTATATATTGTGCGATTTCATGTACATTAAATTCGAGAACACTAAAAGTGATCTATGTCTGTAGAAGAATAATAGTTAGCTCTAAGGGGTGAGGGTTAGGGGAGGTATTAATTGGGAAGGGACATGAAGGTGACTTCTGAGGTGCTGGGAGCAATCTTATCTTTATTTGGATGATGGCATACATGTTAACGTTTGTTGAGCTGTTCATTTTACTATATGTATGTTTTGCCTCAATTTTTTAAAAACGGAGCAAAGAAAACTAAACTGAGACACACCGCTTTTCATCTGTCACGTGGGCAATAATCCCCAAGTTTGAAAATAGTTGTCAAAGTTTTAGGGAATGAGTCACCCTCATGTATTGCTGGTGGGTGTGCAAGTCGGTAAGCCCAGCATGGGGCACTTTGGAATGGGTATAAAAATGAGAAATGCACATGCCCGTTGACTCAGCAAGCCCACTTCTAGGAGTTTACCTTGCAGGTTTCCTGCATGGAACAGACATGGACATGAGATTACATGTTGGGTATAGCGATGTCATTAAACACGATAGTATTGATTACAATAGCAAGAGACTGAAAATGTAAATATCCATCAACTCGGTTAATAGATTATGGTTTGTGCACAAAATGAATACTATGCAGCTACAAAAAGAATAAGGAAGAGGCGACCTTTTGGGTAAGGAAGGGGAAAACATAGTAAATATTTGTGTGTGCTCATATTCACATGAAGAAGCCGGGAAGGACCAAGAAGATGATTAAAAAGGGCTTGCAGATGACAACGGGGCAGATACAAAAGAAACTTTGTTGTACATCTTTATATATATAAAGATATTTATAGATATTATCTTTGAACTTTGTCATTGCTGATTTTAAAATTAAATTAGTTTATTTTAAAAGAGAGATGGACTATCACGTGATCTTGCAATTCCGCTGCTGGGTATTTACCCAAAGCAAATGAAAACAGTAGCTTGAAAAGCTATCTGCACCCCGAGGCGCACTGCAGCATTATTTATAATAACCGAGGTATGGAAGCAACTTCTGTGTCCGTTGATGAATGAACGGATCAGCGAGATGTGAGAAAATGTTTTTCTAGGTTTTGACATGTTTAGATATTTGTCAGTTTTTAGAAATTTGTAATTGGTTATCACATTCTAATTAAATATTTATTTCATACCCGATTTTGTATTCTTAAAGAGGACCCATCGAACTGTTGTATAACCTTCAGGCCCCACAACACCTGGATCCGCCCTGACTCGGGGCCAGCTGGACACAGGCTTGGAAAAGACAGTACACCTGTCTAATGGATTTTCTAGATAGAAATAAATACCGTGCTTTATGTGACATAACCTTTCTCTTCCCCATCTCTTGTATGAAATCTTCAATAAAATAGGTATTTTTTTCACCTTAAAATCTAACAGAGACCAGAGTTGGAGAGATGCGAATTCACAGCAGCAAGGTGAGAAAAACTATGTGAGGATGAAGGGCGGGGTTGTGTACGTGTGGCCCCAAGTTCTATAACAGCTCCTCGCGTGACAGACACAGGGAGGTGACATTTGCCTGCTCTTTGTCCTCTCAGACTGCACCTGGGAAGATTCTGCTCCAGACAGGGAGGCAGCTTGTCTGTCGAAGGGATGCTGACAGACCTGGGCGAACCCATGGGATCTCGCCCAGGAGGAATAGTAAAGAGGTTGGGGTCAGATCGCCGATAAATCTCTAAAGAAATTAGTGCTGCTCTGTGACCGAGCGTCCAATACGGGGGGGCGGGGTGTGGAGGCATCGTTTCTGGAAGAGAGAGGAGATTCGTGTGTGGCCAGAAGAGCCGTCCTAGGCCCGGTGGAAGCGGCGAGAAGGCCAGGTGGCTTTTCAGTACGTGGCGTTTATATTAAACACCAACATCAAGCAATATGGAATTCACATTAGAAGGATGTCCATCAAAAATGTTCACGATAACTACTTCAGTGGCACACTTTCAGGTGACATTAATTTCTTCTCCGTACCTCTTTGTATAAGTGTGTATCATTTCTAGAAAACGAAATAAAGACTTCAGTCTCTAAAGAAAACAAGCAGTAGAAATATGTGGTTTCCCAAGCCCCAATCCAGCTACTGAAATTCTTCTTCCTTTGCTTCTCTCAACTGTCACACAAGTGGATTTAGTTCATCCCGAGCTTCGGAATGTCTATAAAAACTCGGTTCCGAGCTCAACAAAGCAGATGCACCTTCTTTAGATGGCAGTTGGAGGGGCAAGCCCTCTGGTCCATACACAAGACGATTCCGTCAAAAGGAATTCTAATGATGGCCATATCTCCATCCTGTCATATCAGGAAGAATATTCTAATGACGACCTGTCAAAATCGAATGGTCAAAAACGAAAGTTCTAAAACGAAAGTTCTGAAAGTTTCCCGATAGAACACAGGAGAATGCACAGACATTTTAGAAAGATTTTGGCCCTGGATGGGCAGTCGGTCTGCTTTTTCTTCTAAGATTTCTAGCGCTCGCGAGCACCTCTCACTGACGCGTCTGATCGTCTGATCGTGTGAGCTATTCACTTCCAGCTCTTCCCCGGACAGCAGGGAGTCCTCACACAAGGCTGACGGTTCGCAGAATGTGGGCTCTTCGCATGATGTGGACTCTTCGTAACAGCACAAACACTTATCTGGTTCTTAATATCCGCCAGGAAGAATGAACTCAGGTCATCCTCAAAGCGACCCTTGAGGTAGGTCTTCTGATCATTCTCTGTGTTACAAAGCAGGAAACTGGGGCTTAGAGAAGTTGAGGGATTTGCCCAAGATGACATGGATTCTGCGGGGCAGAGCTGGGATTTGAATACAGGCCGGCTGTCTCCAGAGTTAGCCTTTTAACGACTTGATAGAGGTTTGACACTGTTCCAGTCTTGAGTATGGAGAACGCCCTGGTGTTCTGGCCTGGCTCTGGCCTGCTGGCAGCGAGGCGGGCTGAGGCAGGACAGGCTGATCTGATTATGGGGCGAATCGGCAGCCAAGGTTTGCCATGTGCAGTCCGCCCAACGCGGGGTGTGACTGTGGGAGAGTGACAGCGGCGTCACGTTCAGGACGCCGCCGTGATTAACAGATGCACTTGGCCATGGACTCTGCCATGGAAGGTGCTTAAAGGGCACTCGCTGCCCGATGCAGTGTGTGAGCCTGGGAGCTGGGTGGGTGGAGGCTTCTCCCAGCTGCACCCTGTCACTCAATCTGGGGTCAGCACTAGGGCCCGTGGGTTCCGGCCCCCCACCTTCCCCTTCCTGTGGCCTCCTCCTGCCCTGAATCCTTGCCTCTGTTCCCTGCGCCACCAAACTCATCAGCATCCTAACTCTTCATCGCCTGGAACCATACTTGCCTTCCAGCCCAATGAGATTAAACCTCCCTGGACAGCATTAGGCATCCTTAATGGTTAATTTATTTATTTTTATAGTTTTACAGTTCCTGCAATTTAATTTAAAAAAATAAATAAATAAAGACTTTCAGGCTGCAAGACTGGCCTCCACGGCTAATTAGATTCCACAGATCTGTCCTGAAAGGTATAAATCAGTTTTTAAAAAAATTATTACTAAATGTGCTGCTATGGTACGTAAGTGACCCGAGCGAGCGCTTTGACGCAGGGAAGAGGAGGCGGGGCAGAGGATGGTTGCTTTCCTCCGTCAGCTCTGTCCTTTTCCAGGCCTCGGCCTTGGGCAGGGCTGGCTGGGCTGGGGTTCGCTGGCGCGGTCCGGTCCGCAGCGGGCCCTCCTACCTCCAGCTGGACCTCAGCTGGGCCCTCCCCCCGCAGCTGCCCGCCTGCCTCCTCCCCAGGGGGTCACGTGCCCTGATGAGATAATGTATGTCAACAATCGAACGCCGACGACGATTACTGTTATTATTATTTTTCTCATACTCCTGGGAATCCCTGTGCACTCCCCTCCCCCGCCCCTCCCAGACCCGCTCGGCAGGACGGCAGGGGACACTGCGAGGCCAGGCCGCCCCCCGCCGTGTGTGGGCGGCGGTTCCCGGCGCAGGTCCCTCGCCCGGACGCGGACCCCGCCACTCTCAGTAACGGCTTTCCCAGTTCTTCCCGGCCTCGGGGACCTTTCCCCGGAAGGAAACCCCCGCGGTCCCAGTGAAAGTCCGGAGCTGCGGAAACCCTGGTCCTCGGGCCTGTCCGCCGGCCCCCGCCCCCGCCCGGCGCCCGCCCCGCCCCGGGCCCCGGAGCCAGGCTGCCGAGGAAGGATCTGACCGGCAGTTTCCTGCCATTGTCTCGCTGGGGCTCCTCAGCCACCCCGCTCCCGCCCGTCCCCTGTCCCCACGCCGACTCTGCAGCCTCGCCTCCCCGAAGCCCGGTCTCTAGACAGGCCGGCCCCCCAGCGCGTCCAGCGTGGGCCCGCAGTTCTGTTCGGCCGACCCACTCTCTCCTGGGGCTGCCTGCTACCTTTGAGAGGACTGACTGGGGCCTGGGGGTCACCAGGGCCACCAAAGCCCACCAGGAAGTTGAGGCACGTGGTTACCAGGGCAACCATCCTTGTTAGGCCTGCTCGGTACCACTCATCCTCTCTGGGGAGGCGAGGATTTGATGGTGTGGCTCCCTCTCCCAATAAATCAGATCTGACAGAGGCCACAAAGGGTGGGCAGGGAGCACCAGCACCAAGAAGGGTCGCTGGCCAAGCGGGGGGGAACCATTTACCCTTTCCTCACCCCAGACACCAGCTCGTGTATTGGGGAGCAGGGCCCTGAGGGCAGGCCTCAGAGCTGCCCACCCTACCTCAGAGTCTCCCTGGGGTGGACCCCAGGGAGAGGCTTGGGGAGGTGGGAGGAGGGCCTGTCTGCACTTGATGGATGGCACTGAAGAAATGTCTGGCACTTGGGCTCCTGCGGGGGAGGTGAAGCCGTAGCCACCTCTCCCTCCCCCATCCGCATTCCTGTCTGCCCGCCCAGGAAGGGGGAGGGGGTGGGCAGCTAGAGCTGGGACGGGACGGCCCTTAGAGAGTCATTTTGCAAACGATCACGTGTGGGCACTGGCATGGGAGTGGAAGGCACGTGGACAACCCCCAAATCCCAAATGAGACAAAAAAGGGATCCACGTGTCCCCACCCCACTCTTCCTCCTCGGCTCCCAGGCATCCCTGGACAGGAGACGCCAAACGCTCCATCCAGCCCCCGCTCCTTCCATGTGGTGCACCAGGCGTTGGGTAATACAGCCGTCCTCATGGTGGGGTCCAGAGACCCTGCGAGTCCCCAAAACCCTTTGGGGGAGGGATGAGGCCCGAACGATTGTCATGCTCCTGCTGAGACATGATTGGCCTCCACCGTGCTGATATCCGCAGGGAGGGTGTGAGGGGTGGCAGCTGCTCACGTCTCCGCGTGAATCGGGGCAGTGACACTGGATGAGTCATTGTAATTCTCATTACCACGTATTGGCAGTTAAAAAAAAAAAAAGCCAGTTTCTCTTAAGAATGTTCTTGATAAAACAATAAAAAGTTACAAACATGTGAATGGGTTTATTATGGTTATTTAAATGAATTAACAGGGCTTGTTTTAATTTCTAAAATGGTACGTATCGATAGATGTAATCCACAAAAACAAAAGCTCTCGGGCCCCTCCATAACTCAGAATGGCGTAAGTGGGTCCTGGGACCCAAGTGTCAGCACTGCTGGGGAGACTCTGAAGGGGGGGGGTGGCCTTTCTCAGGTACTGCTCTCCAAGCTGGAGAAGCTCGTCTTATCTGATGTAGGGGGTGGAGAACATGGCCTGTGTTTTCTGGCAACCCCCTCTCCCCAAAGAAGAGACACTGTCGCTGGAATCAAGGTTTTGATGGCTGCTCTCAGGAGAAGCAAAGCAAACAGGCCTGCGGCCCCCACCCAGTGACACCCCTCTCCCCTCGCACTGTATCTGACATTAGGGGGGCGGTTGAGGGGGGTTCGTGGCCTGTGTGGGCTAGACCCAGATGTGGACTCCCCTCATCCCTAGGGTCACCTACAGTCCCTTTTCCTGTTCCCCCAAGATAGCTCTTCTCCCTCTCCACGAAAGTCACAGTGTAGCAAGGTTGAGTTGAGGGTGGAGGGTATGGGAGGGGCGGGAGGGTCCAGGAATCCACACCCCAGCCCAGCCCACACGGGGGCATGGGGCGGAGAGCGGGTGCTGTGCCTGCCTGTGTGCCGCTTGACGTGGCTGTGTGCTTTGGTCCGGTCCTGTGAGCTCTGCGTTCCCCCCCACACCAGTCCCCTTTCCGAGGTGATAAACGGTGTCTCCACTGAGGTCAGCACACCTGAGCTTTCAAACCACTTCTCCGATCCTTCGGCAATGGTGGGGCTGCTGTAGGCGAGGCTGAGGCCTGGCGCCTCTCTGTCGCCTCCGGCACAGAGAAAGGAGGCATCCAAGGCCAGGAGGGGAGGTGGGTCAACCTCGGGTGCTAGTCCCCCGCTCCCCCAGGAGCCAGTAGGTCCGAACTTTGCCTTTGCCCTGGAGGGAAAGAGAAGTTGGGGTGGGGAGTGGCACACCCACTTTCCCAAATGATGTGTGTGGGGTTGGCCAACTGAGAAAAAAGCTGAGGGACGGTCACCCCCTCGAGGCCCCCATGGGGTGGTGAGGCAGGGGCTCCCCTCTCTACCTTCATTTCTACATCCCCACGAAGCTCCAGCTCGAACCCACCGAACTCCTCCAGCACGGCCTTGGTCTCAGAAGACAAGTGGATCTTCAGGGCTGAGCGGGATGAGGGAGAAGGAGGGTAAGGGATGTGAGAGAGGGGACGTGGGGACCGCGGGGTAGGAAGATGCTCTCCCTCCCTCCTTCGGCCCGGAAGCCTAATGCAGAGCCCCACCCCACCCACGAGGTGTCTGACCATGTGGTCCCTCCCTTGGAACTTCAGAGCTGTGTCCTCTATCCTGGTCCCCAAGAGTCACGTATAGCTATTTAAATTTAAATTAATTAAAGCTAAGTATAGTTAAAAATTCGGGGCCTCAGTTGCATGACCACATTTCAAGAGATCCCAGCCCCGCGTGACCGAGGCCGCCATGCTGGCCAGCAGAGATTGCCCCGCGTTTTCATCGCCGTAGGCTGTTCTGCTGGACAGTGCTCCAGCGCGTCACCGGGCAGACAATACGGCATGGTGGTCAGGGCTCAGGCTTCGGACCTTGCCCTGCCCAGTGCGAATCCCAGCCTGACCACTTGCTTGGGGGGAGTCATGAACTCTCCGGGCCTCGGTGTCCTCGTCTGCGGAATGCTGGCAGTGACAGCACCCATCCCCTCCGGCTCGGAGGAGGCACTGTATCAGCGGTTGCTCTTGCTGGTGTGTAACTCTCGCCCTCATTTTCTGGCCGAGAGAACGGAGTCCCAAGGGAGGAGGTCTGCCCAGGCTGCTGGTCTCAGACCCAGGCCCCTTGTGTCCTGACTGGCGCCCCCACACCCCTCTTCTGGCCTCCCTCTGAACTCCCGGGGCCTGCAGCACAGAGGCCTTGCTCTGTTACGGAACCACTTCTCAGAATATGCTCCCTGAGCACCGGACCCGGTGAGAGGCTTTCTTCAGCAGCCCCGAACGCAGTGCCCAGGGAATGTCTGCGGAACCGGAGGCCCCCTGGGCTCCAAGGAGCTCTTCTCCGGCTGCAAGGCTTGGATGGGGTCTGCGTGGACCCCAGCTAACTGTGGGTCTGAGTCTTCTCAGTATCCCAGGGCCTGGCACTCAGTAGTCACTCAATAAATGTTGACTTGATTGAATTGTGTTGAATACAGCAGGAGAGCAGAGGGTCAGCAGGAAGCAAGACCAAGGGAAGAGGGGAGAGCAAGCATTTATTAGGTACCTACTGTGTGCCAAGGGCTGTGCTAGGTTTTTTTCAAGCCGAGACAGGCATCGTTTTACAGCTCAACGGCTGAGGCTCGGAGGAGTGGATGACAGTTACGGGCTTGTCATGTTTTATGGCTTTTCCCCATCACTCTAGTGAGTACATGTTCTACTCCCATGTCACAGATGAGGGGAGCGGGGGCTCGGGGACGTGCGGCACACTGGCCCGGCTGGGGCAGCTGGAGAGCCGAGGTTCACCCCAAGTGGGCCGCTCTGAGCCCTCCTCACCACAGCTGGGAGGCGCGGAGGGGCCGTGAGGCCGACATTCCTGCTGGGACTGTGAACACGGCAAAGACTTTGCAACGCTTGTCAAGGTGGAGCTAGGACCTCAGACTAGATTCGAGGCGATCTGCCCCGGCGAGCCCTTTGGAGCAGGAGCCTGGGGCAGCCCGGGCTAAGAGAGGTGACAGGGATGGGACAGGCACAACCTGCATTGGGAACTTTGGGCTCCAGCTACCCTGTCCTCCCGCCCTGTCTAGAGGGTGGACACCATACCTTCCCCGTTAGACTCCATTCTTGAGGCCGTGTTGACTGTGTCCCCAAAGAGACAGTAACGGGGCATCTTCAGCCCCACCACACCAGCGCACACGGGTCCTGGAGGGAGGGAAGCAAGTCAGCAAGGGGAGGGAGGGTGGTAAGGGAGGTGGGTGGAGGATGGAGGGTGGCCACAGGGCGGGGCTGGGGCGCTCCGCAGAGGCAGGAGGTGGGATGAGGCAGGTGGAAAGAAGCCTCCCTCCCGCGGCTCCAACCTTCGGGAGCCGGCTCGGGGCTTCGGGCTTCGGGGGCCTCACCTGTGTGGATGCCGATGCGCAGGCGCAGCTGCTCCTGAGGCCGGTGGCGGATGCGGAAGGAGCGCACGGCGTCGAGCAGCGCCAGGGCCATGCGGGCCACCTCGCGCGCGTGCAGCCGCCCGTTCCGCACTGGGAGCCCGGACACCACCATGTAGGCGTCCCCGATCGTCTCCACCTGTGAGGGCGGCGCGAGGGCTGGACCGTCTCTTCCCTGTGCTGCCCCCAACACCTCGTGCCCTGTCATTCTGTCCGCTCATCGGCCAGCTGGCCGCTCTTTCCTCTCCCCCCACCCCCCGCCCCCGCACGGTTTCTCTCCCTGCTCCTGGGTCCTCCTGTGACACTGTCTCCGCCTGTGTCCCTTGGTCTCCTCTCTTACGGATTCTATGTCATTCTGCCCTTCCCCTCTCGCTGGCCTTGTCCCTGAGTCTCTGTCTGTCTGTCCGTCCCTTCTCATCCCTTCCCCCATCCTCACCTTGTACACGTCGAAGTTGTCTATAACAGCATCGAAGCAAGTGTACAGGTCATTGAGCAGGGTCACCACCTGGAAGGAAAGAGAGCCAAAGGGGGCAGGGGGTGAGGGACCCCGCCTGGGCTTGGGCGGGTGGGAAAAGCGGAACCAGAAACTGGCCTGCGGGGGTGAAGACGCTCCGCCCAGCACACCTGTCTGGCTGCCCGCTGCGGCTGCGCCCTGACTCACCTGCGCCCTGACTCACCTGCATGGGCGTGCTCTCTGCTGACAGGGCTGTGAAACCCACGATGTCACTGAAGTAGATAGTCACGCTGTCGAAGGCTTCGGCCTGGACGGTCTCCCCGCGCTTCAGCTGCTCAGCCACCGAGCTGAGGGGCCAGGGGTCAGAGGGTGAGGCGGGGCGGGGCCAGGGGCGGCGGGGCGGCACCAGCCAGGGCACTCACTGGGGCAGGATCTGGTAGAGCAGGGCCTCGGCCTTGCCCTTCTCCTCCAGGTAGGCCTGGGTGCGCCCCTCCACCAGCTCCTCCAGGTTGTCGGCGTACTGCTCCATGCGACGCAGCAAGTTGTCCAGGATGTTGCTGCTGTTCTCCCTGGGGGGGGCGCGGGTGGGACGAGGGTGCCGATTGGGGACGCAGCGGGGTAGGGGTGCAGGGCCAGAGGGGAGGAGGAAAGGTAGCTCATCCCTGCGACTGGGGGGTCAAGCCGGAAGCTTCGGGCATCCTGGCGATTTTGTTCAGCCCGGGGGAACACAGTGAGGACGGACAGGACGCCAAAGGCACCGGGATCGATGGGGACCCGCGGCAGGGCGCGCGGGGTCAGCGTTGCGTCTGGAGGCACCGGGCCGCGGGGGCCAGGACGCGAAGCCCCCGGAGGGCACAATGGGAGGGGAAGCGTCAGGAGTGGGGGGGCTCCTGTGGTGGGCAGAGAGGCTGCAGCAGAGGCGGGAGGCCCCGTCTTCTCTGCACAGAAGACTAGGGACCGTGGGGGGCTGGGCAGGAAGGGTGTGGGGTGGCGGTGTTGGTGGAGGAGCAGGAACGAGGGGTAGGCGACTGTTGGACTGTCGGGTCGTACGGTGCTGCGAAGGGGCCTGCGAGGCTATGGC
>NW_011889207.1:420924-427066 GCF_000151845.1 Pteropus vampyrus | reverse complement strand
GAGCTGAGGCCGGAATGGCCAAGCTTTCCATCTCCCTGCGGCCGGGCTGGGGCCGGCTGGGGGCAGAGTGGGGCTGGGCTCACTGGCATAGAGGGTGTGTCCTTGCTCTGGCTCTGGGTCCCTGAAGCTCTCCAGCCCGTAGTCGGTGATCTTGAGCACGAAGCGTCCGTCTACCACGCAGTTGGATGACTTCAGGTTCCCATGGGAGCAAATGGACCCGTTGTGTAGAAAGAGCATCCCCTGGGGACACGGGAGGCACGGTCTGGGGTACGAGTCGACCCGCCGCCAGGCCGGGGAGCGGCACGCCCCCCTCCAGCCGACCCACCTTAACAATGTCGTTGGTGAGGGAGTACCGGAACATCCAGTCGAGGGTGATGCTCTCATTCTCCAGGATGTCCTGTTGGGCAGTGAGAGTCAGACCCGTGCCCTGCCGACGCCCGGGGTGCAGAGAGCAGGGGCCTGCCTGCTGTCAGCTGGCAGAACGGGACGGAGCTTTGGGTTGACTCCGGTGCCACCGCCTACAGCCACTCCCACTTTACAGATGGGCAAACGGAGGTCAGAGAGAGGGAGAGGCTTGCGCAGGGTCCGAGGGCCAGTCAGGGTCAGAGCCTGGCCTAGGCCAGGTTTCCCAAGACCCGCTTGTCCCCTCACCTGCAGGCTCCCCCGGGGACAGTACTCCGTGAGGATACAGATGTTGGGGGGGTCGGTACAGGCGCCCACGAACCTGGTCAGGTGTTCGTTCTGCACGTCCCGCATCTGCAGGTGGGAGCCCACATCAGGAGCCCGCGCCGGGAGCCCACAGAGGCCTCGCTACGAACCCAATGTCCCCGCACCCCCCCAGGATCCCTCACTCTTCTTAATTCCCTATTGATCTCCGCAGACCTCCTAGGAACTTCCCTGGTGGTTCCAGCATGTTCTTTAGCCCACCTCCCCCCAGACTCTGCTCCCTGCTCCCTCCGCCTCCCAAGCCCTGTGCCCCCTGGGGCCTCGAGTATGGCCCCTCGACGACCTTCCTGACGACCTTCCTCCGGGACCTCGCCCGTCTCCCCTCCTCATCCATGGTCTCCTCCTCCCACTCGCAATATACAAGTGCCCGTCCAAGGGGCTATGGACAAGCCGAGGTCCCCGCAGGCCCGCGCCCCGCGGTGCCCTTCCCCAGGCCGCCGGCTCACTGCCCCACGTTACATGCTTCAGCTCAAACAGGACTCTTCTCGTCAGCTCGATGCGCTTACGGTTCACGCGCTTCACGACCACGAGGTTGCCCTGGGCGGGGAACGGGAGACTGTCACTGTGAGGAGGTGGCCCCGGGCCCTGGGGACCCCTCTGTCCCGCCGCTGCCCCAGCCCCCGGGCCCACCTTATAATACGCGGTCTTGGCGAAGACTTGGAACTGGCCCTCGGTGGTGAGCAGGGAGCCGTAATTGGAGCCTCTCTGAAGGGGTGGCGGGCAGAGGGACAGTCGGCCCACGGGCCCCACGGCCGGCTCTCCCTCCCGCGGGCCGGACCGCTGTTCTTCTCCACGCCACGAAATCCTCTCATTTCCTTTTTTTCTTTTTTAAATATGGTTTCATGTACACTATCTTCCGTCTCTGAATGAGCCTCCCGAGGGAGGCTCCGCAGGTGTACTCATTCTCTAAGGTGGCTCAGAGAGGAGACGTGACTTGCCCAAGGCCACACGACAAGTGAAGGCAGAGCTGGGCCTAGACCCCTGCTCCCTGCTCTCCCCCCTACCCATCAGGCCCTGCTCCTCTTCCCTATTCCCCGCCACCAGTGTCCTCACCCCACTCAAGGTCAGTCGGCTGCCCGCGCTCCGAAGGTGCCTCTCGAGGCTGCTGGGCTGCAGGTCCTCCCAACGCACCCGCCACAGCTCTGAGGCCAGTTCCTTCTCCAGCTGCATCTTCCTGGGGTGTGAAAGCTGCGTCTGAGCCCGTCTGAGCCCCGACCCAGGGCGGGGTGCTCTGCCCACAGCCCCTTCTCACAGCCCTGGGATCACCGCCTGTGCCGAGGCATCCCCGCCACTCTGCTGAGTGGCAGATGGGGGACTGTCCTCTGAGCCGAGACTCGGAAGGCGTGGGTGAAACCCTGCCTCACTGGGACCCTGGGGTAGGCGCTTCATTCCTCTGAGTCTCGTGTCTTCTTGTCCAAACGTCCTCCTTCGGAAACTGGGGACTCGACATGTATTTGTAAGCATCGCTATAAGAACGGGAGAGCGCCGAGGGCTGCGTGGGGAAGCGGCCACAGGTAGCATGGAGCACACGCTGGGCCAGCACTGATCCCGCCCCGTCCTTGCCTCTCTTCATCCGTAACGTCTCCTGCATCTTCTCTCCAGCTCCAACAGGAAAGCAGGACCGGGGCCTTTTATCTCCCCGGGGACTTATCATCCCTGAGCAGCCAGCAGGGACCCGATCCCAGAGGGTCTCAACCACTGCTCTCATCCGGTCTGCTAGAGTAGGAAGGGCTGACAAGCCAACGCGCTGCCACCGCCCACGCCCCTGTGATGCCACGCCTGCCCTCGACTGCTCTGGATCTTCTCAGACCCAGCCCCCCACCCCCCACTCCTCGCCCGGTTCCCTCCTCCTCTCTCCCCTGGGTCCTGAGGCTTTTTAGTGTCTGTTCTCCCCCATCTCCCGTTTTCCCCTGCTGTCCCCTCCCCCCACGTCCCCTTCCCTCAGGGCCCTGCCACCGCCCCTGCCGTCGGTGCCCCAGGCTTCCCAGCCTCACTCAGCACCCTCGCCCTGAGGCCCACCTGTATATGAAGACGGAGATGAGGAGGATGCTGAGCAGGGACAGGCTGCCCACCAGAGCCAGTGCCTCCAGGGTGGAAAAGTGGGCTGCAGGAGAGAGTCGAAGTTGTGGCAAGAGAGGCTTCGGTTAGACCCCTCTAACTGTCAGCCAGTGCACTAGGATGGTGCAGGGAGGGAAGGAAATGGCAGGAGGAGGGTATCTCTCCAGAAAGTTCTGGGGGGGGGTACAGCGTTTCCAGAACGAGAGGCCTGGATGCCAGGGGGCAGGTACCTTGGTTGCAGGCTGGGTCCTCATTGTCAAAGCCACATCTGGGGATGTCAGGAGGTGGGAACCCCAGGGGCCAGTTCAGTTGGTGCCCCGACACGGCCACCAGCTCTTCGGAAGTCCCGTTGTAGTTTAGGACGACCTACGGGAGGGCGGGAGTGGCCGGCGGGCACGGTCCAGGGGGGCGGTCCTGCCTCCACCTTCCCTCTCTATTTCCAGAGCCTGCATGTGGGCTGCCAACTATTTACCAAACTCCTGATGCCAGTGGGTACAGGGAGCCCCCACACCTAGCCCCTGTCATTAGAGTAAAGACTTGAAAACTCAAGAGAAAAAAACCCAAAAACTGCATATAGAGAAAACTCCAGAGAAAGAAAACTGTATAGAACCCAGCCCTACCCTCAGGGAGTTTATAATCCTGGGTTGAAGCTCATAGAAAACAAGGAAAGGCAGTGTTCTCGGCGCTGTTCCCATGCCTATGCCATGTACCCCTCCTCCAGGAAGCCTTCCCTGCTTGATCTGCTCCTCGGTGCCGGTGCTCCCGTTGCTGCCTGTTCCTGACTGCACTTAGACTCCCAGGATGTGTGTTCACTTCGGCCCGAGGCCCCGACTCGGCCTGACCCTGCTGGGCTGGGTCCTGCCTGCCTTGGGAAACGCCAGACTTCCCGGGGGCAGGGCGGTGCCCCCTCCTCGGTCCTGGGGTTCCCTAAGGGTAACGCCTTCGTCCCTATCGTTCCGTTGCTTCCCCAGACAGGAGTGAGTCTCTTTTATCCAGGACTCTACTTAAGGTAAGCGACCAGGCACGTTAGGGTGACTGCAGAGCGGACAGGTGCCCTGGCAGGCTGCGGGGGGCAGCGCCGTCTTCTGGGGGCACAAGCCTTACCCTGAAGGCGCCCGTCTCAGGGTCCATGTCCCAGAGGGAGAAGTCAGTCTCCCGGTCTCCATTGCTGTCTATTTTCAGGTATCCCGCCACACCTAGGGCGCGGAGGAAGATGGCTGTGTTTGCAGCGAGCGGAAGGGGGTTCAGGGACACCCCCACCCCGTCTTCATCCCTCGATCGTCTGTCTCTGCTTTGCCCTCCAAACACACATACATGATCATCAAAGGGACAGACACTCAGCAGCGGGAATGAGTGGGGCTGGGTGCATAGGGCACGTCCCGGAGGAGCCGGGGAGATGGGGCAGGAGGGCCTGACGGAGTGGAAGGACTCTGTGGAAGGGGAAGAGGCGGGCGTGGGCCAGCCACCGCCCGGGCGCAGGGCTGCGGCTCCCAGAGGCGGCCCCTTCTTGCCACCTCCAGGCCCTGACCTTGGAAGCTCCGGTTCCACATCCGCTGGGTGATGGCCTCCCCATCGGTGACTGTGCCTCCATGTGCCAGAGTCTCGGTCACCGCCTGGACGTAGAGCAGGAGCCCGTCGTGGAAGGACGCTGGGATGGTGTTCACCTGCAGGGATGAGCAGAGCCTGGGGTGGGGTGGGGTGTGCGAAGGGCCCAGAGCGGGGTGCTGTGGGGGAGGGGGCGGGGCGCTGGGAGCTTGGAAGAGGCCCGAGAAAATGTTCCCATGTGACGGAGACTTCGTTACTTATAAGACACCTCCGCATATGCCACCGCTTCTGAACCTTGCTAGGCAGACAGGGCAGGATGTGAGAGTCAGAGATTGAACAACTTGTCAGCGTCCCCTCCGCCCGGTCACCAGAAGAGATACAGAGACAATGGGAAGGGAAAGAAGGGGAAGCTGGGAATACTGGGATGGCAGAGGGCCGTGCGGTGGGGGCTGGGGGGCCACGCGGGAGGGGCCCAGCACCCCCTCCTACCAGGCCGTCCTCCACCGTGAAGTTGAACTGCTCGTGGGCCAACCGCTTCAGCTGCTGCAGGAAGTCCACGTAGTCAGGGTTGTCCGGCTCCTTGTACGTAAGGATCTTGACGGCCTGAGGAAGAGTAGAGAGGGCTGAGCTAGGAGTTGACCAGTCCCCCGGGTACCCTGGGGTCCACCTCCTGGACCTGCAGCTCTGCTTAGCCCAAGGTCAGACTGGGCCCCACACCCTGGGCGAGGTGCTGCCTGCTCCAAACGGGGTGGGGGGTGGTCCAATGGGATGGCGTCTCCCAGTCCTGTTGTCTGCGGGACTGGGACAGCCTTTCACCTCGAGGCCCTTGTCCGATCTTCTTAGCCTCCCCTGCCCTCCATCCATACAGCCCTCACCCCCCCCCACCCCCGTCGTCCTTTGTCACCCGACACTCCTAACTCCCTGCCAGCACCGAGAACCCCTTTTCTGGAACGCTTACAGACGCGGATGGACGACGCACTGCCCAGGAAGTGAGTGCCGCTAGCTCAGAGCCCCCACGGTCTGGGCTCCCCCTGGACGCTCACCTGAAAGGCCTTGTGGGCACTGACATCCTGCCCATCCCCTCTCTCCCAGGGCCTGCGGGGAGTAAGTCCGTGTGCACCTTGCAGGCTTTGCCCGAAGAGGTCCAGGTGGAAAAAGACATAGTCCTCGCCACTCAGGCCAGCTTCGGCGGCCAGAAGCATCAGGTTTCTGAAGGCGTCCGGCGAGCTGCAGATATAGATAACTGGGGAGCAAGGAGGGGGGTGTCAGAGAGAGAAGCCTAGGTCCGGGGGGAGGTGGACCTCCTTGGGTAGAGGAACTGGGACAGTCTGAGACCCCGTGGTGGATAAATGGAACTTCTGTCTCGGCCCAGGCTGTGGCAGCAGAAAGATGGCGAAGGGCGGGAGCAGGCGGTGGGAGGGGGGAAGGAGCCGAGCCCCCGAGAGCCGGGGCGGCCGGAGCTGAAGGTGGGGAAGGTGGCGTCAGCCGGGCAGGCGAGGGAGGGAGCGGGTGTGTGGGAGCAACGAGGGGAGGTGGGGGAGGGGAGAAGGCTGCTGGGAAGGAACGGAAAATGTGAACTGAGCCTACTAAGTGTGGGACCTACTAAGTGTCAGGGTGGCAGCAGGCTAGTGCGCCCTCCCGTTAACTGGGGAAGAACCGGCGGGCAGGGCATTGGGAGGGGGAGGGGCGCAGAGGGGCGAGAGGAGGGGGCGATGGAGAGAGGGGTGGGGGGGGACACAGAAATCGGAGGCGGGAAGGGCCGAGGAGGCCGCGCCGGGAATCAGGGCCCGCGGCGAGGAGGAGGAAGAGCGGC
>NW_011889207.1:418587-419654 GCF_000151845.1 Pteropus vampyrus | reverse complement strand
GGAGAGGACGCGAGGGAGGGAAGGGGAGCGAGGGTCGTGTGCGCGCGGGAGGGCGGCCCCGGCCAGTGTGCCAGATGGGGCGTCCGGCCGGCCCGAGACTCCGGCTGTCCGGGGGCGGGGGGACTGGGGAGGACCCGAGCCAAGCTCCGAACCCTCCCTCCCAGCCGCTTCCCCTCCCAGACTCGGTGACAGCAGAGCCAACCCCAGATCTTTAACTCCTTCCTCCCCGCCCCCAAGTCGCGGGCTGTCGCGTGCCCGCCGCCCCCGCGCCGTCCCCGTAGACCCTCTTCCCGCTGCTCCGCCACGCAGGGTCCGCGCCCTCGGAGAGGCGGCCCCCGCGGGAGGGGCCCCTTCGCGCGGACGGGAAGGAGGACTGAACCGAGGCGTCCGGGAGCACCGGGGGCCTCTCGCGCCCTCCCCTGGCCCCTCCCCTCCTACCTGGGTCGGTCCGGGGAGGAGAGGAAGACGTGCTGGTTCTGAATCTCGGCAGGAAAAGGTGCGAGTGTGTGGATGTGTGTGCCTGGGGCGGGGCGCGAGGGGAACGCGTTTCTGGAAAAGAGCTTAAAGTAGGGGAGCCCAGGGTCCCGTGGACCCGGGCGGTCTAGGGTCCTCCCCTCTCCATTGAGCGAATCAGCGGAGGCAAAGGGCCAGGTGGAAGGGTGACGTTAACGCTTTCGTTTCCAGAGGGCTGTAGGCAGGGGAGCGAGAGCCAGCGCGCGGCTGGAGGGGACGTGGGACCTCAGGGACGCTCCGGGAATGTGACTGTGTGTTTTGAGTTGAGAAGGGTTGTTAAAATGGAGTTCGTGGTGGCAGTGGGAGATGGTGTTGGAAATGACCCGCGGAGGAGTAAACTGGGGAGCAGGTTTGGGGCCACTTGACCGTTGGACCCGACCGCTGTGGAATCAGCCTGCCCTCTAATGCTCAGCGGGCGTCATTGACGGCCTCGCGCCGCGCGCCTCTCCAACCCTGAGCCTCGGCGGGATCCGAGGTCCGCAAACTAACCATCAGCAAACAGGGGACCTGGTACACCTTAAGCACCAGCTAGATGCTGAGGGTGGAAAAAAAAA
>NW_011889207.1:415827-417957 GCF_000151845.1 Pteropus vampyrus | reverse complement strand
TCTCATCCACCCTGCTGGCTCAGTGGCCTTACTGGCTGCAGTAGGAGTTTATATTTTGAGCCCTGATCTACCAGGTGAGCTGTGTGCACTCAGGAATGGCTGAGGGGGAGAGGCAAGGAAGGGCAGCAGAGGGCAGCTCGTGTGAGCTTCTGTGCGACAGAAATGTCTTTGTCCTGTAAGGCGGGGAGGGGGGCTCCAGAGGCTATAGAGGTAGATAGGAGATTGAGAAGTTAAAAAAAAAAAAGTTTTATTGAGGTGTAGTCGATACCCCGTAAACCGCACATATTTAATGTATACGATTTGATGAGTTTGGACAAATGTATACACCCGCGAAACCATAATATCTAGGTAATAAACACACCCATCACCTCCCGAAGTTTCCTGTGTCTTTTTGTGTGCGTGCATGTGTGTATGTGTGTATTAAGAACACTTAACATGAGATCTACCCTCTTAAATGTTTAAGACATAGGGAGATGTTTTGTAAGTAGAATCAATTGGACTTAAGGAAGAGAAGATGGTACACAGATAACTGAAGTGTAGGGCGACATTGGACCATTTGTTGAGAAGCTGAAGAAGCAGGTTTTTGGGAGATGGTAACAATTTCAGTGTACTGAGTTTGAGCTGCCTGTCGATACCCCAGTGAGGTGTCCAATAGGTCACTGGATTAGCGGAAACAGAGCTCAGGAGAAACGACTGGGCTAGATATCTAATTGAGTGATTGAGTTCCTCCGTCGACAATGATGGACTGAATAATTTGTCTAATCCCCAAGCTGAAGACAACTAGAGATATCGGATGAAAGACTTTTAAAAAATCGAAGAACTAGTAAAACAGTGAAGAATTCTTGGTGCGAGAGCAGGAAAGGACAGGTAAACAGAGAGGCGAGACCAGCAGTGGGGACTCCTTTTACCCTAAGGTCATTTGCTGATCCTAGATTGGTGGCAGACAATAGGCTATGTGGGGCAAACGAGGCATACATTGGAGTCTAAATGTCCCTGGAGGTGAGAACCCTGGTGAACCACCTTCTCGTTTGGGGTTAGGATCCTGGAAGGCTGTACTCCTAGGGAAAAATCGAAGAGTAGGATAAACCAGGAGGAGAAAATCCTAAGGCAAAAGATTCAAAAACCTGAATTCAGAACCAGTTGTTCAGTTTAACAGCAAGTTAGATTTGACCGAAGATTGAGGAATAAATCGGAAGAAAGGACAGAAGAAATTACCCAGAATGCTGCATGGATAAAAAGGAAGGAAGAACATAGGAGAGGCATAGAAGATACTGTGAGGTCTGACACGTCTTTATCTGGAGCCCAGGAAGGAGGGAACTAATAGGATAGAAGCAACACATGAAGAGATAATGGCTGAGAAACTTAAGTATACTGAGCCACAGATTCAAGTTTGACAAACCTCAAATAAGATGGGGGAAAAATCCGCATCTAGTTCTATCGGACTGAAACTGATGGATCTTAAATCAAAAATAACATCTTTAAAATAGAAAGAAGTATTGATTACCTTCAAAGGGCAACTGTTAGATTGGTAACTTCCCCCCATCCCCACAGTAAAAGTGGAAGCACCACTCTTTGTGCCGGGAGAAAAAAAAAAAACCCTCTCAATCTAGAAACCCATACCCAGAAAAAATATCCTTCAAACACAAAGATGAAATAAAGACATATTCAGACAAATCAAAATCAAGAAAGTTAGCTACCGGCAAATGGGCACAAATTCTCAAGAAGAAGAATAGTATTTCAAATGAATGGTTGGCAATTCCGGGAAGGCATAAAAAGCATTAAAAAAATGGTAATTCTAAATCACCACTAATTTAATTAATACACATTAATGTCTTCTGGGATTGAAAATATACATAGAATCTAAATGCTGTGCACATATAATATACGCCTACACCCAAGAGAAAGAAATGCATCTGAATCTTGTACAAAAGTGTTTATAGCAGCTTCGTTGATAACGGCCCTCAAACTGGAACCAACCCAAATGTATTAGGTGTGACTCAGCCAGCTGGAGGTCTTGAATTCATCAAAATTCCTCATATGAACCAACTTTCCGAAGTGATAAAAATGTTCTTTATCTCAACCCGGGTGGTCGTTACATAGACGGACTTCAGTACTTAAAATTAATCGAGC
>NW_011889207.1:408706-415777 GCF_000151845.1 Pteropus vampyrus | reverse complement strand
GACTGAAACTGATGGATCTTAAATCAAAAATAACATCTTTAAAATAGAAAGAAGTATTGATTACCTTCAAAGGGCAACTGTTAGATTGGTAACTTCCCCCCATCCCCACAGTAAAAGTGGAAGCACCACTCTTTGTGCCGGGAGAAAAAAAAAAAACCCTCTCAATCTAGAAACCCATACCCAGAAAAAATATCCTTCAAACACAAAGATGAAATAAAGACATATTCAGACAAATCAAAATCAAGAAAGTTAGCTACCGGCAAATGGGCACAAATTCTCAAGAAGAAGAATAGTATTTCAAATGAATGGTTGGCAATTCCGGGAAGGCATAAAAAGCATTAAAAAATGGTAATTCTAAATCACCACTAATTTAATTAATACACATTAATGTCTTCTGGGATTGAAAATATACATAGAATCTAAATGCTGTGCACATATAATATACGCCTACACCCAAGAGAAAGAAATGCATCTGAATCTTGTACAAAAGTGTTTATAGCAGCTTCGTTGATAACGGCCCTCAAACTGGAACCAACCCAAATGTATTAGGTGTGACTCAGCCAGCTGGAGGTCTTGAATTCATCAAAATTCCTCATATGAACCAACTTTCCGAAGTGATAAAAATGTTCTTTATCTCAACCCGGGTGGTCGTTACATAGACGGACTTCAGTACTTAAAATTAATCGAGCTGTAGGCTTAAGATCTGTGCATTTTGTCATAGTAAATGAAACACCAATGAAGTACTTAAAAGAATCACCCAACAGCGATAGCATATAATACTGAAGGGAGTGATGGTGGTAAATAGAATTAAATTACTCATGCATTTTTCAAGAAGAGAGTAAAAGTATTGGGTAATATTAGGCTTCGCTAAGTCAAAGATGCAAGTTGTAATTTTTAGGGTAACTACTAAAAGAGTATAAAAAGGGCGTAATTTTCCATTAGCAGAGGCGGGGAGGGAATAATAAACAGGAATCAGTGCGAAAGAAGGCGCGCAGGGGAGAAAGAGCGCGACGGGGCAGGCGACGCACGTGGCGACGTGGTGACCGGCGAGCGAACAGAGGGGACTCGGCGTCCGCGCGGGGGTCCTCGCGGAGGGCGGGGTCAGGTAGTGGAGGAAGAGCGGAGATGGGGTATCGGGGCCGCGGACGCGTCGGGTCCTTCCCCCCTCGCTCTTTTTCTGAGACCTCAGTTTCCCTTCGAGTGCCTCACCGGCGGCGTTTTGTCCCGTCTGATTGAGTCGCCAGACTGCTTCGTTTTCCTAAATCCCCTTCTTCTGTGTCCTGTTTGTTCACTGTTGCCTGAAGTGCCCTCGTGTTCTCCCATTTCATTGGCTAATGGGAAAAACAGCCTCCTAAAGCTGTTTTTTTGAGAGAGGAGAAGGCAAAAGGATGCTGTTTATATTTCTTGAAAAAATTGAAATTAAAAATACTATCTTAGGTGAAGAAGGAAAAACACCCGATAGCAGAGGATGGTTTCGATCCATCGACCTCTGGGTTATGGGCCCAGCACGCTTCCGCTGCGCCACTCTGCTATCTGAGAGCGCGAGGTCTCTTTGCTCCTATAGAAAGTGATCTACGTAGTCGCTGTCCTCACGTCTTTACACAGCGCCACCTAGTGTCTGATAAGGAAATCGCCATTAGTGTGGCCTCTGTTCCTATTGGCTAGTTTCTGACACAGCAGGCTTTTGTTATTGGTTCCCAAGCCGGCTTGTCAGAGTAAACCAATGGGCATGAGCAGAGGCGTCGCGCGGGCGCCAATCGCGCCGCGGTTTGTTGGGACACGCCGGCAAGCCGCCTCTCCAGTTATCGGCTCCTCCGAGGAAGGGGGCGGTTGGAGTGGTCTCCATTGTTCGCGGCTTAGGGCGCCATGAGGTGAGGGCGCTGGGTTCTTCTGGGAAGGTTGTGGGCATTTGACCGGAAACCTTGGGGAGGTGGGCCGCAAGGAGTCGGAGGACCTGAAAGGACCACGTGCGGGGCGCTGCCCTAGCACCCGAGCGCCCCAGGTCTGGGCGAGTGGGAGGTCGGAGGCCGCAGAGGCGGGGAACCCAGGGCCTCGGGTGGCGGTGGGGCCCAGGGCCGGCAGGCGGGCTCCACACCCTGGCCTCTGAGGGGTTTAGGTGAGGGGGGACGTCCCAGGAGGAGCCCCCCCTGTGTCCCCCATCTACACTGAGAAGGCTGGGACGTGCCTCATTCATCCTCAGGGCCAAGTGCTTGACAGGTTGTGCCGTTAAATGTTGTAGTACTTTAGTGAGTAAATGAGCGTTCACTTTAGTCTCCGAAGTACCCAGGATTATGGGGGATTTCTTGTAGGAGCTCAGTGTTTGAGCCCCGTCATTATTTTGTGGGGGTTGTTATCTAGAGGGAAGAGGTCACGGGCGTGAGGCTGCATTTGGAACAGGGAGAAGTTTAAGGGGGAAAGGGGATTCTTGGCTTCCAGAGGAAAGCCCAGAGCAACAGAGACGGGCCAACTTGAAATGATGGCGGAGAGATTCCTTTAACGAGGGCAAAACAAGTTACAGTCTGTTTTTGCGTTTTTAGGGGTGACCGAGGCCGAGGTCGCGGAGGGCGCTTTGGTTCCAGAGGAGGCCCAGGAGGAGGGTGAGTGCCAGGTTTAAGCATCTCTGCCCTGATTAGTTTCTGTTTCCCTCATCCAAGCAGGAGCTTGGCGTGGACTCATGTTGTTACCTGCTTCTGTGAGGTCCAGCTGTGGTTTAGAAACAGCAGGAGAGCTAAATGAGTTTGGCCCCTCATGCTAAGTCACTCGATTTCTGTGGTTAATTTGGATTGTTTTCCTGATTTTAGGTTCAGGCCCTTTGTGCCGCACATCCCGTTTGATTTCTATTTGGTGAGTATCGTGGTCTCTGTTCAGTTGACAGAGAACTGGCGTCTGGCGGCTTTCCACTTATAGTTTCATGGAGCCCGACACCTCCCTGTGGATGAAGTCAGATGGTGGGAAAAGGGATTCGTGAATGGAGTTGGGATTTTGAGTTAGCTGTGTGTTGCTTTACGTACAAAAACACTGTGAGGTGATTCCTTGGCTACTGTTGGCAGTCACGTGGTTGTAATCTTTTTCTGAATAGTTAAAGTTATCTCAGGTTTGTCTGTTAATATGTAGATAGCGAGAGCTTAAATTATGGCTATTCTTTCCAACTTGTATCCTTGTTGGAACGTCTTAAGGAAGAAAAACAAGTGTAGAACTTTTAAAAAATTTTTTTTCTATTGTAGCAACAAAAAGAACCTCCTGTGTATTATTTTCGACAGAGTATATAATTGTTTATTCCTTCCTTAGTGCGAGATGGCCTTCCCCCGGGTCAAGCCAGCGCCTGATGAAACTTCCTTCAGTGAGGCCTTGCTGAAGAGGAATCAGGACCTTGCTCCTAATTCTGCTGAACAAGTATGTTCTTTTGGCTTCCTTCCTGTGAGTCCTCTAGGAAAGCTAGGGTAGTGCGAAACTATGGGCGGGATCAGTCATCAGAGCCTAAACTCCATGGAGGGTTCACAGCGGTCCCCCCGTATGCGGGGGGTACGTTCCGAGACCTCCGTGTCTGAAACCGTGGACGGTACTGAACTCTGTACGTACTGTCTTTTTTCCTATACATACGTACCTATGATAAAGTTTAACTTATAAATTAGGCACAGTAAAGGGTTAACAGCTAATAATAGGACAATTATAACAACACAAGAGTTATGTGAACGTCGTATCGTATCGAACTTCTGTGACGATGGCAGGCGATGCCCCTGGGGTGAGCTGAGGGGAGGTGAGTGGCGCAGGCGTGCGGCGCAGCCCAGGCTCCTCCTGTAAGGGGTGTTCACTGTGATTCCTGGGATCTGATCACCAAGGCGGGTGCTGGCCGGAGGCATATGTCGCCTGCGTGTGCTGGACAGAGGGGTGCTGCACGTCCGGAGCGGGACTGCGCAGTTTAAAACTTGTTTATTTGTGGGATGTTCCACTTAATGTTCTCGACAATGGTTGACTGCAGGCAACAAACCACGGAGAGCGGAACTGCGGATAAGCGGGGAGACCGTAGTTCTCATTTCTCACTGGATGGGGGGATGGCGCCGGACGAGTGCATCAGAAAGTTGTTCTGTTCTGGCACGTTCAAGGCCAGAGGGTCGGGGTTTTCAAAGCACCGTGGCAGCCTTGACTCTGCTCGTGGAAGCGCTGAGCGGGAGACACTCACTCTGAGCAGCTTTTCACCTTAGGTTATTTTTGTTTCCTGCTGTTTTTCAGGCCTCTATCCTTTCTCTGGTGACAAAAATAAACAACGTGATTGACAATTTGATTGTGGCTCCAGGGACATTTGAAGTGGTGAGTTTTTGATGATATAGCCCTAGGAAAGTGCAGCTGTGGCAGCGTGGAAATGTTATCGGCTCCCGTCTCAATTCTTTCCTTACCTGTCATGCGAAGCCAGACCGGAAATGGGGAAGTACAGTGGAATCTTTTCGTGGTAGGGATCTTGGGGACACGACTTGTGTCGTTGTTATCAGCTAACTGTGATGTATCAGGCTTTTCGTGTGGTTTTGGGGATATGATTTGACTTCTGCAACTTCCAGATCTGGGTAATGAGGAGCTGGGCAATCTTTTCACCTTTTTCCCCCCTGAAATCCCTTTTCCAACAGCAAATTGAAGAAGTTCGACAGGTGGGATCTTATAAAAAGGGAACGATGACCACGGGGCACAACGTGGCCGACCTGGTGGTAATCCTAAAGATTCTGCCAACGTGTGAGTGGACCTCTTTCTGGCCATGAGGACAGAACATAGCAGTTGGGTTTGAGACATAGGGACCTTTAAAGCTCCAATTTCTTTGGAAAAAGGCTATTTGGAAGACACACGGGAAATTTATTTTTTGATGTGTGAGGGTGATAAGGGACACATTCTGGATTGTGTGTCTGAGAGAATGTATGGCCGGTTACTATAAGACGATGTTTCTCCACTGGGGCTGATGTTGCCCCCATCCCTCAGGGGTCACTGGCAGTGGCTACAGATGTTTGAGCTACTGGTGTCAAGGGGGTGGTGGCCAGGGAGGCTGCAAGCATCCTACAGGGCACAGGGTCGGCCCTGCCCCTCAGCCCCCAAACAGCTATTCAGCCCAAAGTGGCAGCAGTGCCCCCCTAGGGAAGGGGTGTGGGTGGAGGAGGTGTCCTGTGCCCTGAGCCGTCCAAGTGCTCTGTCCAGGCATTAGTTTCCCCATGTAAAAGTGTTTTTTCTGTTGTTTGCCCTTGCTTCGGCCTTGAACGTGGGCAGAAATCAGTGCAGAACAGCCTGGAATGTACAGGATGTGTGCATAGTAATGATAGCGTTTGTTATCTCCTCTCTCGACCTAGTGGAAGCTGTCGCTGCCCTAGGGAACAAAGTCGTGGAGAGCCTCAGAGCGCAGGACCCTTCTGAAGGTCTGAGTTTGTTCCCGAATGTGTATCTCGTGCTCATGGGAGCCAGCTCCGTGCTCGCAAGTACACGCCTAACAAAGTCGGGGCAGGCGGAAGGAGGAGCGGGTGCGGAGTTCTGCATCCGGGAAGTTTTGGCTGGAGTCTTCCCTGTTCAAAATCCTGTTATCTCCCTTCCTTTTAAAACTCTGGATTCCAGATCCTCATTCTGGACTCCTGCATTTAAAGCCCACCTGTGCCCCACCCTGGATGTCATGGCGTCACGATGGAAATGTGAGTCGGTGCTTTTGGTTTCTCTTTCAGTTCTGACCATGCTGACCAACGAAACTGGCTTCGAGATCAGCTCGTCTGACGCGACGGTGAAGATCCTCATCACGACAGTGCCGCCCAACCTCCGGAAACTGGACCCAGAACTCCACTGTTGGTCCCTGTCCTCCGTTGCTGGGAAACTTGGGGGAAATTCACACATGCTGTAAAGTCGCTGTCGACTTAACTCGTGGCTATGTATGCCACATGAAAACCTGCTGGGACCCGCGTTCAGCCCCAAACTTTGCTCGCTCCTTCTGTAATTTGGAGACAGGTTTACCAGCTTGCTGGTGAAACCGTCAGACAGGATGGCCAGGAAAGCACTTTGAGGACTTGAGAGATGAGGACAGGGAGTGTTCATGCAGGGGGTTGGCTTTTGGAGAAAAGCACGGACAAGCGATTCGCTGATCCGAGGAATGGGGGAGGCTCCAAGAGTCACACTGTCCCGCCCGCCTTCTGAGCACTGAATGGCGGCGGTGGGTTGCGGTGCTGGCTCACTCGGAGTGCTTCACCCTGGCCTGTCGTGCTTGTCTTCCAGTGGACATCAAGGTGTTGCAGAGTGCCCTAGCAGCCATCCGGCACGCCCGCTGGTTTGAGGAAAATGCCTCTCAGTCCACGTGAGTCCCTCCCTCTCTAAGATAAGCAATCTTGCTAACTTCAGTGAATAGCGGGGTGCCCATACTTCTCCCATGGAAATTTTTGACTCAGCCTTCTGTCTGGATTTTGATTTTTACATTAAGTAACCGAACTTAAATAGAGAGAAAGAACTCATAGTTCTTGAAATAGCTCCAGCTCTGTAGCTCAGGTGGGGGACTACGTGATTGCATTGCTTTTAATCCTTGGGTCCCTCTTCAGAGTTAAAGTTCTCATCAGACTGCTGAAGGACCTGAGGATTCGTTTTCCTGGCTTTGAGCCCCTCACACCCTGGATCCTCGACCTCCTCGTGAGTAGAGGGCGGTCGGGGTTCTCAGTTACCCCTATTTAGCAGCGGTTACTGTACCTACTAGAATCTGAAGTTTTGTGAAGCTTCAAAGAAATCTCACTGACGGACAAGAAATCCAGTAACGTTTATCCACTGGGCGCTTGGTTATCACTGCCCTTTTATCATTTCATTACGGCTGTCACGTCACTGATGTGCTCATGGAGAGAACATACTGGACCCGCAGTCACTTCAGAGTCGCTTCTGAACGTGGAAATGTTGGCTAGACCTTAACGGACCAGTTTTCCTCGCAACAGTTTAAGGTTTTTGTTTGAAGATCTAGTGCCACATGTGTTCTTTTCCAGGGGCACTATGCCGTGATGAACAACCCCACCAGACAGCCTTTGGCCCTAAACGTGGCATACAGGTATCGCGTGCTCCTCTGGGTTTGGGGCTGGATGT
>NW_011889207.1:404162-406625 GCF_000151845.1 Pteropus vampyrus | reverse complement strand
GAGATTTGGAATTTCAATAACTGCTCTGTGAGAGGCTTCAGAGCTCACCATGTCACCTGGAAAATAGCTTAGGCTTGTTCCATCTCAAAGTAATCTAAGTTATGTAAGTATAAATGATGGCATTGAGCATAACTGAGTTCTGTTATGGCAGACACTAATTTGGTTAACACTCCCTTTCCCCAAAGACGTTAAAAATTATGACTTTCATTACGTTGAGGGCTGAGACATCCTTTGAAAATTGGAGAAATACCCAAGACACTTACAAAGCAGAACAAAGAATCACCGCGGACAGGAAACTTACCTGGGCATTCTGTAAAATGTTGTTGACCAAGACAACTCGTCGCCGGGCATTAAGGAGCTTCTTCACATAGGGGTCGAGATCCAGGGCCACCTTCTGATCCTCATTGATACGGCACAGTTCTGGGGGGCGGAAGTAAGGTGCAACTAACGCCTACTGGCTCACTTCTTTTTCTTAGGTAAAGGCGGCTAGTAGACTTGCACACACATGGACTACAGTAACGAGAAACTTAAGAGAGTCTGTTGGCAGCGCTGATGTGCTGGAAGCGACAGAAACCCAGCCCACAGGTTGGTAAAACGGTACTCACCAGTAGCTAGGTTGTCGATTTGTTCCCGGAGCTCCACCTGGCTCTCTCTGCAAAGAGGTACAAGGTCTGTACAGAACTCAACAGCCCTGTTTCTTGCGTGTCCCAAGCGCCGAGGGAATTCAGCCTCACTCCCCACTCCGCGGCCTTCTGTGGGTCTGCCCAGCCTCCAATCAGTGCCCCAAATTCATTCTCAGCCCCAACAGAACGCCAGCAGGCATCCATCGTGGCTCCGCCCACTCGTGGCCACGCCCCTACAATGCCAAATCCAGGTGAGACCCCGCCCCGACCGTCCCTCCCGGGCACCTGACGGCGTGGACGTGAGAGTCGAGCTGCTGCACGGCGGGTCTCAGGAACTCGAGGAGCCCCTCGGCGAAGAGGTCGCGGCCTGCGGGCCCCGCCACCGGGGTTCCTGCGCCGGACACAGCGGCGGACCCAGCCCCCGCCATCACAAACTGCACTCACGCCCGGAACCTGCCGCCAGGGTCGCCGGGAACTGAGGCCCGCGGAAGTGCGGGGCGGACCGAGGCGCGGGATTTCTGGGAAATGGAGTCGCCGGGGGGCGGGGCCTGAGGGCTGCCGGGAGTTGTAGTTCTTCAGGGGCCTCCAGGGGGCGGGGCTTTTGAGTAGCACCTGACTTTGGGAGCTAGGGAAGGCACTATTTTGTTTTTTTTTTGGGGGGGGGTGGTGGCAGGGGAGGGGTACTTTTTTTCTCCAAAGGTGAAAAACAAATTCTTATATCCCTCCTTGACCATAGTCTTCCTATGCAAACTTTATGAAAAAAATATATTCATAGTATAGATTTATATCTCTAAATTTAAGTGTTTTTAATGGCCCTAAAATATGTACAAAACTGTATATGAATATTATTCAGCCTTAGGAGTAAAATGCTGTTACATGCTAGGATTAACCCTGAAGATATACTAAGTGAAATAAGCCAGACACAGAAGGACAAATATTTTCTGATGCCGCCTATATGAGGTACCTAGAGCAAATTCATGGAGGTAAAATGTGATTTTATCTCTGTATGAAACAGCGGTGCCAGGGGCATGGGGAAGGGGGAGTTATTGTTTAATGAGTAGTTTCATTATGGGGTGAGTGGTGGTGATGGTTGTACAATAATGTGAATTTGCTTAATGCCACTGAACTATATACTTAAAAATGGTTAAAGTGGTAAATTTTATGTGTATTTTTCCACAGTAAAACCTTCATGTGTTCTCATACTTTCATTTTTTTCCTCCTTCATTTTCATGGCTTTCGGGAAAGTTTCCATCTCTTGTTGAATTTTCAACAAGAGTCACAGCCCCCTGTCCCTTAAGCTCTAATGTTTTCCAGTGGCTCACAATTCTATGGGCCATGGAAGAAGATGAGCATACAGAAATGCTCCTGGAAGGCAAAGGTGTCCATAGAAATTGCTGACCCCCCGAGAAAGAAGATACCTACCAAGAAGGGTTCCTGTGGTTAACTGGGTTCACATTTAAAAACAGCCCAGCAGCCACTTCTAAAGCCATGCTTTAGGAAAAAGATGACACTGAACTGCTGGCCTGCACTGTGTTCCTGCTGCCTGAGCCAGCCCCTATAAAGGAGCTCCTGGAATTGTATTCCAACCAATAGTACTGAAGCTTTTCCTGTCCAATCAGAACTCTACAGCTTATATCCCTCCCCCATCAGTATCTTTGCTGACCAATCACAGTGGCTCCATTCTGACCAATCAGGACAGTACCTGTTGCACCAATTGCACTGCGAAGATTCAGAGTCCTCATTTGTATGAGGAAGGCATATCAATCAGGGACCAGGGGTGGGGACTTCTGTCTACATAAGTCCGCTCCCCTGTGGCCCTGGAGCTAGCTTTCCTTTTCCA
>NW_011889207.1:399779-402752 GCF_000151845.1 Pteropus vampyrus | reverse complement strand
ATTGTCTCCCATCTCCCCTCCCGCTGGCTGGTGCTTCGGCTGACCTGCCAGGTCCCTGGTGACCTGAAGGTGGGTCCCAGCACAGGTCTATGAAGCTTTGAACAGATGCTGTGGCTCTGCCTGGCGGGCTAGCTGCACCCCACCTCCAGTGCCCGGCATTACCAGGGGGGCCTTGCAGACAGCCTTTTCACAGTGTCTCCCATCCTCATGTCTTTGGGTTCTTCGACCCAACTCTAGCGTGTGTGCGTGTGTGTGCGCGTGTGTGTGCGCATGTGTGCGTGCACGTGTGTGCTCCCCCACACCTCTGTTAGAGAGCAAAATCCAACCAAGTAAATCTGAAGATCTACTTGGTTTTATTAAGCGATTCGTAAATCTCATGAATTGGGCAGCAACCCTCTAACAACCAGGTTTTTATAGGCAGAAAGAGGGTGGGACGAGAAAATTAAGAGTGGATTATTTCAGGCAAGGACATCTTTCCTTAGGGGAAGGCCAGGGTCTGACCAGGCAGATGACCTCGCTAGTGCTGGCCAGCCATTCCAGGTTGATTGGTTTAAAATTCCACTCCTGGACGAGGCTGAAACTGCTATTAGATTAGTTATTAAAGTTTGGTTTGGTGATGTTGCTTAGCAGGAGTGACTCCATTTTGGCCTGTTGTTTCTTATAAAAAAAAAAAAAATTTTTTAACACTTCCAGCAAGCAACCTCAGACACCAGCCGAATGTCTGAGAATTCAGCTCAATCCTGACGCCACGTACCTGGACAGCCCACTGGGCAGAAGCATTGGATTCCACAGATCGAGGGTTCGGTCCCGTGAAACATGCCTCTACCCCCGCCCCACTTCAGATGCCAGTCGAAAGTCCAGGTTGTCACTTGTGCTTCTGACCTACTGGCTATAATTGGAGGTTCCCATGACCCCCTCCTAGAGTTCCATTAATTTGCTAGAGCTGATCGCAGAACTCAGACATTGTACTTTCTAGATTACTAATTTATTACAAATGGATAGAACTCGGAAATGGCCAGGTGGGAGATGAATGAGGCAAAGTGTGGGGGAAGGGCGAGGAGGTTCCACACCCTCTCCAGGCGCCATCCCCCAGATCCCCACGTATCCACCAACCCGGAAGCTCTCTGAAGCCTCTTCTTTTGGGTTTTTATAGAGGCTTTGTGACACAGGCGTGATTGACTAAATCATTGGCCATTGATGTCTGAACTCGACCGCCGGCCCCTCTCCCCTCCCTGGAAGTTGGGGTGGAGGATGACACTGAAAGTTCCAATTGTTTACTCACAAGGTTGGTTATCCTGGCAACCAGCCCCCATTTTTAGGAGGACTCCCAAAGCAGCTCATTAACATAACAAAAGTAACCGCTGCTATCACATGAAATGCCAAGGGTTTTAGGAGCTCTGTGCCAGGAACAGAGTTGAAGACTCAATATATACTTCTCATAAATCACATATCCCACCGTGGATGGGTTTAAATCTTAGTCTGTTAATTACCTTGCACTCAAAGGTAAAGAAGTAAATCAAGCCTAAATGGAGAATCAAGTTGTCAGACAAACTCAAAGAGAGTCTGGAGGCTTTGCTGGAAATAAATGATAAAGGTTTATTCAAGGGTCTTAGTGTTTGCAAACCGGGAACACAGCTAGGCAAAAACCCAGAAGTGTCCCAGAGAAGAAAGAAAAGTGCAAGTTTTTAGAGTATAAAGTGGATTTTGAGAGTGATCAGTCTTGCATCTTTAGCCCTAGGACTGGTCCAGGATGAGGGGTGGTGTGGAAGGTGGGCGCCAGGAGGTCTGGTCCCACCTGCTGGTCTGGATACGTGAGTCCTTCGTGGGGGCAGAGGGTCTTGAGGTCCCGACGTAGATCCAGGCACTGACGCCGGGTTGGAAAGTTCAAAAAGGTTTCCGCTCCCAGGCTGGAGGGGACACAACGCAATCTTTCCTCAGGCCTCGGCCTTCACAGTGATGGTGTCACCGGCTTGTTTAAGGTGACTCCATTTTATATTCCCTATGTTCAATCTTTCCTCGAAGTGAATCCTTTAGAGAGGCCTCCTGGGCCTCAGCTGCCCCAGACCTGCCCGCCCTGGGAGGCAAGAGGCCCATGACGAGGCTGCAGCCCCTGTCACTGCTCCCGGAGCCTTCCTGGGCCTGTCCCCACTTCACACTCACTTTCCCTGGCGCACAGCATGCTCTTTTAGACCTGGGTACTTTTATATTTGTTCCCTCTATTTGGAATATTCTTCCTCCTTCTCTGTTAAACTTCCCTTTGACTTTCCAGATCGTTTCTCAATCTCTTCTCTGTGCTCCAAACGCCCTTCGAACGAACGACGATGCCTCGTTCCCGTCTGTCTCGCACGCTCTCCGCAGACAGCTGAGTGAGTGGAAGTCCGACCCGCGAGCCAGGCTGCCCCCTCGTGTGCCACTCCACCCGGGGCAGTCATCAGGGGCAGCCACCAGGGCCCGGACCTCGGAGATGCTCGCAGTGCGGTGAGCAGCAGGCGCAGCCGGGGAGCCCGTGGCTGTCGGGGTCAGTTCCCTGTGCCGTGTTGGGGGCGAGTTCTTGAGGCAGGAGGAACACAGAGGCAGCAAGAAGGGGGCTTTGATGCCAGCTGTCGCCTCATTGCCCATGTCCACCAGGACCCTCAAAGCTCCCAACCCTGCCCACCAGGATGCCTCCGAGTCCCCTGACCACCAGGTCACGGTGCCTTGACATTTTCATAGCCCTGAGGCTCACACTAGGAAGAGCGGCCCCAACCTGGTCTGAGCTGACACTTGGAGCCAGTTCGAGGCGGGTGTAGAGGGCACGGGGCCAGTCCTTTCGGACGGCCACCGTGGCACTAAGAGCACCGAGTCAGCAGGACAGGGTGGGACTGGAGGCACTCTGGGCAGGGGACCCCTGGGCTGGAAAAGGCTGACCTGGGAGAGAGAAAAGCGAGGGTGCACCCAGCACCTTGGGAGTCCCCCCGTTCTCAAAGGACCCAG
>NW_011889207.1:389904-398444 GCF_000151845.1 Pteropus vampyrus | reverse complement strand
AGATGCAGCAGACGTACCATTTCAAGAGCCCAACAAATAAAGAGAAAAGTCCTGGCTGGATTTGAGAGAACAATTTCTTGTAATAAAGCAGAAATACAAGAATTCCATTGAAACTGGAACAGCCGACGGAATATGGTTGAACTTAAACCTTCGAGAGAAAGAAGAGGGTCACACAAAACCAATGTATGGAGAAAGCCGAGACGGGCCAGGGGCAAACATGAGGCCAAGAGCACTCGGCATGGGTCTCTTCCGACCCCTCCCGGCAGGTACCTGCCTCGACTTCCAGCCCCGTCCTCCCAAGCCACCTGCCGATCCGCGTGGCTTTCCCCTCTCGCGGGCGGAAGCCGACCCAACAGCACTCTTTGGACGTGATGCAAAGTCCAGAGGGTAGTCGGTCACCTGCCTCCAGGGTGGGAAGTGTGCACGTACCGGACACGACACACGGGTGTGGATGCACACGGTAGCAGCGGTTACCTCACGTAACCGCTTAGGTGGTCCTGTCACCAGGCCAACGTTCCTAGCTTATTAAAATGTCAACGTGGTAGAACACACTTTTGAACTTTAGATTTTCTAAACACTTCTAAGAGGCTTTCTAAAGTGATGTGGGACAGAACCGTTTCTCAGAGACCTAGGCCCTAGGGAGGACCATTGATGGGCTCTTTCTGGGACTTCTCAGAAAAGCCAGAATGTCAGAGCACATGACAGGTGATGGGAGGCAGAGGTGGAAAGAGGGTGTCTTAGCCTCGAGGCTGACATAGTCATGTTTAAAATAAAAAGTCTGGGAGAAGGGGGGGCGGGGGAAAAAACCCAAACAACAAAACCAAACCCAAGTCAGGATAAAAGGGTTTCATACAACACAGTATCAAAAAAGTAAAAGGAACACACTAAATGCACAAACTGGTGGCAAGTTAAGTCCACAGCCTATTGTGACAGGTCCTTCCGGCATCGATCAGGTTTCTTCTCATCTGTTATCTCAAGGTTATTTACAGAGGTGGTAACTTTAGCAAGAGTCTCTCTCGCAGGAGGGCAGCCAGGCCTCAGTCGTTGGTCTCGGGGTCTGTCTGTGCCATGTAGGCGTCCAGCTCGGCATCCAGGTGTCCTTTCGTTTTCGACATGTACGCATCCAACTGGTTGTCCAGCTGTTCCTTGGTCAGTACAGGGCGAGCAAGGGCACCTCTCCCTCGTCCACGGCCTCGGCCTCGGCCTCCAAAGCCCCCTCTGCCCCGACCTATCATGCCCCGACCTGGCCCAAAGGAGAACAAGAAGACAGTTACGAGTAGGGTTCGTGGGTGCTACAGTAAATGCCCCTTAGAGCAGCGGGGCCTAGCTGAGAGAGGCTGAAGGGCAGGGCAAAGAGGAGAAATCTGGAAAAACAGGAAACACGATGGGGAGCAAGCAACACATGGAAAGCACACACAATGAATCCCTTATACGCTCCTTTCTAAATGCTACTTAAAATTCTTCATTCTAGCGACACAGGGCAACAGACAAAAAAATCTTAATCTTTCCTAAAACAAATTATCTAAAGTCTGAGACCCACTCTAAGTTCACGATTACTACATTACTGAGACAACCCCATGGGGTGAGACGGGCAGGGAGGAAAAAGGGCCCAGCTGCAGGGTGTGGAACCAGTTTTCCGATTAAGCTCTACGGGAGAGCCTTCTGGAGAATCAGCTCCTCTCTCCTCAAACTCAGGAGACCTAAGGAGCTGACCCTCACGTCAGGAGACGGAGGAGTTATTGTGACACAGGAGCAATGCGGGGAGAAGGGGCAGAACATCCTGAGTCGTCCCAGCCACTTCTATCAAGGATTCGACTTACTTTATAACAGTTATAGTTATCTGAGAGATGGTTTCAATTCACTTAACAAAACACCCAGCTTTTGGAAAAGCGACTTGAGACTCCCCCACCCCTGCGCTGTCTCTCAGAAACCAAGTCGAGATAATCTAGAAACATGCTATTTCATCCTGAAACCCAAACTAGCTTGCACTTCACTCAATAAGCCAAGCAACATATAATGGGAGAAGAAAAGCCCTAGGTTATCGAGTTTCCTAGGTTATTAGCCCTTGGCAACTTCAAGGTCATAAATGATGGAACACCCACCACACACTGCGAAAGGACAAAGCAAATATTCACAGGGGCTGAGAGAACAAAATTTTTTTCCTTTGACAGGTGTTGCTGGGAGCTTTCCACTGAACTCTTAAGCCAGAAAACACCCATGGGCTTTGGCATTTTAACATCAGCAACACCATTAACCTCTTCCAATCTGGGTCATGAGGTCACGAGACAAATAGCATCAAGTCTCCGAGGGAAGATTAACTAGTGCAATACCATCTTGCTTTCTCCCTTGATCAAAAAGAGTCATCTCTGGTTTCCCAGACACACGGTTTACCTTGCATTTACTTGGTTTCAGAGTCCAGACTCAGCTCTGTGTCTCACACCCTCTCGAACTCTGCTTCGTTTTTGTACATCTCCCTTGTCTTGATTCTTAGACTCAAAGTAGGGTTTTGCGCGGTGGGGTGGGGTGTGTGGTGATGGTGGGGGCGGGGACAGGGAAAGGTCCAACTGCAAACTGACCACTTTGTCATTTGAACAATGCAATTTAAACCCACAAGAGTCTGGAAGAAGACTGCATAAAACCTGGCTCTAATACACGTGTCTGACTAGTTTGGGAAAACCCGCGACAGACTTTTGTACTGCCAGCATGTGAATTCAGAAATTAAGCCAGTTTCGAAAAACAAAACAAGACAAACAAATAAGCCTGCCTATGACTTGAAGCTGTGCAGAAAGGTGGCTCTGAGTTTTGAAGGGAAAGAAATAAGGGGAAGCTAGTCTCTGAAGTTGGTAGCTGACTAACCTCTACCACCGATTCCGCCACGACCCATAGCTCCACGCCCTAGGCCCCCTCTCCCAGGACCTCCACGACCTCGAACACCACCTCTTCTTAAGCCCATTCGGGGAGCTACGGCTCGTCCACCTCGAAGCAGGTTTTGACCTTGGAGAGGAGGCACACAATGTATATGCAGGTAAATCCAAGAGAGACAAAGTAGATTCTAACCAAAGGAAGGCGGTGAGGGTTAAATGAGCGTTAATTCAGGTAATTTTTAGTTTGTGTGGGGCAAGCTGCACACTGAGTGTGAACAGATTACGATGCTCTTTATTGAATCAATTCAACAAGTCTGACCAAAAACCCATTTTTGGAAGAAGCTGGGAGTTAAGGTAATTAGTATGTACATACGTTTAATAAAGTATCTGTTGAATAACCAGACAGTTGCCAAATGTTATGATAGATTTAAAAGTAAATGATACAGTTCCTGCGCTCAATATTCTCAATATTCTCGTAGGGGCCCAGAACTACACAGGGAACAGTGTAACAGTGCCCCAAATGTCACACATGGCTAAGTGCTATGGGTCACCTTGTCTTTTTTAATGGATGCAACAATGTTTCACTGGCACCAGGAAAAGAGATGCTTGGTTAAGATACAGGCCAACGGCCTATACCTTTCTTGGGTCTGACGTGTTTCTAGAACGCAGACGTGCTTTGATCCGAGCAGCGGCAGGGTGCTTCCGAATGGAATGGAGACGACATGAATTACCTGTTGTTACGCAGGTCATGGCCTCTCCCCACTGCACATTACCAGAAAAGGAACGGTATCGATAAAACACATGCAGCACTATTAAAGTATGTGATTTCAAAAACCGTTAATTATATTAATACAAATTCAGGCTTACAGATGTTAAACAAATGTGTCCATAAGCAGCCCGAGAGAAAAGGAAAGGGTGGGACCTGACACTATTGGGTACACAGCACTGACCTCGGAGCGACATCCCGCCCCTAAGCAGGGTTCTCGTGGCGCGTCCCCCACGGAGTCCTCCTCTGGGCAAGCCTCTCTGGATTATGGGCAGGCCTCGTCCTCCGATCGCTCCCCTGGCCAGGGCCCCTATGGGCCGGCCTAACCGTGCCTGGATGTTACTCTTACCCAGGCGCTGCTTTAAGCTCTTCTGGAAGAAAAGGTGTTGGGGATTGAGATCAAAAAAGCGATCCGGTGGGAACTGGCAAGTCAAAGTGCAGAGGAAAAGCAGCACGTGAGATGTCTGTGCGGAGGCGGCTGCACCTGCTGCGGGCTGCTTCTGAGGATCCTGCACCAGAAGCAAGCCTTCGCCTCGCCACACGGTGCCAAAGCGGCATTCTGATCCAGAGCTTCTAAGAACCTTGAGGATGGTCCTATGCCACTGGCGTCACTACAAGTCACCTCGCTAGCTTAGCTACAGAAGTCACACACCGCTACTCAAAATTAAGGCTTCAGTAAGAACATTCTACATTTTGAATCCTGGGTCGTTTTTCAGCCGCAGGCTGACAGTACGACTTGATTCCCACCCACCCAAGGTCCACCGCTGTCTGCAAAGGCTTACTCACACAGCACACGGAGTTCACCAGACTCTGGGCAAATTTAAATGAAAAGTTCATTTCAATGCTTGTGACTTAAGAACAAGATTTGATTTCTCAGTCTAGAGGCCAGTGTGTTCCAGTTTTCCTTTGAGTATCTATCTCCAGATGGTCCACTTTTTACCTTAAGATGTAAATAAACACAAGAGTCAAACCTCCTTTCCTTATGTTTCTTCAACAGCCATAATTTCAAGTCTACCCTTGCAAACAGCACCGTTAAACCAGTATAATGACCTCTTATTAAAAAGAAGCATACGACTCACATGTATCTCCACAGAGAACCAGCCAAACTTGTGTTAGAATTGACAGGTGAGCTATAGTCACAAAACTCAGGGCCACGCTTGAGAACAAAGACATACCAGAAATGAAGCTTTTCAAGAAATGTTTCCTCAAAGAGGACCCATGAAGACCACATCCCTAATAATTAAATTCCTTCATAGGAAAAAGTGACTGCAGCTCCAAATACAATCAAGGCCTTAGCAAACCTGTTTTCCTAAAAAGCCATCAGTCAATATAAATGAAAATCAATCCTACGTACCCTCGGATTTCAACCACAAGTGACTACGAAAAACTTCTTTCGCAACCACATGTTGATATTATTAGCTTTCCGGCACAAGATCATCAACTGCTTCCAGAGGGGCAGCTCTGAACACTATGCACCTAGCATGAGGTGTAAAGCGACCCTAAGTAAAAGCTTGTCACATCACCCCCCAGAGCATCCAATCATGAGGTCAGGACTCATTCTACATGTCACCAGTGTTCAGTCATCTGAGTATATTCTCCCAAGACCTGTGCTTTGATGGGAGACCGTACAGTGCTCAGGCTTTCTCCTCCTTTCCCAATCCTTACCTGCCACCGACACCGGTCTCTAACACTGACAGGAAGCCTAACGACGTCCACTATACCACTCAGTTTCCACCGAAAAGCTGAGCTGTACGCTAAGGTTGGCCATTAGCCTCATGTGGCTATTCAAATGACCAAAAAAAAAAAAAAAAAAAAAGGGCTCCTCGATCACATCAGCGGCAATGGTGCCGGAGCGCACGGATGCACAGACGCGGACGTTCCCGCCACTGCAGAGTCCCGCGGGGCAGCAGTGCTCTGGCCGCTGCTTCTCGCACAGCCTGCATTACAGCTTCTTGTCGAAAGGTCCTTCGGAACAATCTGTCAGACTGATCTGCTGCAGTTTTTTTATAGTTACTTTTGGAAAACGGTGGTGCCTTTTACCGCTTTTCTGCGTCAGGGACGAATGCCGTCAGTCCAAGGCTTAAGGGAGCTGAAGCAGGCGGCCTTGTTTATTTTTGGTCAGTGAGCCCAACGGTTCGGGGTGGGGGGTGGGTGTTATATTTAACTGCTGAACTTATGCACAGCCATGCAGTGCTACCAGTGACAGTCCTTACAGTTGCATGGCACCGCCCTCCAGACGCCCAGCCACAGCTCGGACATATCCTTCCACAGCCACTGTCCGGACTTGCATATAAAGTCTATGAATAACAAAGAGCAGGTTTTACTTCAGGTCTGAATAGGATCATCTCTTACTGGAACTCTGAAGGAAAACCCACTAACTCTTGAGTTAATTACTCAGTGCGACAACTTGAGATGCCGTGGAGATGGGGTCGCCTTCCTCTTTCTATATTTTAGCACTTAAAACCACTGATAAGGCCATTCGGACTCCCTGGACTAGGGGAGAAAGAAGAGAATCATTTCCCTAATTTGTAAGTCATTTAACAGGGAATAAAAGGTCTCTTTTGAAGAGCATCTAAAACAAAAATCAAAATTTCTTTGTGGTAAAAGCCAGCAAATTTACTTTAAGGGCAAAGATCAGAAAGCACGAGATTAATACTCATTGATAACACAGAAAACAGGCCACATTGATGGCAAACTCCCTAAAAGAGAAAGACAACAAAAAGTTACTTATCAGTACCTGCCAAAATGGGAATTCTCTGAACTTCTCTTTCTTCCAGAGAAGTTTCAGCTTTTGCCCTGAGCCACCTCGTCATCATCCATCACGTCCTGACAGCCCTAGCGGACTGCCTGACAGAGACCGCCAGCTGCTTCTGGCGTGTGAAGACGCATTCTCTCACCTGCTTGAGTTTCAATGCTGCCTGGACAGAGGGTCTATTCTCCATCTGCTGGGCCAGTCTTCTGTTTCTGGCACTGGCTAGCTGCTGCTGTTGCTGCATCGAAGCCCGAATAGTCACTGGCATCGGCTGTTTGTTCTTCAGCATATTAGTAAAGCTTCAAGGTCGAACAAAATGGATGTTTAAATAAAAGCTTTATTACAAAACATTTATTGGCATTTTCATGGCTCGCTAGACCAGGAGCTCCAGATCCCACGAACTTTAAGTAAAGTGGTACACTTAGAGCAAGGCTGATGCGGGCTAGACTCCGCTGCTTCCACACACGTGCACGAACCGGAAACTCAGAAATGCAGCTAAGTGCGGCACATTCAATCACGAGTGATGACGAGGGCTCAGGTAACGGCTTTTAGAGAGGCGGAAGGCATGAAAAACACGCAGTGAGCAGATATGACGACATGAGACAGAAGATGCAATTTCGAAGACAAACGAAGAAAGCCAACACCTCGGGAGATCTGAGGGTCCATTTTAAGACTATCAACAACTAGAGCACCTTCCAAGCCCATGGGAATAATGCACGCATACGAAATTTAGGAGTGCGTTCCACTTTCTTATACGTCGTTCACTTAATGACACGTGAACATGCAGAATTACAGTATCAAACCCTAAGAGGTTAGTTAGGAGAAGCACATATGCTTCAGAAAAGGCAAAAACAAATATTACGTAAACCTTTTAGTGGTCTAATATCGAGTCAATAAAATAACTGGTCAAAAGCACTTGATGAACAGAGCTCTCGTAGCTAGAAACTGCCTTTCCTTCACTTAGTCTCAAATGATTACTTTTCGGACTCTATGTGATTACTTCTGAATAAGTTAGATTAGCTCAAGCGTTTAAGAGCTTGTGAAGACCCTCTTCTATTATTCCTGCAAAGAAGCTGAATGGACGAGAAGAACACTGAACTGTAAAAGAATCCAAAACAGAAACAAACTAAAAGCAGAATGGAAAGAAAGTGAAACGGAGCAAAAGCAAGTGCCTCTTACAAGGCCCAAGAATGGCATTCGAGGGCCTTTGGACATATTCACGGCTTGCTACCTGCCTCTTACAGGCCAGACACAACACTGCTGGCCTTGGACTGGGCAGCAAGCCTACCGTAGCCAGGGCACTGTGCTACTGAGCTGCACCGTCCCTGTATCAATGTTAAAAAACGTGAAAAGGGAGGGTGCGAGGAGTCTTTTTAAAATGCACCCCACCAGACAAGCATTTCAGACAGCTTACCATAAAAATCTACTGATAAGGGGTTTTGAGACAACCGCCCAATTTGCTTTGTGTACCACATGAGATGCAACTAAGAACAGAGGTCTGTAGCCTTCTGTTGGTATTTAGTTTAAAACTGGCTTTTGTGCATTGGACCCCAGGGCCAATTTAAGTAATGTTTTCTTATGAACGAGCTGAAGTTGCTGTTGGCTGCCTCACCGCTCATTAAGAGACATCTTGGTGGTGCTTTTTAGCACAACTTTCGGCGCTGACTGTGCAGCCATCTTCAGATCCCGAGAATCTACAAAGAACAATAGGCAGAATGAGCAAATGGGAATAACGACGACCTCACTCCTACAGGGGCCAAAGGCCCACGCCTACGAGGAAGGAAAAGGCCTGTGTTAACGACGACTGTCTAGGAGCACAGGACTCCTTCCCGGTGCTTCAATTCCCAAGTTACCTCAAACTACTACACTTCAAGGCCACAGGGCAGAAAATACTGCTGAAGCCTCCAAAAAAGGCAGAGCCAGGCCTAGCTGGAGAAGTGCGGAGAGTCTGGCTTGTCATCTAGCGCGGTCCTTCTCAACCTTTGGCTGCAAGGAGCTTTGAAAAACATTCAGACACCTGGGCCCAAACAGATTCGAGCGGAGTCGCCGGGGGCCCCACGTGCAGCCCGAGTCGAGAGCCGTCCGTCTGGAGGGACGATGCGGGCACGCCGTTCCACACCTGGCTTTCGACGGCCACGCCAAGCGGGGCCGGGGGGCC
>NW_011889207.1:382152-389396 GCF_000151845.1 Pteropus vampyrus | reverse complement strand
CGCAGGCTCCACGTGCGACTCGGCGGCGTTGGGCAGCTTTAGGGCCCCGAGCAGTTTCCCTCCGGGTGGAAAACGTCCGTGCTTCCTCGCGCGCCTGCCCGCCCCCCAAGCGAAAGCAGCCGGTGGAAAAATTCTTTGCCCGGAATTTGCATCGGTCTCTTCCGCGCCACTGGGCCGGGCGACAAGCCGCGTTCGGCGAGCCGCGGAGCGCAGCGCCACCGTCGCGCCCGCCGACCCCGGGGTCAGGGCTGGGAGCGCGCCGCTGCCGCGTCCTGCGCCCGCCGCGGTTTCCGCTTCACGCCCCTCCCCGATTTGGCCTGATTATTGTTAAATCCTAATTCGGCGGGGACCTTCGAGTCCCCGCTCCCCCTTCTGTGTCCTCCCTCTTCATCTGCCAACCATGTGGATTTTGACGCAGACGTATATGGGATTTTTTCGAGTGCCTGGGTACACGATAAAATGCCCAAACGTTTGAAGAATGAGTGAATGAACACATCGTCGACCGTCCCTCCACCCCATCCGTGCGCGTCAGGATCCTTTCGATGTCCTTGCCGGAATTCATGTCTGGGTTTAATGGTCTGGCGCCCTTACTGGGCTCTACCTGCGTGAGGGTGAGGGTCCTCTTTGTTTCGTTCACTGCTGTGTCCCCAGTTCCTACACAATGTCTAGCACACGGAAGAGCCTCTAAATATTCTTTGAAGGTTGAGGGGAAATGATTCTTCTGCCTTTATAGCTGAGAAGCTGATGTCTCCTCCACTTCCGGCTGGAGCCTTGAACCCCTACCGTCCTGGGCCTTAAACATTGCTCACGCAGGAAGGGGTGGTGGTCCCTTGACCTCTCTCCAGATAAGATCCAGCCTCATAAGGCAGGTTGGGCCTGAGCCCGACCACTTCCCCACCCAGTTCCAGAGCCCAAAAGAGACAGTCAGGGACTGGTGAGAGAGGAGCCTTTAATGAAAGACGAGTTGCAGGCCTGGCCCACTACTCTTGCGCCCTTGTTGGAAGGTGGGCAAGGGTGGGACTATGCGGAGGGAAAAATGGGGTGAGGGTGAAGCCGGGTATAGGGGCAGGTATGGCAGGGCCAAGGGGAAGGGCGCTGCCCACTGGGGCCATCCGCTCAACTGTTCTCCCAGAAGAAGTTGTTACAGGCCACGGTGAGGGCCGCCACCAGCACCACATACTCCTGGAAGTCCACCTCCCCGTCTCCGTTCTCGTCCAGCTCCTTCATCACCTTGTCCACAGCATCTGCATCCTTCTGGGCCTGTGAAGGGAGGAGATGGATAGTTGTCTAGAGATGGATAGCACCGAGCTAGAGGCAAGGGGGGGTGGTTGTTTGGGGAGGAGGCAGAGATGCGCAAGAGGGAGCACTATATATAATTATGAGACTCAAAACTGACAAACACTTGTGGCCGTCTGTCGCCTACAGAATAAGCTCCTCAACAAGGCAGAGTGATCGAATCAATTATCATAGATTGAGTGCCCACAGTGGGACAAGCACTACACTAGGAGCTTTATAAGCATTGTCTCATTTAATTCAAACAAATAGTATGAAGTGGGTTTCATTATTCCCATTCTAGGGAAGAAACAAATGGACACTTGCTGTTTAAATGATATGTACATTATTAGCTACAAAGTAGCAGCACCAGCATTTGAACCCAGGTCTAATAAAACCTCAGAGCCTGTGCACGTTCTACTGGCTTCTCCTTCAGCCTACTCTTCTGCATCCATCCCTCACTCCAGCCAAAACTACTGAGCGTGCATTATATTCTTTTTCCTACCATGCTTTTTTTTTTTAATTTTAATTTTTTTTTTCTTTCAGCCTCGGCGTGGCCTCTGCTTTATATCCTTAGTTACAGGAGTTCTGTCCAGCTAGTCTTCAGAGAGTTCTCGAGGTTGATTGTTCTAGAATTTAGTTGTAATTTCGCTGCGGTCATGGGAGGTGGCAAGCACAGCGTTTACCTGTCCTGCCATCTTGCTCGGAGCCCTTTCTGCCGGGCTTCGACTCATGCAGATACCTCCTCCTAAAATCCGTACATTTACCCTAATAGTCCCCCATCGGAAAGCTATGGCTCAAGTGCCACTTCCGTGGAGAAGCTGTCCCACTTCGGCCAGGGTCACGTTCTCCCGTGATCCTCTCTGGCCCCTCTGTTTAGGCTCTGTGTGCTTCCTGGTGTTCTAGATTTACTGTCGAGCATCAGTCTTTCCCTTCCGGGCTGTAAGCCTTGTTCCTGATGCACCTACGCAGGGCCTGGTACTTTGACTTGAACCGGGAGGAGCAGGGGAGCCTGGGAAAACTGGGGAGAGAAGCCTGGGAGAGGAAGATGATTGGGCTGAGCTGGGTGGGGAGGGGCGATGGCAGGGAGGCGCCCACTCTGTTGCCCCAGCCCCGGCCCGCTCCACCCCGTGCCCCGCCCCGTGCTCACGTCGAGGAAGCCGGAGAGCTCGGTCTGCAGGAGCTCCTTCAGCTCCTTCTTGCTCAGCTTGTACTTGTCCCCCTCCTTGCCCGAGTGGGTGTGGAACACGTTGATGAGCGTTTCCATCGCCGTCTCCAGCTCCGATCCCATTGCGAAGCTCACCTACCCACCCCCCACCATGGAAGTGAGCGGGGGGGAGCATGCTCAGGATACCTGGGTTTGGGGCGAGGGGACCCCTCAGACCTGGCCCTGGCCCCCCAGCCCCAATAGCCGCGAGACTGGAGTCTCAGCACGACTGACCTTTTCCTGGGCTTGTACGATGTAGGGGACCTAGATGTCTAAGTCCAGACCCGTCCTCTGTGTCCCTCGATCCGTACCCCAGCCAGAGGGAGTCAGGGTTTGGGGCCTGGCTCTAGAGGCCTGCAGTGGACTGCAGTGTCTCCTGGCTGCTTGGGCAGATGCTGGGGAGGGTGTGGCAGGCAGGCAGGGGTGGTCACAGGACCTAGCCAGGCTTCCTCTGGCTCCATTTCTACCCTGGACCTTGCCGCCTCGCATAGCCAAGCTCTGCTGTTGGGGCTGGTGGGCCGGGCTCCTCCCTGTAGCCTGGACTCTGCTGCCCACAGAGTCAGTCTGGCACCCTCGTTAGGCCTGATGGGGAGCGTGGCCCAGGGTTCACGGTTAGAGGGTCTCACGGCCTCCGAGCTTCCTGCCAGCAGATGGGGGGTGCGTTGGGGGTCTCTTTTGGTCCTTCAGCTCTGTTCCCTCCTGAACGTGGCAATTTGGAGTCCCTGGGGTACACCTCCATTTCCCCTACTTTGGCTTCTTTTATCTTCTCCGCAGAATCGGCCCTTCCAACGGGTGGTCTGAGCCTTCTCTGGGACCCAGAGCTTCCAGGGAGGGGCGGGAGGAGGCCTGTGTGGTCTCGTCCCCGCTGCCGGGCACGCCCACCCCCAGGCCCAGCCCGGTCGATGTGGGGACAGTGGCATGAGGGAGAAGGGGGCTGGTATGTGTTGGGGGTCAGTCGGAGTTCGAGGGGTGGGGAGAGAGGAGGAAGAAAGTGGAGGGGTCTGTCGAGGAGAGGGGACCGCCATGCCAGGGGGCCTCTTCCCCTTGGTCTTGGGACAGTCAGCCCCTCCACGGCCTCAGGGGGCAGCTCAGGTGTCTTAGATCGGGTGTCTCCATCCTTCCCCAGGCCTGAGGGGCTGGACAATAGGCCCCGATCAGATGATATCTCAGCCGTTCAATGGGGCCCTTGTGAGTGTCACCTGAACTCCGGACATGAGAAGTGGTTGTCACAGAGACGTGGGGAAGATGGAACCCAAGCCGGGCTGATGGAAGGGATAAGGGGCATGTGCGGGAGGGAGGCCCGTGGCTCGGTTACCGGCCCCGTCCCAGAGGGGAAGCCGGAGGTGGCCTGGAGGCCTCCGGCAGCCAGGCATTTCATGCGGGGGCAGTTCTGGGAGGACCATGGCAGGGAGGGGGCGGGTGGGAAAACAGAGAAGAATGGGAGGGCGGAGGAGTCTGGACGTCTGGGCCGGGAAGAGGACGGGGAGAAAGGGCGCGTGGGGAGTGGGTGCCATTCCCCAGCGCCCACTGCTCCTGACATCGTGTGGTCCATGCTCTGCCACCCCCAGACTCCCCTGGGCCCCGAGCTCCTGGCAAGGCCGGGTGGGGTGGCGGAGGCTGAGGCTGGAGCGGGATGGACAGAAGCAGCTGTTCCATCTGCTCAGTCATTCTCACCCCACTGGAAGTGAGCCGAGGGCTGCCCCCCACCACGCAGCGCCTGGGAGATGGAGGAGCCCAGGCAGGGCGCTGAAGGCTCCGAGGGGGGAGGGTCTGGTCTTCTGGAAGCTCGGAGGCTGGGTTCCCCGCTGGCATCCTCAGGCACTGAGTTTCCAGACTTCCCTCTGAGCTCCCCCTGTCTCCTCTTACCACCTTCTGGCCCCCGTCTCCCCCAGATCGCAGACCAGGGCCATCACCCCCTCCTTGAGTCCTGCCCAGGCAGTCCCCTTTCCCCCACGCTGGCCAGGGCAGGATGGGACAGGGTACTCACTGTTAGCCTGGGCCTCAGGTGGGAGCAGGTTCTGGACAGACAGACGAGGCTGCAAATGTGGCTCCGAGAGCTGTGTGTGGAGACCTGTCTTCTGTCGGCCTCCCCCGGCCGACCCCCTCCGCACTGGCTCCACCCCCTCACAGACAAACACCCGGCGGGGCGAGGGGCCAGGAGTGGACAGAGGCGCCCTCTGTCTCCTGGGCTGGAACAAGCTGCCCTGTGTCCTGTTCTCCAGCCTTGGCCGCCTCCCCCACCTGCTGGGCCCCAACGGGCAGGGCCCAGGAGGGAGGTGGGAAAGGGCCTGAGAAGGACTCTAAGAAGCCCCTCCCTGCCATACTGGTACCCCTTGCGGCCAGCTGGGCAGGGAAGGTGTGGAGTCTGCTGAGGGAGTCTCAGCGAGGGGGCCCCAGTGAATAATCCAGTCTCAGGAGTCATCCTTGGAGGTTTCAGCGTGGGACCCCACTGAGGGCTTTCGACATTGGGCCTCCTCTACGGGGGTGTGGATGAAAACGGGGTCACACTCAAAGCCTGACAAGCTCGGGGAGGCTGGCCCGGTGGGTCCTACAGACTCAGAGCCTGAGAGTCACCACACGGGCGGCCTGAAATCGAAAATCCCTAACTAACTGTGGGTCATGACAGGTGGTCCCATCCTAGGCCTGTGGCCTCCTTGAGGAAGGTCAGCCTTTACCGAAAATGTCTGCCTATCTTCTTTTTGCATCTAAGATAACAGACCTTGGAAAGGTCAGAGTCGTCTCCTCCTCCAGACCCCTCAGGGCACGACCTCCCACCAGAGCACAGAGCCCCTCACTGTCCTCCGGTCCCCGGGACCATCTCTCTGTGTAAACGTCGCCTGGCCTGCACCCACAGGTGTAGGAGAAGTGCGTGTCCCTCCGTTTTGCTTTTTGTCCCCCGCCTCCCCCAGAGGACCCCCTGGCTTTCTCCCGCCTTCCTGATCAGCCCCCCGCAGGCTCCTCCTCTGATTCCAGCACGAAAACAAGTCGGGTCAGTGCCACCCTCCTGGAGCATTTTCTCTCAGTCTTTGAGATTTTGCTTTCCCGGCTGCTGTGGTCAGTTTGGCTCAAAGAAACTCATAAAAATTCTCTACAGGTTTGGACATTTCTTACATTGGCAGGGGCCCCAGTCCGATCCCCCTCTGTCTGTGGGGGTCTCAGTCTGGGATCGGCTGAGGGGTCTTGGGCTGCGGGGTCCCCGGCTGAGGTGCGCCGTGTCTTAGACAAGGCCTCTCAAGCCTGAGCCCCCTTAGCTGGGTCTTCAACCCGCAGTCACCTGGGCACCAGCACACGCAGGCCTGAGTGGACGTGGGGGGCGGGGGCAGAGGCTCCCCGACTTGGGATCTGGCCCTGCAGCTCCAGGCAGGTCCTCCTCCCACCAAGCGAGGACACGCGTGGGCTGGGCTGGGGGGAACGGGAGTTCCAGGGCGGATGGCCGGGCGCCAGGCGGGAGGGGGGTGCCGGGCGTGATGGGCGGCTCCTTTTTTCAGAATCGACCAGGAAACTTGACACCTCCGGGCTCGGGAAGGGCGCCGGCCTCCCTGCGGGGCGGCTATAAACCTCAACCCGGCGGCTTCCGCCTGCTGCACCCCATCTCTGCGACTCGCTCCGGTGAGTCTTGTCCCCCTAACTCTGGAGGGAGCCTTTTTCTTCCTTGGGATCCCAGGTCCCTCCCCCAGAGGCAGCTCAGACTGGGATTCAGGATGTGCGTGTGGGGAAGTATCAGGCCACAGTCCTCGGGGGCGTGGGGACGGGGCGGAAAAGGGAGGCTGAGTTGGCATGGCCCCTTACTCCAGCCTGTCCCGCGGGGCTGTGTGTGCCAGGACCAAGCCCTTCCTGGGTGCTGGCAGTTGGCGAGGCCCGTCCAGGATCTCTGTCGCTGGGAGACAGAGGCGGGAGCCTGCAGTGTCGTGGGCCCAGCACTCTGCCCAGCTGGCCGTGCGGGGGATGGGGAGGGGCCGCCGGGAGGCCGGGTCTGTCCAGACAGAGCCAGCCCTGACTACCGCTGGGCATTGGCCAGACCGGCGCTGCTGACCGGCTCTGCTCTGCTGGGAGGAGCCGCTCAGGGCTGTGGGGTGGAGACTGGGTCCCCATACAAACAAGCTTTGGAGACAAACATCCTCCTGACCCTTCGAGGCTGGGTGAGATTCCAAATCCAAGAAAGGGTCCTTGTCACTGAGCCAGGAGACAGAGGGCTCCCGAGAGGGCCCTCAGACCCAAAGCCCCTCTGGACAGAGGGCTGTCCAGACCAAGGAGCCACCACATGGGGGTCCCCAAGTCCCAGGAAGATCCCCAGACTGTGAGGTCTTGAGAAGTAGGGGTTCCTGGAATGAACACCCCTTCCCCCACCCACAGGGAGGTGCTCCCTGCCCTGAGAACTTATCTGTCCCCTTCTTCCTTCCCCGCCCTGCCTCTCCTGGGCAGAGGCCAGAGGTGGCACCCAGGGCAGGGAAGGTGTGGGGTCTGCTGAGGGAGTCTCAGTGAGGGGGCTTCAGTGAATAATCCGGCCTAACCCTGACTCTCCCTCTCTGCTTCCTCCTCCCACCGCTCAGCCCTGTGAGGAGTCCGCTCCAGCCCCGGGGGCCTGATGGCTGAGGAGCCGCTGACCGAGCTGGAGGCGGCCATCGACATGGTGATCAACACATTCTTCTCCTTTGCCAGGAAAGAGGTCTGGAAGGACAGCCTCAGCGTCAGTGAGTTTAAAGACCTGGCCACACAGCAGTTGCCTCACCTGCTCAAGGTCGGTGGGGCTCTGGGGGCCTGAGGT
>NW_011889207.1:377532-380149 GCF_000151845.1 Pteropus vampyrus | reverse complement strand
TCCAGGGGGAGGTCAAAGATTTTCCTTACTCTTTTGTTTCTTAAAAATAACCAGCTGAAAATAATCAATATCCCCAGAAAGGCATATTTTGGGGTGCCAACTCTGCTCCCCATTACAGTGCGTAGAGGATCTTTTCCCATTTAAAAAAAAAAAAAAAGATGAGCTGTCTTTGATATAGCGTAACAGAAACATATGTAGCTGATCCTCTGCTGATGGAGTTTACGTCCGCTCCCTGCCTTTCACAAACATTCAAACCTGAGAGAAGATATCTACGCAGGATAAATGCCTGGGAGTAGAAACAATAGGTCAAAAAGCATGAATATTCTTAATTTTACAGATATCACCGGTTTGCCGCCCGATGAGATTGTGGCAGATTTTGTGGCAACAGGCGGTTCACGTGAATATGCCTGTTTTCCCACGTCCTCGCCGAAACTGGGTCTCACCAAGCTTTCAATTGCTGTCTAGTCTGCTATGTGAAAATGGTACTTGTTCTGATTTGTACCGTTTCTTAATTCTGAGTGAAACGGAACATCGAAAATATTTTCGATGGGCATGAATATTGCATTTTCTGTGAATTGCTCATGTGCTTATCAAAGAGGTTTTCTGTTTCCTATTGATTCATTGTAGCTCTTCATAGAATGAAGATGCCATTGTCTACTACGTGAGCTGCAAATATTTCTCCCTAATTTGCCTTTTGTCTGTTGACTTCGCTTTTGGTGGTTTTCCCATGCAGAATATAAAAACTTTTTAGGTCGTCCAATTCTCAAACTTTTCCTGAATGGCTTCTGTGTTTTATGCTATGCTTAAAAGGTTTTCCCTAATTTAACATATATATTAAACAACCACAACCCGACGACACAGACTTCATTTCATTATTAAAATTTTCCTACTCTTGTGAAATACTACCTTGATTATTTATTCAATTCCCATGTGTATTTTGGATCCGTTTATTTTTTATTTAGTAACAATCTCATTTACTGTAGTTTTTTAATATCCTTTAATACCTGTAGGGTTGGTTGGCTCTCATTATTCTTATTTTTCAGAATTTTACTGGTGGATGTCACATGTTTATTTTTCAAGAATTTTAGTAACGTTTAATCATGTTAAAAAGAATCCTGTAGATTGTTAATTGAAATTATGTAAATATCTTTTAGGGAAGATTGACATCTTTACACTAGTAAGCCTTTCTCTCTCTCTAAAGAACAAAAAGGTATGTTTTTCTATTTATTCAAGTTTTCTTTTATATTAAATATGTGGTTTGCGACCCAGTTTCCAACACGGGTGGTTCACCTCATTTCCGTAACAAAAAATAGATTCACGGCACTCTGAACATTTAGAGAATTCTGAAGGTTTTGGGATCTGTGAGTCTGAACTGCAGAGAAAGGCCACAAATGCGAGAATTATATCTTGGTCATCCGAATGACACAATGTCGCATGTATCCTTCAGTTTCTTCACAGAAGCGTAATTATTTCTACATTTGTGGCTAAGTGCTTTATTTTCTTTTTTACTGTTTTAAATGGGATCGTTTTTATTACAGTTTCTAACTGATTAACATTCATATTCCTAAAAGATATTGTTTTTTTCTTGAGTTAATATTGTCACCAGACACTAAATTAAATCATTTCTCTGGTTAGTTATTTAACCGTTGAGAGCCTGGATTTCTCATCTGAAAGGGACGCATAATAATACCTCTGCTGCTGGATGGGTCTCGCGTTTATTCAGTCACTATTTACTGAGCGCCTACTCTGTCCCGTCCTGATGCTGTCCGAGGCTTTGGGGTGCGGTGATGGACAAGGCAGATAAGGTCCCTGTGCTGGTGGAGCCTTTCACTCCAGCAGATTATGAAGATTAAATGAAGTAGAGCATGTGATGTGCTTAGCATAATGCTTAGAACGGTCAGCACTATTAGCGCTTACGCTTGTTGAAATGGTAGCTATTATCATTCTTCTTCTTCTTTTCCCTGGATATACAATGATATAATTGCTAATACAATAAGAGATGAATTGGCCTCTTTCCTAATGTTTATACCTTTTATTTCTTTCTCTGGACTAATCGTAAGTCTTCTCTCCCTGCCACCGGGCGTCTGTGCTCCCCCCCCGGCAATGCTCATAGTATTCTACAACGAAGCGTGATTGTGGTTTTTAAAAAAGTTCTTTTGCTCTTCTGTGAATTAGCTTTTTGTGCCATCTGTATAGACAGGCAAGTCTTCTCTGCCTTCATCCAAATGTCGATTCGAACGTTTAGCGGCGAGCTTTGCCAGAGACACCCTTCCTCGTCTGACTTCAATGCACTGTTCAACAGTCATCTTTTGGGTTGTGGGTATTTGTCTAGCAGCAAATCCTCGGCTCGTGATGTCCAGTTATAGCATCCTTTGATTTCACAGGCTTGTCGTGAGAGACTTTGTCAAGGGGCCCCTAGAAAACCGAGTACCACGTGTCTTTGCCATTCCCCTGATCTACCAGGCTGGTGTCCCAACTGGAGAAAACGAGACGACACCAGGGTTATGCAAACGAGCGGCCAAGCGCTGTGACCTTCTGCTTTCTGTGACGGGCGAGGGTGGCCTGAGACGGCTCCGAGGGTGGTCAAAGTGGGTCCGTGCCTACGAGGGCTCCCCGA
>NW_011889207.1:374482-377482 GCF_000151845.1 Pteropus vampyrus | reverse complement strand
TGTGAAATACTACCTTGATTATTTATTCAATTCCCATGTGTATTTTGGATCCGTTTATTTTTTATTTAGTAACAATCTCATTTACTGTAGTTTTTTAATATCCTTTAATACCTGTAGGGTTGGTTGGCTCTCATTATTCTTATTTTTCAGAATTTTACTGGTGGATGTCACATGTTTATTTTTCAAGAATTTTAGTAACGTTTAATCATGTTAAAAAGAATCCTGTAGATTGTTAATTGAAATTATGTAAATATCTTTTAGGGAAGATTGACATCTTTACACTAGTAAGCCTTTCTCTCTCTCTAAAGAACAAAAAGGTATGTTTTTCTATTTATTCAAGTTTTCTTTTATATTAAATATGTGGTTTGCGACCCAGTTTCCAACACGGGTGGTTCACCTCATTTCCGTAACAAAAAATAGATTCACGGCACTCTGAACATTTAGAGAATTCTGAAGGTTTTGGGATCTGTGAGTCTGAACTGCAGAGAAAGGCCACAAATGCGAGAATTATATCTTGGTCATCCGAATGACACAATGTCGCATGTATCCTTCAGTTTCTTCACAGAAGCGTAATTATTTCTACATTTGTGGCTAAGTGCTTTATTTTCTTTTTTACTGTTTTAAATGGGATCGTTTTTATTACAGTTTCTAACTGATTAACATTCATATTCCTAAAAGATATTGTTTTTTTCTTGAGTTAATATTGTCACCAGACACTAAATTAAATCATTTCTCTGGTTAGTTATTTAACCGTTGAGAGCCTGGATTTCTCATCTGAAAGGGACGCATAATAATACCTCTGCTGCTGGATGGGTCTCGCGTTTATTCAGTCACTATTTACTGAGCGCCTACTCTGTCCCGTCCTGATGCTGTCCGAGGCTTTGGGGTGCGGTGATGGACAAGGCAGATAAGGTCCCTGTGCTGGTGGAGCCTTTCACTCCAGCAGATTATGAAGATTAAATGAAGTAGAGCATGTGATGTGCTTAGCATAATGCTTAGAACGGTCAGCACTATTAGCGCTTACGCTTGTTGAAATGGTAGCTATTATCATTCTTCTTCTTCTTTTCCCTGGATATACAATGATATAATTGCTAATACAATAAGAGATGAATTGGCCTCTTTCCTAATGTTTATACCTTTTATTTCTTTCTCTGGACTAATCGTAAGTCTTCTCTCCCTGCCACCGGGCGTCTGTGCTCCCCCCCCGGCAATGCTCATAGTATTCTACAACGAAGCGTGATTGTGGTTTTTAAAAAAGTTCTTTTGCTCTTCTGTGAATTAGCTTTTTGTGCCATCTGTATAGACAGGCAAGTCTTCTCTGCCTTCATCCAAATGTCGATTCGAACGTTTAGCGGCGAGCTTTGCCAGAGACACCCTTCCTCGTCTGACTTCAATGCACTGTTCAACAGTCATCTTTTGGGTTGTGGGTATTTGTCTAGCAGCAAATCCTCGGCTCGTGATGTCCAGTTATAGCATCCTTTGATTTCACAGGCGTGTCGTGAGAGACTTTGTCAAGGGGCCCCTAGAAAACCGAGTACCACGCGTCTTTGCCATTCCCCTGATCTACCAGGCTGGTGTCCCAACTGGAGAAAACGAGACGACACCAGGGTTATGCAAACGAGCGGCCAAGCGCTGTGACCTTCTGCTTTCTGTGACGGGCGAGGGTGGCCTGAGACGGCTCCGAGGGTGGTCAAAGTGGGTCCGTGCCTACGAGGGCTCCCCGAGTGTCCCACAGGGGGCAGCGGGCGCAGTGGTGTGTGGGAGGCCACCTGCACCTGCAAGCGAGGGCCGTCGTGTGCACCTCCCTTCGGCTCTGCGTTCAGTGGCGTTTGTGGTTCGTAATCGCCACGTGGGGAGTATTCGCACCCCGGCAAACACTCCGAATCGGGTCCCCCACCGCCTGTGCTGCCACCCCGTGGCGTCGGGCACCACGGCCGGCCGCACTGCTTGGGGTTGCAGCCTTGTCCCGAAGGTGTGGGGGGTGGGGGCAGGTCCACGTGCCGTCTCGGGAGGGGACCGGCGACTGGCAGACCCTCCCCCCTCCCGCTCTTAAGAGCCCGTCTTTCTCACCTCGCCTTTCCCTTCGGTGTCTCCTCAGGATGCGGGCTCCTTAGATGACAAGATGAAGAGCTTAGATGTGAATCAGGACGCAGAGGTCGAGTTCAACGAGTACTGGAAACTGATTGGGGAGCTGGCCAGGGAGATCCAGGGGAAGATCTTGGAGACCCAGAGGAAGTGAAGCCAGCTGGCTGGGGTCGGGCGGGCCGGGCAGAGCCCAAATAAAGCTCCTCCTTGAAACACGCATGTTTCTGATGCACACCCTACCCTGATTTCTCCTCTTGAGACTAGGGGCTGGGGAAGTGCCCCCCTGACCCTGAGGAGGGTCCCCAAATCACACGCTCCTCGAAGGCTGGGACGGTCACTCATCGTTGAATGTTCCTCAGCGTCCGACACCAGACCTCGTGTGGGGTAGGCACTCAATACATGGCAGATGAAAAAGGGGCCGCGGACTGAACCTGACGAGCTCGGGGAGGCCGGTCCGGCGGGCCCTACAGACTCGGAGACCGAGAGTCACCACATGGGCGGCCCGAACACGAAAATCCCTAACTAACTGCGGGTCATGACATGTGGTCCCGTCCTAGGCCTGTGGCCTCCTCGACGAAAGTCAGCCTTTATAACAGACCTTCGAAAGGTCAGAGTCGTCTCGCTGGGCACAACCTCCCACCTGAGCACAGAGCCCCTCACTGTCCTCTGGTCCCCGGGACCATCTCTCTGTGTAAACGTCACCTGGCCTGCACCCACCAGTGCAGGAGAAGCACGTGTCCCTCCGTGCTGCTCTTTATCCCGCCCCAGAGACCACCGTGCCTCCCCCCCACCACCACCCTGGCTTTCCCCACCCCCTTACTCCACCACGAAAGGGTTTCACTTCACGTGACCCGCTCCGTCTCCTCCTGTGATGCTAACTATAAAATAAGCCGTGAAACTGCCGTTTTCTCAACA
>NW_011889207.1:360726-363596 GCF_000151845.1 Pteropus vampyrus | reverse complement strand
GCTAGTTTTTCCAGCAGGGGTGCCCTGACCGCAGAGTTTAGAAGGAGGAGTCCAGGACCGTCGGCTCTGCGCCCCGCTCCTTCCTTGCCCTGACCGCCCCATTCCGCCTTCCTCCTCCTCCCCGTCAGGGTCACTGGGGTCGGGCTCAGGCCCTGGACCTGCTCCCTGGGTTGTCACCCCGGGTCCTGAGTCGTGCGTGTGTGCGTGCGTGCCGCTGTGGAGTGGCTGGGTTAGGGACAGTGCAGGGCTCCGAGGGAGGGAGGAGCAGGCAGCCCGACCAGTTTGGAGAGGTCATTCGGAGAGGTCATTTCCTGCCGGAAACGCAGCTGAGCCTCACACACGTGCAGCACATGTGCACGCCGGCCGAGGGACGCGGCTGGGTCTCGCACCACGCGGCCCTTCGCGGGCTCCTTGCTCCCTCATTCACCCGTCCCATCGGGACTGAGGCGGGCTGCGGTCTGGGATCTGGGCAGGCTTGGCGGTCACTATCCAAACTGGCCCTGGCGGGAGGGGTGTGCGTGCACGTGTGACCCATCAAAGTACAGAGAGGTCCCTGGGGACCTCTCTCAGCCCACATGTCCCTCATGCCCTCTGTGCCACAAACCCTGCCTTGATCAGCTTCTTTCTGGTTATGGCTCAGGGCCCCTCCACTTCCTGCCCCGCAATTCCCCAGGCCTTTCCGCCCGGGCTTGACCCTGCAGTGTTCCTAAGCCCTCCCTCTCTCCCTTGCCCACCCCGCTTCCCCTCTCTCTTCCTTGGATGCCAGGGGCATCCCAGACCGGCCCTCCTTGGCTCCCTCCTCGCGGCGGGGTGGGGGCAGGCTCTGGAGCTCCGGCCAATGAAAGGTGGGGCCCTCGCAGCTGGCTCACCTCCCAGGAGGCTGCAATAGCAGGGGTGGCTTGGGGAAGAGGCCCAGCCCCCTGCCTCCCCTCCCTTCCCCCAGGTATAAGAGCTGAGCTCAGGTGAGCTGGCTCGTCCTGTCCTGTCTCAGCGGCTGCCAGCAGGTAAGGAGAGATCCAGGGCTTTTCACCCAAACGGGGTGCCCCCTCCCGTCCAGAGGGCACGTTTTGCCTATCCTGCCCTAGTCTGCCAGGGTCACGGCCGGCGGGGCCCCGGGCCCTGAAGGCTGCTGTGTGTGTGCGTGAAGCAGAGTGGGTGGCTGGAGGAGGAGGGAGTGAATCTAAGGTGAGGCCCAAGGGGTTCCCTTTAAATGGGGTGGCCTGGGGGTTGTGACCTTCGCTCCGGGAGCCTAGGTTGGGATGGGGTCCCGTGTGGAGCTGGCCCTGACCCCTGGATGAGACCTGGATGTCTGGGGTGGAGTCAAAGGAGGCAGTTGAGAAAGAAACGCTGAGCTGCCCCCCACCCGGCCCCCACCCCTCTGCGCAGATCATGAGCCATCGGCTGCTCCAGGGCGGGCTGTAGGAAGACACAGTGCTCACCAAAGGACCCAGCGCCCCGGGCACCATGGGACAGTGTCGGTCAGCCAACGCCGAGGTGGGCCCATCATTCCTGGCCTGCCTTTCCGTTCCCACAGTCCCCTCTCCTCCGCCTGAGGGTCTGTGTCTCCCATCGACTCCACCCCCTCCCCTTGGCCTTGGTCTGCCCGCCAGCCAGACCCTGTGTATGAGACCCGGACCCCCTTTCCGGTGCCCACACAGGGTGATGCAGACGGAGCCCTCCCAGGAAGAGCGTTCCGGCCACGTGCTGGGACCTGCCCTGCCCGGGAGGGGAGGGGACCGTGGGCGGCGGGGAGAAAGCCTTGTCCGACCTGTGGCTCAGGGCAGAGGCCGTTTACGGCGAGTGGTGCTGGGTTCTGGGCTCTGGAGCGGGCGGGAGCCCGTGTGCCTTCCAACCGTCTTTTGCCCTGTTGGCCTGGCCCGGCTCCTGGGGATGCAGGGCGTTGTGGGGTGGGGCGGAGCCTCCCTGACCTGGGGGATGTCTCCTGCCCTCAGGATGCTCAGGAATTCAGTGACGTGGAGAGGGCCATTGAGACCCTCATCAAGAACTTTCACCAGTACTCAGTGGAGGGCGGGAAGGAGACCCTGACCCCCTCCGAGCTACGGGACCTGGTCGCCCAGCAGCTGCCCCACCTCATGCCGGTACTAAGGGGGGTGACCTGCCCTAGGCAGGACAGACTCCCCAAGCAAGCGCTCCGAGGCCCCACCCACGGGGCCACCACCCCTGGCACTAGCGAGCCCTCGCCCTTCCCCCTCGCCAGTGCCAGCCAGGCCGCCCCTGCTTCCTGCCCCTGGGCGGGGCGGGTGGGCAGATGGGCCAGCGCGGCCACCTCGCTGAGCTCTGCCTCCTCTCCCCGCAGAGCGACTGTGGGCTGGAAGAGAGGATCGCCGGCCTGGGCAGCTGCGAGGACTCTAAACTGGAGTTCGGGAGTTTCTGGGAGCTGATCGGAGAAGCGGCCAAGAGCGTGAAGCTGGAGAGCCCCGCCGTCAGGGGCAGCTGAGCACCTGCCCCTGGAATTCTGGGGGGCGGGGGGTGATGTCGGGAAGAGGGGACCTTAGAGACTGCAGGCCTGGAAATTAAACCTCTGTCCACCACCACTCTACCCGCGCCCGCGCCTGCCCCGCCTCTGCAAGCTGTAGGATCATAAGGGCCTTTCCCGGGGTCTCTGCCCTCCATGGGCCCGGAAGTCCCCACCAGAGGGACGCTCGGCGGGGGCGGGGTTCGGGGCACGGATGGATGTGGAGGGGTGCTGAGGGGTCGGGACGTGTGGGAGTGGGGGCGGGACGGGGCGGAGCTGGGCTATGGGGAACGATCGGAAAGGGCCTGGGGACTGGGCTGCACATTCGGCATTAAATTTGGTCTCTAAGAACCTACCTCCTAATCCCTTCCCCAGCCCTGTCTGTCTGTCTGTC
>NW_011889207.1:355554-360676 GCF_000151845.1 Pteropus vampyrus | reverse complement strand
GGCTCCCTCCTCGCGGCGGGGTGGGGGCAGGCTCTGGAGCTCCGGCCAATGAAAGGTGGGGCCCTCGCAGCTGGCTCACCTCCCAGGAGGCTGCAATAGCAGGGGTGGCTTGGGGAAGAGGCCCAGCCCCCTGCCTCCCCTCCCTTCCCCCAGGTATAAGAGCTGAGCTCAGGTGAGCTGGCTCGTCCTGTCCTGTCTCAGCGGCTGCCAGCAGGTAAGGAGAGATCCAGGGCTTTTCATCCAAACGGGGTGCCCCCTCCCGTCCAGAGGGCACGTTTTGCCTATCCTGCCCTAGTCTGCCAGGGTCACGGCCGGCGGGGCCCCGGGCCCTGAAGGCTGCTGTGTGTGTGCGTGAAGCAGAGTGGGTGGCTGGAGGAGGAGGGAGTGAATCTAAGGTGAGGCCCAAGGGGTTCCCTTTAAATGGGGTGGCCTGGGGGTTGTGACCTTCGCTCCGGGAGCCTAGGTTGGGATGGGGTCCCGTGTGGAGCTGGCCCTGACCCCTGGATGAGACCTGGATGTCTGGGGTGGAGTCAAAGGAGGCAGTTGAGAAAGAAACGCTGAGCTGCCCCCCACCCGGCCCCCACCCCTCTGCGCAGATCATGAGCCATCGGCTGCTCCAGGGCGGGCTGTAGGAAGACACAGTGCTCACCAAAGGACCCAGCGCCCCGGGCACCATGGGACAGTGTCGGTCAGCCAACGCCGAGGTGGGCCCATCATTCCTGGCCTGCCTTTCCGTTCCCACAGTCCCCTCTCCTCCGCCTGAGGGTCTGTGTCTCCCATCGACTCCACCCCCTCCCCTTGGCCTTGGTCTGCCCGCCAGCCAGACCCTGTGTATGAGACCCGGACCCCCTTTCCGGTGCCCACACAGGGTGATGCAGACGGAGCCCTCCCAGGAAGAGCGTTCCGGCCACGTGCTGGGACCTGCCCTGCCCGGGAGGGGAGGGGACCGTGGGCGGCGGGGAGAAAGCCTTGTCCGACCTGTGGCTCAGGGCAGAGGCCGTTTACGGCGAGTGGTGCTGGGTTCTGGGCTCTGGAGCGGGCGGGAGCCCGTGTGCCTTCCAACCGTCTTTTGCCCTGTTGGCCTGGCCCGGCTCCTGGGGATGCAGGGCGTTGTGGGGTGGGGCGGAGCCTCCCTGACCTGGGGGATGTCTCCTGCCCTCAGGATGCTCAGGAATTCAGTGACGTGGAGAGGGCCATTGAGACCCTCATCAAGAACTTTCACCAGTACTCAGTGGAGGGCGGGAAGGAGACCCTGACCCCCTCCGAGCTACGGGACCTGGTCGCCCAGCAGCTGCCCCACCTCATGCCGGTACTAAGGGGGGTGACCTGCCCTAGGCAGGACAGACTCCCCAAGCAAGCGCTCCGAGGCCCCACCCACGGGGCCACCACCCCTGGCACTAGCGAGCCCTCGCCCTTCCCCCTCGCCAGTGCCAGCCAGGCCGCCCCTGCTTCCTGCCCCTGGGCGGGGCGGGTGGGCAGATGGGCCAGCGCGGCCACCTCGCTGAGCTCTGCCTCCTCTCCCCGCAGAGCGACTGTGGGCTGGAAGAGAGGATCGCCGGCCTGGGCAGCTGCGAGGACTCTAAACTGGAGTTCGGGAGTTTCTGGGAGCTGATCGGAGAAGCGGCCAAGAGCGTGAAGCTGGAGAGCCCCGCCGTCAGGGGCAGCTGAGCACCTGCCCCTGGAATTCTGGGGGGCGGGGGGTGATGTCGGGAAGAGGGGACCTTAGAGACTGCAGGCCTGGAAATTAAACCTCTGTCCACCACCACTCTACCCGCGCCCGCGCCTGCCCCGCCTCTGCAAGCTGTAGGATCATAAGGGCCTTTCCCGGGGTCTCTGCCCTCCATGGGCCCGGAAGTCCCCACCAGAGGGACGCTCGGCGGGGGCGGGGTTCGGGGCACGGATGGATGTGGAGGGGTGCTGAGGGGTCGGGACGTGTGGGAGTGGGGGCGGGACGGGGCGGAGCTGGGCTATGGGGAACGATCGGAAAGGGCCTGGGGACTGGGCTGCACATTCGGCATTAAATTTGGTCTCTAAGAACCTACCTCCTAATCCCTTCCCCAGCCCTGTCTGTCTGTCTGTCTGTCCGGTGCTACCTCTTCCACCTCCAGCTCCGCCCCAGCCTCGCCCAGGGCTGTCCCTGGGCTGGGGCAGAGGAAGTGACACAGCAGGGTGGGGGGACCGGCTAAGGAGGGTGTGACTTTGGGGGTGAGGGGGCCAGCAGGGTGCTTGGGCATTTACAGAATGATGGTTGTTTTGTATCTTTTGATTAATAAAAAGAATGGAACAAGTAAAAGATGTCTTGACTGGACGCCTGCCCGCCCGCGGTCCACGGGCCCGTGGGTGAGGGGTGGGTGGGATGAATGGCAGAATCATCGGGTGGCGTGTGACACGTGGAGCTGCAGCTGGGTGGCAGAGCGAGTGAGCGGGGACCCACGTCCCATGGATGTGGGTTGAGGATGATACCAGGCCCAAAAGGGGAGACCTGGTCCTCCGTGAGGTACAAGCTCCTCGGTTCCGGTGCTGTGGCCTGGGACAGCAGAGGAGGTCGTGAGTGCACACCTGGGCGAAGGGCGTGAGCCAGGTGTGTGGAGCCCGCCCGCCGATGAGCGCTGAGCGCGGAGGGAAAGGCGAGGCTCGCGGCCCGCGGCTGAGTCCCCGCTCCGCCACTCCGCGTCTTCGGGACTGTGGCATGTTCCACAGTGTCCTCATCTGTAACATGGGGGGTTCGTGGCACTGCCCTCCCAGGACTGTGAGGGTGACACAAGGCACCCCGCACTTAGCAGCGTCGGGTGTGCGCCGACCAGATGTGGAATGGCCAGTCTCCTGGGTACCTTAGGGACGGGGTGAAGGGTGTCTCCAGAGGAGACCTGTGTCGCATGAGGGGTCCTGCGGGGTCAGGAGGGGTCCTGGAAGGCTGGCCTGGGGCTGGGAGCTGGGGGCGCCCGTGTCCCGTCCCTGGTGTCTGCCTTTGTGACTTGAGCCGGCAGAAGTCAGCCATTCCTCCTGAAGTCCCAAGGCCAAGGAAGCCTGTGTGGCCAGCCCGGCTGGCCTGGAGTGCTAACTGAACTTGTCCGTTTGGGGCTCCTGAAACTGAGTTCCCGGTGACCTAGGTGAGCAGGGCAGGTGACAGTCCTGCCCTTCCTTCCCCAGATGGTAGGCTCCCTCGGGCCTGCGGGGCTGGGAGGGTACGGCTGTGGGAGTGCCAGCTTCCTGCACGCCCTCTGGGGTGGGTGCGGAGGGGTGCTGAAAAAGGTGTGTACCGCTTTAACAAGGGCCCAACCCCAGGGCCAAGTCCAGAGGGAGCGCAGTCACCGGCTCCCACCGAGCCAGCTCAGCCAGGCAGGGCAGGAGGGAGTGGGACACTCGCTGGGAGAGCTGCGGGGAGGAGCTCTGGCCCTGGCTGCCAGAGCCCAGACCCCAGAGCCCTGCTGGAGAGGAGGTGGACCGGGAGGCAGGTGAGCACTCGGCCGGGCCCGGAGGTCTGGGACTGCCCCGCAGCAGGCTGGGGAGGCCAGAGAAGGGGCGGCGAGGGGGCCTGGGGAGGGGGCCTGCCAGGGGCCGGGCTGGGAGCTTTCCTTAACTGTTAACTTTCCCCAAAGGCCCTTGGTGGAGAGTTCTGGTGGGACGGGGCTGGCAGGGCCTTCGGAGGGGTAGGTGGGGCTGTGAGAGGCCCCCTCCCGGCCCAGGCCCAGCAGCTGCTGGCTGGGCCGCCTCCGGGCTGGGTGTTCAGGAGCTTTGCCTGCAGCCAGTTCCACGATCCCCTAACAGGAAGAGGGTGAACGCGTGCTGGTGAGGCTTGAGGGCCATCAGACCCTGACGCTGGGTCTGGGAGCTGTGTCCTCGGAGAGGTGGTGGCCCTCCCAGGGAGGGCCGAGGGAGCTGAGAACCCGAGGGGACAAGTCAGGCACCGAGGTGGCTTCCCTCCACCTCGGGCCACAGGCAGGTCCTGGACGCAGGCCCCGCTGTGCTCGGGAGCTGTTCCTCGGGAGGGTGGGTGGGACCCAGAGGAACCGGGGTGACATCCTGGGGGAGCCTGGGAGAAGGGCCAGGAGCCCCGGCAGCTCCTCCGCCCCGGACCTGGGCAGGTTCAGGCTTGACTGGCTTTGTTTGGTGGAGCCACCTGCCCCTCCAGGAGCATTGCCTGCCCAGCCCTGTCGGGTTGGGGAGAGGGCAGGGGTGCTGGTGAGCAGGGGTTCTGGTGAGCAGGGGTGCTGGTGAGCAGGCCTCAGCCTTTCCCCATCCACGAGGAAACGGCTCTCTGGGTGTGCGTGCGTGTGTGCGCGTGCGTGCGTGTGTCCACTCCAAACTCATCCGACTTCACTTGTCTGGAAAACACTTCAGAGGAGCAGGCTTCTTTCTCCACCCGAAAACAAGCGGGTAGAAGGTGGAGATCTGTAGTCCACACAGAGGGCTCGGGAATGGCAGAATTCCTCGCTCTGGGTGTCCTGTGAGTCCTCTGAGGGTGGGGAAGGGCCAGGCAGGGGTGCCAGGGGGAGACAGGAGCCTCTGGAAGTGGGTAAAAGTGTGGGGAGGGGAGGGGAGGCCGAGAACTGGCGGCGAGGCTGGAGACGCGAGTTTGCAACGGCCTTGCAGACAGTGTAGAATCACCAGCCCACTGCGGGCTGCACCTGCCCTGCACACTGAAGGCGGCGGGCGCGAATGAATGAGAGCGAATAGACGCGTCCATGAGTGAATGAATGAATGAATGAATGCGCACACGGCGAATAAACGAGGGGACGCATTCGAGGTAGACAGAAGGGACGCGGAGCATGGCTGAGTTTAGGATCGAGGGTGGGTCGGGCTCTGGAGGGGGCGGGGACATTTCCCAACACCTGGGCACAATTTAAGACTCAAGAAATGTGTGCGTAGGGGCGGGGAGAGAAGGTGGATTTTGGGGGGTGTGGTGGGTGTCCGGGGCTCCGGGTTGAAGGCAACGAGAGAGCTGAAGAGATGGGGAGTGACCGAGAGGCACTGGGAGGGGCGGGGCCGGAACCTAGGGGTGGGGGGGGGGGGCTGGAGCGGCTCAAACCCAGGGCCCCGGAGTCGGGGAAATCTGGGTGTTTGGAGAAGTCAGCAAGCCGGGCTGAGGTGGGCAGGGTGGGGACGGGGGGCCTCTTGGTTG
>NW_011889207.1:350831-354034 GCF_000151845.1 Pteropus vampyrus | reverse complement strand
GGGACCCGATGGGCACGGTGGCTGCAGCTCATTCCTGGGCTTGGGGGCGGGAGGGGAGGCTCATTTGCCCGGGTTCACTTGGGGGGGCTTTGGGCATGGGCGGCGACTCACAGAATGCATCCTACATCCGCCAGTTCCCTTCATATCCTGTTATTCAGAAGGCTGTATCCGCTGGCGATGTGAGTGCCTTTTGTCTTGGGGCAAGGGGGTGACTGTGGCCTTTGGCTGCCTGCGGCTGTCTCCAGCTGGGCAGACCGGGCCTGGCTCCTCCTTTGGTGATGGGATGAGGGATTCTTGGGTCCTGCTGTATGTCTCAGTGTGGGCGTGAGGAGGGCTAGGCTGGGGGCCTACGAAATGTCCTACTCAATGGCTCAGGACGTCTGAGGCCCTGGACTCACTATCCTGGCGCCTGGCCGAAGGGACTGGGCGGTTCCTGCCGCCTGCTTTGTTGCCTGGTGCTGGAGTCTCCGCGGGTCCTGCTGGGGGAACCCTGGCTCCTGCCGTGCCAGCCCCTTGGCGGCTCCCAGCAGGTCCTGACTGTTGGCTCCCAGGACAGTGGACGGGAGGGCCAGGGTGCCGAGGGCGGAGGCACGGGCGCGCTCTTCCCACGGAGCCTCTTGATCTCTTGGGCCTCTGACAAGCCGGGCGCCTGGGGCACGGGCAGGGGCAGGGGCAGGGGCAGGGCCTGGAGAACCTGTTAAGGCGGTTGAGTGGGGAGCACCTGGGTTAGAGCAGCACATAGCTGTCATTCCAGGTCCGCCCCCGCGCCCACCCTGGGCCTCCCTCTCCGGCTCCCTCCCTCCGCGGGCGTGGTGGTGGTGGGGGGGCCCAGGCATGCGCGCCGGGCGTGGCCGTGGGGGGCTCACCCGCGCTTCTCCGCGCCGCAGGCCCCGTGGGGAGTGAGGCGCCGCCATGGAGGACGGCTACACCGAGCTGGAGAAGGCGGTCGTGGTCCTGGTGGAGAACTTCTACAAGTACGTGTCTAAGCACAGCCTGGTCAAGAACAAGATCAGCAAGAGCAGCTTCCGGAAGATGCTGCAGAAGGAGCTCAACCACATGCTGACGGTGAGGCCGCCCGAAGCCCTTGTCCCCTGAGGGGTCCTTCCCCACGGCAGCCTCTGTCCCCCCAAAACCACGGTCTCGACCCCGCCCAGGCCTCTCTCCCGTCTCCCAGGCAGTGAGGATTCTGGCTGTGGTGGCCAGCCCCTGCGGGGGCTCTGTCTGGGGCTCTGCCGCGCTCAGCACTGCTCACCCCGGTTCCTCCCCAGGACACAAGGAACCGGAAGGCTGCTGACAAGCTCATCCAGAACCTGGACGCCAACCACGACGGCCGCATCAGCTTCGACGAGTACTGGACCTTGATAGGCGGCATCACCAGCCCCATCGCCAACCTCATCCGCCAGCAGGAGCAGCAGAGCAGCAGCTAGAGCACCGCCCCGCCTGCCGCGGCATGGATGCCCGGATGCCCGGATGCCCGACGCCCGGCCCCTCGTGCTCCTCCCACGCTCCCTCCTCAGCCTCTCGCCCACCCAGGCCCCGTCCTCAACTTCTCCCTCCAGACCTTCTGCTGACCTTTGCCGAGCAGGGGGAAGGTGTGATGTTACTTCAGAGCGTCTCCCTGAGGGTGCCCCCCAAGGGTCTCAGTCCTTGGAGCCAGCAGGCCCTGGAAGCCCCTCTGTGAGATCTCGTGCTGTTCAGAGACCCCGAGAGCTTCCTCAGCCCATCCCCCCTTCTGGCGGCTGATGTGCCCACCGGATTCTGCGTCTCTCCTGACCTCCCGGGGTCTGGTCGCTGCCCCAGGTCTTCCTGCTCCTGGCTGCAGGAGCAAAGGTCTCCCCCAAAGGAGTCCCCTGGGCTCCCCTGCTGGGTGCAGGAGCCTTCCGGGACCTGCCCAGCAGCCGTCTCTCGGGCTGGGAACAGCTAAGCAGGGTCGAGCCTCCTCCCTCCTGCTCAGCTGCGGAAGCATGGCAGAAAAGGCTGGATTTGGAGTTTGTGTCCCCCTCGGCCCAGTCCCTTTGTGATGCTTATTAAAACCTCTCCACACCTTGGAGCCTCTTCAAGCTTGGTGGTCTTTGCCCGGGGCGCCTGAGGCAAGGGGGACTCTCCCAGAGAAACCCCAAGGGCAGAGCAAGGAAGCAGCTCTGGGAAAGGGCCACGTCTTGTCCTGGCCCAGACACGGACTCCACCTCGCCTTCCGGGCACACCCTGTGTCCACCTGGTCCTCACTGCAGTGCCGGCCGGGAGAGGGCCGTGACCCCCAGGCTTGAGCCACGACTGTGCCAAGGCCTCGAATCCTCTGCTGCACAGAGAGGTTGATGGGATGGGAAAAGTAGGGGTACAAGGCGGGAGGGGCAAGGAAAGTACCACTTGCGGCTGGTGTGGGGGGGACCACGCCAGCTGCCCTGCTCCTCCCTGCTCCTGGCCTGAGAGCCACGGAGGGACGGAGCGACGGAGGGACGGGTGCCACGGGGAGGTAGGGAAATGGCAGGAAATCTAGCCTGCCGGGCTCTGCACCCCTGGTTTTCAACCCAGAGCAGTGTACCCCAAAGTTTAAGATTTTTCGAAAGATGCACAGTCACAGACGGTTTTGCTAGAATGCATTTGCAAATCGTGTGCATGTGCGTGTGCGTGTGCGTGTGCGTGTGTGTGTAACAATTGGGGTGAAAAACCCATGACACATTTACCCTCTTAACACGCTCTGAGTGCACCCCAGTGTTGTTAACAACATGCACCCTGTCCAGCGGATCCCCGGAAACTTCATCTCACGTGAGGGAAACTCTACCCACTGAACGACAACTCCCCACTGCCCCTCCCTGTCCCTGGTCACCCTTCTGCGTGGTGCTCCCGTGAATCCGGTGGCTTTAGCTACTTCACGGAAGGGGAATCGTGCAGGATTTGTCCTTCTGTGACCGGCCTATTTCACTGAGCGTGATCGCGAGGCTCATCCACGTAGTCGCGTATGACAGAATTTCCTTGTATTTCAAGGCTGAGTAATATTCTTCTAACGGACCGCGTTTCCGTGATCCACGCATCTGTCCGTGGCCATTTCGGATGCGCCTCCTACATCTCGGCTGTCGTGACGGATGCGGCCACAGACACGGGAACGTGAATCTCTGTTAGAGATTTTGTTTTCAATTCTTTTGGACACACACCCAGACGTGGAATTGCTGGGTCATATGGTAGTTGTATTTTTAAACTTTTGA
>NW_011889207.1:344725-348626 GCF_000151845.1 Pteropus vampyrus | reverse complement strand
GGCCATGCTCCCTGCACTGCCGGGGTAGTGTCTGGAGCCCGGCCCTCCCCGCCCTCTGACACTTTAGAGCAGCTGGCCAGAAACCAGAGGGTGCGTAACCACGTGAGAGGCCCATTTCCAGGAGGCCCAAGCACAAGCCTGGGGAGCTGGGGAGGACTCCGAGCTCCGGCGGGGTCAGAGAAACTTGACGTTGGTCAGGGCTTGGGCTTCAGGGTCTAGAGCCAAAGAGGCCCCAGAGGGACGAACGCTGCCCCTGTGGATCAGGCAGGTCAGCCTGAGGCCTCCCTGCAGACGGTGGGGCCAGCAGGGGGCAAGCCTTCCTCCCTCACCGGAGCCGGGTCCGAGCGGGCAGAGGGGGCCAGAGCAGCTCTCACAGTGCTGCTGAACAGGGGTCCCTCTGCCCGGGGTCCCACACTGGCCTGGCCCAGTTCCTAAATCATGTGGGACTGAAGTGTGGGTACCCGATCGATTCTGCCTGTCAAACCCATTTGTAGCCAGACCTGTCAGTCTGTAGGATGAGAGCCTGGCTTATTTTGTCACATTAGAGTAAGGAACCTAAAACCACCTGTGTCAGCTTTTGTACTTCCTGTACATTTGTTTTTTCTTAGTAATTAGATACCTAGTAATTTAGGATTCTTGGTGCTTTAGATTCCTAGTAATTACTTTGGGAAAACTAAACAATTCTTTCTGCTTGTCCAGCATTAACAGTTTTAAAAAAGCATTCTCTCATCCAAGTCTCCTTTGGTCCTCCTGGCAGCCCCGTGAGACAGGGGGTGGGGTGGGGGGTGGGGTTTCACATTTCACAGATGATGATGGCAAGACCCCTCCCCCCCGAGAGGCAATGTGGCGGGCCAAGCACACAGCGCTGGTGACCCCACGACTCAGACTCCATCTTTGCCTAACTCTGTGTGGACCGCCCAAAGGCGAGAGGCTCCCGTCCGTGTCTCAGCCCCAACAGCTGTGGAAGGTCAAGTACAGAGGAGAAAAGAAAAAACGGAATCGCTCCCCTCCACCCAGAAACAAGCATCGTCATTTGAGGAACCCCATCTGGTTCTCTCCGTGTTGGTACACACCCCGGGAAGACTGAGAGACAGACTTAGAGAAAAGAAGAAAAGATCTCAGGAAAGAACTTCTTACAGGAAAGAAGTTACAAAAACACAAGAAGTTACAAAAACACAGGAAAGAAGTTACAAAAACACAAGAAGTTACAAAAACACAATGATAATACCCGTTCTCTACGCTAAACAGTGCTCTTTAAGTTTTACTCGTGGATAACAAAAGCAGAAACTATCACAGAGAAAACAGACAAGTTATCGAACTTCAGATAAATTTTTGTCATCATGAGAAACAGTAAAGTAAAAGAGTCTACAGATAAAAAACTCCTCACACGTTTTCATTTTAGACAGAATCTTTGGAGTCTGCCCGAAGGCTGCGGGAAATATAGCACATGTACCCTTAACTCCCATTTCCCGGTCTCAATCTGCCGATTTCTGACAGTGATGTTAATTTTAAAACGTCGACGCGTGGTGCTTGCATTCCCTTCTGTAACTAGGATTGTCAGAGCGAGTTTAGTCTTGGTTCTCTGAGTCCAGGGCTCCCAGACCGACCTGTTATGCCAGCTCTCGGTTCCCCGCCCCCTCTGTAGGATTCGTCAGTCATTCGGTTGGTTGGATTTCAAAGGGCTCTTGGCTTAGGGACTCCCTGAGTCCTTTCGGCTTGAGACTGTTGCTGTTGGCAGGGCAGAAAGCTCTCTGGCCGTGCATTCTTTCTCGCTGATTCCCGTCGACATGGGGCCACTGCCGGCTGCCATTCTGAATGCCGTGGGAAAAAGCTCCGGCTTTTTCTACCTCGCGCGAGGCTGGCTTTCTCTCCCTGGGTGCTCACTCTCTGGTTTTTTTTTTTTTCTTTTCCTTTTCCTACTCTTTTTAATGATGAAATAGTTCAAATGTGTAGACAATAGAGCAATATTTAACTTTGTTGAATTTGATCACTTTTAAAATATTTGCTTTTGATGACTTAAAACAAATATAACTTACAGACCTGGTTAAAGGCCCTCAGGTACAATCGTGTATTGTGCTAGCCCTCCCCATAGCCACAGCCTCAGCCACAGCCACAGTCACCATCCCGAATTATGTGTCTCAGACTCCCTTGGTTAAAAAAATAACAATGTTGATCCCATACGCACATGTTCCGAAGTAATGAATTATTTAGTATTGCATGTTCTTGCTCTTTACGTAAATGATATCGTACTGCATAGATACTCCAGCTACTTCCTCTCTTGTTTGAAATGAGAGATTTCTCCGTACTGTTAGTTTATCACATTTTCATGACTGTATCATATCTCATTGCTTGAATACGCTCTGTTCATGTGGTGACTTACATTCGCGTGTTTTCTATTGAAGAAATGATTTACATTTTTAAAAATATTTTTTAAAGTATAATACTAGATTCCATTTGCTAATTGTTTATTTAGGATTTTGTGCCTATAATTTAATTGAGATTGGCTTCCAATTTTTCTTTCTGGCATGGTACATTTCTGGGATTAGTATTGTGGAAACTAATTTACGTGGAGCCGCTTCGAAATGGAGTCGGAGCGGCCATCCCAGAGGGACCGCCTTGCAGGTCCTACCCGTCACACCTTCGGAATGTTATAACTGGGCAAAGGAACCTTTGGACTGGACCTAAGGCAGCATTGTAGTCCAGAGAAATGTTTGCTAAGATAACAGGGAAGCAGACTTTATGACATGCTTTAGAATTAGTATCACTGTGTTAGCTTATCGGCACCTATACAAATTCCCTCCTTCTATTCACGTGAGTTTTCACCTTCCCTTTCTCATAAATACTCCCTGTCTTCACCTCCTAAGGGGAAGGCTATTTGAGTTTCTGCTGGAATCAGCGGTGGTTGAATAGCTATTCTTTTCCATCTCAGATAAATGTTTGTTGCTTCTCACTTTGGCTTTTTATTTTTAGGTTAATAGTATCTATGGCGATTTACTTAGTACACAGATTTGTTACATTGTTTTTGTAACAGATACCAAAAATGGCAGTGGCTTGAGTGAAGGAGAAGTTTATTTCTTTGTTGTATTCTATCTGGAAGTAGGTGGCTTAGGGCTGTTTTGGTGGGTGGTTCTGCTCAGCAATCCCTTTTTTGTTTGGCCCAAATGTCTCATCCGTTTTCTAAGCAGCAAGGTGAAGAAATGGCATATTCTCTGCCATTAAGGGTATGAATCAGAAGTTGCATACATCATTTCTGTCTACTCCGTTTGGTCAGATCTTAGTGACTTGGCTACACCTAGCTGCAAGAAAGGCCGAGGAATATGGCCTTTATTTGAACTTAAAGGTAAAGGTTCTTTTGCTATGAGAGACAAGGGGACAATAGGTAATGGGGCAACTAACAGTTTTTACTATAAATGTTATTCATACCTGCCACAAAAAGTAAATTGGGCAGTATTTCTTCTTTTTCTATTTTCTGGACGTATAAGTTTGTGTAAGATTTTCCCTCCATTGATTTGGTATATTTGTCCAGAAAAACCATTTGGGTCTGTTTCATTTTTAATTTTCATTTTTTTGTGCGTGTGTAGATTTAGACTTCTGATCAGTTTCTTTAATGATTATGGGTCTTTAGATTTTCTCTCTCTTCATTAATATTGGTAAGCTATATATTTTTCTGCAAAACCGCCTATTTTATGTAATTTTTCAAATTTTTTAAAGTATAACACTAGATTCCATTTGCTAATTGTTTATTTATTTGCTAATTGTTTATAAATTTCCATCTTAGTTTTATCTGGGAAATGGAATCTGGAGAATCTGGTGTAAAAAAGGTGTGGGCCTTCACAGTCATTCTGCTTTTCTCAAGGGCCCCAAGGCTATTTCCAATTTAGTACCATTTTTATGTTAATTC
>NW_011889207.1:340098-343515 GCF_000151845.1 Pteropus vampyrus | reverse complement strand
CGTGCTCCCCTCTCCCTGCTGTGAGGTCTCGTCTTAGCTTGTTTGCAGCCTCAACTATCATTGCTTCAAATCAAGGAAACGTTGGATACTCCTTTTGGGAGTGTCCTACCCAAGGGTCCGGGCGGCATGTCCCTGCGTTCCTGGAATACCCTGGCTCAGATCCTCGCATCACTGCATTCAGCAGGGGATCTCCATGATTCGTGGCCTGGAATTATACCAGTTTCATTAAACGTTTTCCCCGCCCTCTGCCACGTTTTGTTTGTTTGGTTATTCTCAGCGAGGTTCCAAAGTGGAGAAATAAAAAAATGCGTCTACTCTACCATCTTTTTTTTTTTTTTTGAGTGTTCCTTAGAGTCATCTTTCAGATTAGACGTTTGCCATTCCATTCCTTAAAACCCTCCAACGGCTTCCTGCTGTACGGAGAATGAAGCCCAGACCCCTTCCACGGGCTCGCCAGCCGCCGCGGGATCTGACCCAGCCCCCACCTCTCTCTCCAGCTTTGCCTTCTGCGGTCGCCCCGCGGCCATCGCGGCCCCGCCCACACTGCTCTTCCGCGGCTCTGGCTCCCCAGCATCATCCACTCCCTGTGCGTGCGGGCGACTCCTCTTCCTTCAGGTGTCAGACGGAAGGCCTCCTCCTTGGCAAAGTCCTTTCCTGAGCATCCCACCCAGGCACGGACGCCCAACCTCTGTGCCCAGTTGTTTCCATGCACGGCGCTTACTATACAGCGTGTCATTATACACTTATTTTCTGTCCTCCACACTTGGTAACCTGCTCCACCGAGCAGAGATTGCACCTGTTTTATTCACCAATGTATCCCCAGGGCCTAGTGCAAGGTCAATGCCTAATAAACATTCGTTGGGTATGTGAGCGGAGGATGAGTTGGAGAGTCTAAATGATGAGGGGGTCAGCAGAGAGATCCAGAAAGCTTTTGACAGCTGTGATCAGAATGGATGAAGAAAGGAGAGACTGGAGTCCAGGAGGAGACTGGTCAGGAGGGTCCTGTCCCAGGACAGCTGGGGTGAGGCACAGAGAGGAAGGGTCTGGCTTGGTGAGGTTCCAAGGAAAACCCAGCAGCGCTCGGTGAGGGCTTGTGGCCGGCAAGGCTGCCTGGCCAGATCTGGGGCTCTGCAGGGCAAGGCAGAGATGATGCCCACAGTGGGGCTTGGCCACTGGGAAGCAGTGAGAGCCGCGGGGCTGGGAGGGTGGAGCTGGCTGCATGCAGATTCAAATCCTTTGATTTCAGGAGTGGTCTCTACTGAGGGGCTGACGACTCTGTGAGACAGACGGTGCAGTCAGGGTGACTGGGGAGGGTGCCCTGTAACCAGGCCAACCCGAGTTCAGATCCTGGCTCTGTGGTTAATTCCCTGAGCTTCTGTTTCCTGATCTGCTAATCACAGACATTGTCCACGTTACAGGGCGGCTGGGAGGGTTAAATCAGGTGCCGTGCGTGCAGTACTTAGAACAATGTCCGCAAGCGTAAACACTCCGTAGACTTTAGTTTCTTCCCTCTTTCTTGTCTCTTACTGGGACCCTCTTTCCTTATTGGAAGATGTTTGTCTGGCCCAAAGCTGGGCAGGTTCAGAAAGTCATTCTTTGTCACTTTACTTAGGGATGATCTTGCCTTGAGAGACTAATTCTTCTTCATTCTTATGACTGCATGGTAAACCCCCAAATTCCAGAAATCAGCTCAATTTCTTGCCAGAAGGAAAGTCCCTTGGAGAATTCAAAAGCAAACCGGAGGTTCATTGGTGACTAGAGAGCTGGGGTCACTGGCGGGGGGGTGGTGGGTGGGTGGGTATGATCTTAAAAGATTGCACGAATGAGCGGGAATGATCATATGTGTATCTACAACACGCAGCGCATTGATTTTCTTATCTATGTAATGGGGTATGGGAGGCAGGGAACTAGATCAGGCTGGGTCATCACCAAACTCCACGACTTTTGAGGCCAGGCCTTGAGGTTTTGCCAATTATAATGCAAAAAATATGATCATTTCCAAGGCAGGAGAAAGAATGAGAGAAATGAACAGACTCTTCTGCATTTTAAGGTTTCCTTTATTATATTTTTTCTTGGTTGTCAAACATCTGACATTAGCAGATGACGACATGAGGGCTCAAAGGACAAACAAATATTGGCAGGGAAACCAGGAGTAGACTGCTGTCCTTGTGTTTTTGGTGGAGGCGTGTGTGGGGTTTGACTGTGGTTTACGCTGCTGACATGGCAGACAGCCTCCTCTCGGCAAGGTTGTCGGTTCTAACCGTGTGTCATGGTTTCTTCCTCTACCGCTGCATCGAATAACATTTGCCTAGTGCTCGCTCTGTGCTTTACAAGCGTTATCTCGCTTGATCTGTGATGCGGGCGATAGCATCCTCGTGTTACAGGGCAGGAAGCTGATGCTTAGAGGGGGATTAGGGAACACATGTAAGGTCACTCGGCCAGTGCAGTGATGCTGGTAACTCGCTTCCTTCTTTTGGCGAGAGACCCTTGACCATAGGGCCGCGTACGTGACCCACACTGGCCAATCATGGCACCCTGACTCCCCGGAAACAGGGATCGGTCCACGGCCTAATACATGAACTCGGCAGGGCCAATGGAGACTCTTCCCGGGAAATATGGGCACTGGGTTTACAAAGCTGGAACGGTCTGTGACCATGTTCCTCATCATACAGAGAGGTCGTGGGACAGTACAGGTGAGGCCAGCATGAGAGAGAGATGGACAGTGATGTGAGGATGGATGCATGGATGGGAGGATGAGTGGGAAGATGGATGGAAGGATGGATAGATAGATAGATAGACAGATGAATAGATAGATGGATGGATGGATGGATGGAAGGATGGATGGAAGGATGGATAGATGGATAGATAGACAGATGGATAGATAGATGGATGGATGGATGGATGGAAGGATGGATGGATGGATGGATGGATGGATGGATGGATGGATGGATGGAAGGATGGATAGATGGATAGATAGACAGATGAATAGATAGATGGATGGATGGATGGAAGGATGGATGGTGTTGAGTTCTCCATCTCATCCCCCAAGGCTGTGGCTCATTGATCCTGCAAATTATCGAAGGACCTTCCAGCTGTGTAACAGAATGCATCACCCCTGACCTCAGTGGGCTTGCGTTGAACTTCTGTGTCTGAGAGCTGAAAGATGTCGATACATACAACTGAAACACGGAGGAGTCAAGATTTAAACTCAGAACCCAACATCCTAACTCCTCTGCTGTGGCTCTTTCCTGGTATTACGCCCTGATCTCTCAAAAGCACTTCCTCTTGAGCAATACCCTATAATCTTTAAAATCACCGCTCACCTTCCCGAGCCACCCTTCTTTTCCTGAAGCTGCCCTCAGTCCTTTTCTGAGATTTGCAAAGTCCCCTGTCAGAACACATCGGAACAGATCTCTC
>NW_011889207.1:329843-335292 GCF_000151845.1 Pteropus vampyrus | reverse complement strand
TGTCCAGGGGTCCAGGGGGAGGGAGTTGCTCAAGGTCACACGGCACGTTAGTGGCAACTTAAGGTGATTGCCACCAGTCTCAGGCATATGCCCCTTGAGGAGCACCCTCGGGCCTCAGTTCTCAGGTTAGGGACAGGTCTCTGGGTGCTGGCCTTTGTAATTGGCAGCTCTGCTTCTCTGTCTCTCTGTCTCTGTCTCTGTCTCTCTGTCTCTCTCTCTCTCTCTGTCTCTGTCTCTGTCTCTGTCTCTCTTTCTCTCTCTCTCTGTCTCTCTGTCTCTCTCTTTCTCTCTCTCTCTCTGTCTCTGTCTCTGTCTCTGTCTCTGTCTCTGTCTCTCTCTGTCTCTCTGTCTCTCTGTCTCTCTGTCTCTCTCTCTCTCCCCCTTTGTTTCTGTGACTCCGTTTTTCTCTGACCTCTCCCGGTCTCCCTCTGGCTGCCTGTGTCTCTCCCTCCCGCCTCCACCTCTGCCGGCCCCCTCCCTCCCTCCCCGGTCCCTGGAGTGCGATGTTTCCTGCAGTGACTCCTCAGGGATCTGAAGCTGTTTTCCAACCCGGTGTCTCAGTCCCCCCCTGGGACCCTGAGGGGAAGTTATGAGTGGGTAGCACAACTTGGGGAGGGGAGAAGGCCCCCCACCTAAACGCTACCCCCAGCACCCACCCCCACCCCGGTGCCATTCGGTAGCCCTGGACCTGGTTGGCACCCAGTGTGGGAGAGACCCTTTGCTCATGCACGAATGAGTAAGAACCCGTCCCTGCCCAGTGAGGTCACCATGTGGGGTGAAGGCAAGAGAAGACATGTACACGAGTGATTCAGTGTAGAGCAGGGTGCTCTGAGTGCGCAGGACAAAGGGGCGCTTTGTCTGGGACAGGGCAGGTGCGGACGGAATCTGGTTGGGCCGGGGAAGGCTCCGGGAATGAGGCGGCGTTTAACTGGCTTTTGAAGGATCGGTAGGACCTCTGCATACTGAGCAAAGGGTCTTGGCCGCACCGGGTGCAGTATCTGTGTCTTCGAAGCACAGTGAGCCAGGCAGCGAGGGTTCGTGCAGGGCAGGCTGACAAACGCAGGGGGCCCAGAGCGAGGAGCCGGGGACACCGGCTGAACGGGAGAGCTCCCTGCTGACATCCTCTGCTGAAACGGAGGAAGAAGCGATGTGGACATCAATGCGTTGCACTTGTTGGCAGAGCAAAGGGGTCAGGGGCCCTCGGCTGGAAATAAATGACAAAGATTTATTCAAGGGTCTTAGGATTTGCATATCGAAAACACAGCCAGGCAATATTCAGGGTGGTCTGAAGAAGAGAGGAAAAAGCTGAGAGTTTTAGGGGCCCGAGCGCATCCTTGAGAAGAATCGGTCCCGCGCGGCCAGCTCCGGGGTTGGTCTGGGGTCTGGACGAGGCCTGGCAGGCGGGCCCTGGGGCGGGAGCACCCTTTCCTGAGCCCTTTGGTGGGTTATGTGTCGGGATTCCTCTATTTCCAGATGTTGATGCACAAGGGGAAAGTTCAACCGTGTAAGTCCTCGGGCTGGTTGGAGCGAAGTAGAACCTGCTCCCCGAGCTGCACCCCACTTGGTCTGAGGCGGTTCGGGCGGCCGGGCCAGGCAGACTCCGTTTTTGTCAGCGTGGCTGTGCGGACTTCACCTCGTCTCCTGCACTCGTCCCTCACGCCCCACGGGGCCTTTCGCTCAGGGCGAAGGGTTTTTGCTCCGAGCTCTACGTGACATAGGTTTCCATGGGGACGGACAGCAGCATGAGGGGTTCGTGTCCTTGGGGAGGAGGGGATGCTGGGTGGTGCGCAAAGGTGAAGCAGAGGAAGGGGTTGGGGCCCGAAGGCCCGAGTTCACCCACGCTGCTCGGCCGGCCCCCAACCCCCACCGCGACCCCCGGCAGAGACCAGCCTGGCTTCCTGTCTGCTCCGGGGTCGCCTCCCGGCCTGAGCTGCTCTGCGGGGTCCTGGGCCGGAGCTCTGTGGGGTGGGCCCGCAGAGCGGCTCCAGGGGGCGCTCTCTCCCCAGGCCGAGCTGGGGTTTCCGCCTGCTGTGCTGGCCCCGGGGGAGGAGGGCGGTGCCGCTGACTCACTGCCTGGGCATCTGGGCCTGCACCAGGGTGAGTCACCTAGGACTCCAGGGAGCCGGGGGAGGGAAAGAGGCTGTTGGACATCTGGAGGGGGGAGGGAACTGGGCCCACAGGAAGGGCGGTGCCCAGGCGGGGCTGGGGACAGACCAAGAAGGGGGGTTGGGGGCTGAGGGGGCAGCGTGAGACCTGCCCTCCCCTGGGTCCTGAATGGCCAGTGTTCACCTTTCTCTGGGTATGGGGGGGCCTGCAGCTGGGGGCAGGGGGCGGGTCTGTGGCCTCTACCCTCGCCCCCCGCCCCCACCCCCACCTGCCTCCTGGCTTAGAAAGCCGTCCAGCCCCTCTGCACCCTCCCACCCCAGGCTGGAGAAGAGGGGGCTGGGCTTCTGTGCCCCCTCACACCCCCCACGGACAGGGGCACCCGACTGCGACTAGGCTGGGCCAGCTCCAGCTGTCGCGGCCCCGCCAGGCCCTTTCCTACCCAGAGTAGGTCTTTCAAGCTCTTTTAAAGCATAGTCACCTCATTAACAGGTGTTCTGGTGGCAACTTCCCCCACTGCACCAAAGCGAGGCAGCTCTGCCCCCTCTTCCTGATGCCCTCCACCTGCTCTGGCCCCCAGCTTTCTAAGGGCAGCCCCAGCCTGCTTCACACACATGCACACACACACACGCACATGCACGCACACGTGCCTGGGAAGTCCAGCGTTTCCGTGCAGCCTCTGACACATGAATGAGCTGTGACTGACAGGCATGCCATGAGAACAAGGCCTGGCGGCAGTGTCTGGGCCCCACAAACAGCAGCCGTGTCCCCCCAACCCTGGGCCCCAGCTGCCCCTTCTCCGCAACACCTCCCCCCACTCCCCTCCCCACCCCCGCCCCCCACCCTGTGGCCGGGAGGGCCCAGGGGTCACTTTTTATTTTTCCTCTCCTGCCGCTGGCCCAGTGGGCAGTCTCAGGGAGGGAGGGGCCAGGCGGGAGGTGGGGGGTGGCAGGAGGCCAGGTTTTGGTGGCATCAGGTTAGGGCACGCTGGCTTTCCTGAGAACGCCAAGTCAGGGGCCAGTGGGGGTGGCATATAAACCTCCACTGCGGGCGCCCGGAACCCCTGCTTTCCTTCCCGAGTCTCTGTGCCTTCTGATCCGGTGAGTCCCTCCGTCCTGCTGAGGGCTGGGCGGGGAGGACCCCGCAGGTCTTTGCCTGGGGCCCTCTGTTCCTCTTTCTCTTTGTAGTTTTCCTGGGAGGAGCAGCCTGAGCCCCTCGCATTTGCGGGGAACTTCTGTGACGTGTCAGTCAGTTTGAGGGCTTTGGCCCGGTTGTTCCGTGAGGTCTCAGTTTGGGGGTTACTCTGAGGCCCTTCCTCGGGTCCCAGTTTGGGTGACTCAGTCTAGAGCGCTTCTTGGGGGTCTCGGCCTCGGAGTTTGAGGGGGGTGTGTGTGGTTTTGCCTTTTGCAGTCTTGAATTCTAGTGGGACCTCCGTGCGCAGGCCCGCTGGATGGCTGCCCTGAGTGGCTCTGCCCATGGTGGCTCCCTGTCTCGCCCAGCCCCCCGAGGCTGGCCTGGCAGGCCTGGAGGGGGACTTTTCCGCCTCTGTCTCCAGCTCCCCAGTCTCATCCTGGGACCCGCCTAACCCTCCCGGGCTGGTCTGAACATTCGCAGGGGTGGGGCCTCGGGAGGGGCGACCTTCTGGGAATGTCCTTACATCCCCACATTCCACCCTTACCCCAGGGCACTGGACGTTTAATTTCTTTAATTCCAAAGCCAACAGGAAGCTTGCTGGTGGGGCGCATGTTCAGCTGCCCCGTCTGCGTCTGCGTAGAGACAGCGCCCCAGCCCGGGGTCCCCCGAGTGTGGGGGGAGACGAGGTCGCTACCCTCTGAGCCCCTGGCGTGAGGGAGGAAGGGTCAGAGAGAGCCTCTGGTTAGAAGGGCGGTGACACTCTCTGGTCTCCGCAGTCCTGTGAGGAGGGAAGGGCTCTCCAGGACCCTCGTGCCCCTAGGCTGTATCCATGGTCACTGCCAACGCCCAGCAAGCTCCCGGGGAGATGCCTGTTGCTCCCGTGCTGGCACAGAGGCCATTGGCCTGGGAAGGTGCCAAATGGGGCTGGTCGCCGTCACTTCCCTTCCTGCAGACACTCCAAGGGAGCAGCCCTGCCCTCAGGGGTGTGCCCGGAGTGTGATTGCAGGAGAGCAAGGCCGGTCCGCAGTCACTGCAGACACGGGGAAGGTGTAGTATCGGCCCTGAGTGTGACCTGGGCTGTGGCCCCTGCCCAGAAGCCCGGCCTGAGGGGGAGACGTGGCCGCCTCGCACGGGCGTGTGGGGGCGGTGTGGGCGTCCCGCGCGGCTCCATCACCGGCCCCCACTTTGGGCCCAGGTCCAAGATGTCTAGCCCCCTGGAGCAGGCGCTGGCTGTGATGGTCACCACTTTCCACAAATACTCTGGCCAAGAGGGCGACAAGTTCAAGCTGAGCAAGGGGGAGATGAAGGAACTCTTGCACAAGGAGCTGCCCAGCTTCGTGGGGGTGAGTGAGGCCGGCCCGGGGGGCGGGCGCTGGTGCGTGGGTGAGGGGTGCAGGTGTGGGGGCGCAGGTTCAAGTTCTTCTTCCTTCCTCTGGGTGCCCGCTGGTGGGACACGCCTTCGTCCGGTCCCCTCATTGCAGAGTTGAGCCAACCAGAGCCCAGAGAGGGGGAGCGACTGGCCCACGATCACACAGCCCGCTCTCTCTCTCTCCTGTTTCGTATTTACGGTGGGAGAGAAAAGCCCAGCTAAGCCATGCACCCTGAGGCCCAGGAGAAAGCGGTCAACTCTCCGTCTGCCCCTCCCCCTCCCCGCCGGGCCGATTGCTGGGTAAACCCTGAAGTCGGGCCTCAGGCTTTGAGCATATGAAGCATGTCCTTTCCTTCAAGGAGATTTTAGGGGGAGCATCTGAGATCTTGCTCATTGCCCTATGTCATCAGTTTGGTTCAAATAAATTCCTGTAAAAATTCAAAAAAAAATTTTTTTTCCCCATCAAACTATTCTAATTTGGTTCATCTGGGCTGATAGTAGAAAGAGGTTGTCTTCTGAACCCGCCTTGGTGCCGGTGGGGGAGGCGTTAGCTCCAGGATCCTCGGTTTTCTCGTCGGCGAAGTGGGGGTTGTGGTGCCCACCTCCCCGAGGTCCTGTGTGGAGCAGAGCTGATCCCGTGCTTGGGGGGTGCCTGGCGTGTCCCCAGCTCCCAGCAGGGGAGCGTCCACTCGTCCTCACTCACTGGGCCCCTCAGTAGCTCCCAGGGCCACGCCCCTACCCTCAGCTTACCAGGGAGAGCCAGGCTCGGGCCAGCGAGCCTGGGGTGCTTGGGACGGAGGTGGGGTGGCGAGTGGCCTGGTGGTGACCCCGCTCTGCCTTGCT
>NW_011889207.1:323428-329793 GCF_000151845.1 Pteropus vampyrus | reverse complement strand
CTCTCTCTCTCCTGTTTCGTATTTACGGTGGGAGAGAAAAGCCCAGCTAAGCCATGCACCCTGAGGCCCAGGAGAAAGCGGTCAACTCTCCGTCTGCCCCTCCCCCTCCCCGCCGGGCCGATTGCTGGGTAAACCCTGAAGTCGGGCCTCAGGCTTTGAGCATATGAAGCATGTCCTTTCCTTCAAGGAGATTTTAGGGGGAGCATCTGAGATCTTGCTCATTGCCCTATGTCATCAGTTTGGTTCAAATAAATTCCTGTAAAAATTCAAAAAAAAATTTTTTTTCCCCATCAAACTATTCTAATTTGGTTCATCTGGGCTGATAGTAGAAAGAGGTTGTCTTCTGAACCCACCTTGGTGCCGGTGGGGGAGGCGTTAGCTCCAGGATCCTCGGTTTTCTCGTCGGCGAAGTGGGGGTTGTGGTGCCCACCTCCCCGAGGTCCTGTGTGGAGCAGAGCTGATCCCGTGCTTGGGGGGTGCCTGGCGTGTCCCCAGCTCCCAGCAGGGGAGCGTCCACTCGTCCTCACTCACTGGGCCCCTCAGTAGCTCCCAGGGCCACACCCCTACCCTCAGCTTACCAGGGAGAGCCAGGCTCGGGCCAGCGAGCCTGGGGTGCTTGGGACGGAGGTGGGGTGGCGAGTGGCCTGGTGGTGACCCCGCTCTGCCTTGCTTTCAGGAGAAGGTGGACGAGGAGGGCCTGAAGAAGCTGATGGGCAGCCTGGATGAGAACAGCGACCAGCAGGTGGACTTTCAGGAGTATGCTGTGTTCCTGGCCCTCGTCACCGTCATGTGCAATGACTTCTTCCAGGACGCCCAGGGCCGGCCCTGAGCTCTCGGCTCCCTGCCCTCGGGCTCGTGGGCCGAGGAGGACTCTCTGCCTCTTTTAGTTTTGTATTCAATAAACGTTTTTGTTTGTCGATAATAGTTTAGTTGCTGGGTGATGCCCTGCCTGGCTCCATGGGAGACTGAGGGCTGGGGGTGCTAAGTAAGGAGCAGACCCGGGTCCCTAAGAAAAGATCTCAGCCCCGTGAGACTCGGTGGAGACAGTCTGGGCCTTCCTGCCCTTCCCCCAGCCGTCCCCAAAGCCGTGGCTTTGTGTTAGGAAGAGGGGACCCCGAGTGAGCAGTGTCCAGGTGCTCCTGGACCAACGGGGAACTGGCCTCCACGCGGGGGGCTCAGCTCCACACCCACGCGGGCGGGTGCAGCCTGACCTCAGCTGGCTGGGCGCAGAGCAGGACCAGTCTCTTTTCCTGTGTGTTCAACTACCTGACAAACAGCAGACTTTCTTTGAGGGTCTCAACGCTCTTCCCTTGCCCCGCCCCGCCCCGCCCCGCCCCTCCCCGCCCCGCAGACTTCTCCGCAGAGGCAGGGAGCAGGCGGGTCTGGAGGACAGGGTGCTCACAGGCCTGCTGGTCAGGTCCTCTGTCGCTGCCTGCTGCAGTGGCGGCTGGGAGGAGACCCTGAGGGACAGACACCTCACCTCCTGTCGGCCCTGACTGTCACTTTGGCCTGGGCTTTTTGGGGTCCACCCCTGGGAGCCTGTGCACCTTCCAAGAAAAGAGACTGAAGGTGAAGATGGGTTCGGAGGCAGGGGAGTGACTGAAATAGGGCTTCCCACCTCCTGTCTTTAGGTCACTTGATCTCCCCACCACCTCGCTGCTGCTGCCTGGGACGTGGGCACCATCAGGCATGACACGAGTCCTGGGCGGCGTGTCTAAGCTCCACAGGCTCTCCTCCATCCCGGTTCAGACCCCGTCCCCAGCCTGCCCCCCTTTCAGGAGCCAAGGCCTCCCTGGCTCCCGACCGAGAGCCCAGAGCCCCTCCCACACTTCCCGCGAACCAGGCTCGGCTGGTGACAAGGAGGCCAGTCAGTCTGATGAGGTTTACTGGCCCCATGGGTCACCCCACCCCTTGGCACAAGAACATCCAGGTGGCCTTTGGAAGGCGATGGTGGCGATAGTGGCGGACGGGGCAGGATGGAGGGGGTGGGTCAGCGTGGAAGAGGTCCGGCCAGGCGGAGAGCACCTGCTGTCACCCCCACCCGCCACCGCCCAGGGGTCGAGTGGGGTGGTCAGCGTGGACAGCGCGAGTGGGAAATGACCTGCATTTGGAGCCACTGCGGAAAGGGGGTTCGGGGCGGGCGCTGGGGACAATCTCCCGGCGGCGCGGGAGGGTGGCGGTCACAGCGAGGGAGGTGACACGCTGCTCCCCGCGCCGGCCTGGAGGCGGGGCCTGGACGAAATGGCCTGGGGGGGCTCAGGTGTCCCTCCCCCTCACTGCGCCCTGCTCCTCCGTGAAGGCAACAGCGACGGGGCCCACGGTGACAGCGCGGGATGCGAGGCCCTTTCCTACCAGAGTCCTGGGGTGCAAATCTTCCCGACCCTTTCTGGAGGCAAGAAAATGAAGGACCAAACAAGATAAAGGATGCGCGGGGGTTCGGGCGGCAAGAGGATGGTGGGGCTTGGAGTGAGGGCTCCATGCGGGGTTCTTTCCGTGACGGCCCCCCAACCCCAGGCCGCCTGTGCCCAGGCCTCCCTCTCCGCCCCCCCACCTGCTTCTGCCCCTGCCACGGTGTCCGCCTCGGCCAGGGCCAACAAAGCTGGGACGTCCGCGGAGATGCGGCCAGGAGGTCCCTGCGAGGCTGGGCGATGAGGACGGACTGCTCGGAGCAAGCCTCCCGGCTCTGCCCGCGCCACCGTGCAGGCCTCCCGGCCATCTTCCTGCCCTCGCTGCTTTGCTGTTCCCCCTGGCACCTCGGTCTATTTACGTCCATCACACATGGGTTCCTATTGCCCGTTTCCTCCGGGAGACTCATCTCCACGGAGCAGGGGCTTCGCTTTGGTTATGGCTGTACCCTCAAGGCCCGGGGCAGGTGACTAAGTGTTTGTGTGAATAACGAATGGCTCTCGGTCCTGTCGCCTACCTCTCGGTTCACATTTATGCCCCTACCTGTGCCAGGCGCTGCTTACCTAGGGCCTGACTCATTTAAGGCCCACGGTTACCATGCGAAGTGGTTACCACATCCTCCTCCACCATCGGGGCCCACGGAGCAGGGTGACCTGCTTCGGGGGGGTGGCCGGTGGCGAAGCTGGGATGGCATAGGCCAGACTGAGTGCTTGACCTGGAACTGGGTTAATTACTGGTCCTCTCTGGCCCCCCTTCTGTGCCCTCTTCCCCATAATTCCTTGCCTATAAAACAGGGCTAATCACAGCCCGCCCTTCTGTGCCCATTGCTCACTTCCTTCACCCGCAGGGGCTGAGTCTTCAAGGACAGGATGCCGCAGGCGAGGTTTGGGTGCTGGGGGCCCGAGGTGAGCTCAGGGCATTATTAGTTAGTTCTCTTGCTGCCTCCACGAGCGCTAGGGCTTCGCCAGGGGCCTGGGAGCCGACCGCCTCCTCCCCGCCCACACTCTTCTGGGTCTTGGGTTCTCTTTCTGTAAAACGGGGAGGGGTCTCTCAGGCTCAGGGGTGAGGGATGGAATGGAGAAGCGATATGAAGTCAGGAGAGGAAGAAACTTTCCTTTATCTTTCTAGGTTCTTCCAGTTGGTTAATAATTAAATAGACATGAGACAGAATAACAAGAGAAAATGGCCAGATTTAATTACGTATGTACATACGGGGATCCGGCATACGCGAGCGGCTCAGAGACAGAAAGTCAAAACGAGGCACATACGACCTTCTGACCTGAGGATGAGGGAGGACGCCTAGGGGCGTCACAGGCGAGGGGGACATCGGGGGTACGATGAGAAGGGCAGGCGTTCAGTAATCAGGTGCACACCCTGCCACGCGCCTAGGTCCCGAAGAGTATTTCTGGTGACAACTCGTAGGTGGACAAGGCCCCTCGTTGAAATTCTTTAGGGAGAGGTCGAGGTGTCTCGTGAGCCTGTAGGGTCTCGGTTGCCATTGGCTCAAAATAATTCACATGCCAAGGGTCACGTCTCGGGGTGCCTGTTCTGAACCCCTTCAGGATGGATTTCCATTTTTGGTTGTGTGAGGGTCTGTGCCTGCTTCAGCTACAAACAACAAAAAAATGCAGGGTAAAATCTGGAAAAAATCTTTTCAGAGTATGGAAGAGTTGACAAGGCAGGAAGGAATGAGGAGATCAAAATCTAAGTGAAAACAGACTCCAGGAGGTGAGCAGACACCAGGGCCCCTCGTACCCCGGAGGCACTGGCCAAACTGAGCCCCAACGACCTTTGGCCTTGACGGTTTGTGGCGTGGAGAAGACAGAGCTGAAGCCTGGGGCTCGCCCGAGGAGGGGCGGCAAGGCGGACGGCTTCCCTCCCTCTGGGCCCCGTAGAGCTGCATGCTTAAGCTAACGCCAGAGGAAACCCACCCGACCCCGTGGGACCGCAAGGAACAGCAGGGCCGGATGGAGCTGGGGAAGGCGGTAAGCCGGCTTAAGGCATTGCGGCCACAGGCAACCCACGCAGGAGTGCGCAGTGCGCATGAGTCCACAGCATCTGTGGGGGACGGGATGGGCTGGTGAAAGAACTCAGCCTAGACCAATGTGAGCGCCCCCAGGAGCGACGCGCCTTCCTCCTGGGGCTCCGAGACATCTGCAGGGGTCCGAAACGCGTCTCCCCGGCATGCGGTTGATTTTGAGCCGAAGGCAATCGAGGCCCAATTCAGGAAGAGCTTCCACCTCCCCCGTAACTGCCTAAAAGGCCTGGGATAGTGGCTCCCCAGGAAGAGCACCGGCCCCAGAAAGGCCTACAAAGAGAGTGGGGTACGTGGGTCATGGGGGAGACTCATCAGGGCCTGGGGACAGAGCGCTCTCCGAGTCCCACCGTCTCTTCCTGGCCCAGCACGTATTTGTTTCTCCACCTCCCTGTGATTTGCCTTCCTCCCCTTCGGAGCCCCAGACCCCGACCCCATTCTCCTGGATTCAGAATAGCATAGCAGCCCCAGTTGCCTGACCTCCAGGGGGTTCTATTCTTACGGAGCCCCCTGTACGTACATACGGAATTAAATTTTTCTCCTGTTACTCCGCCTTATGTTAATTTGATTATTAGATCAGCCGAAGAACCTAGAAGGGCAGAAGGAAATTTTTTCCTCCCCGACACATTCTACAGATGAGGTGATCTTCCCAGGGGAGTGAGCAGTTCTCAGCCCCAAACAGCTGGAAACCAGGTGGGTGGATGGGTGGGGGGGATCCCATGACCTTTGTCTTCTCATCTGAAAATGAGGGGCTTGACCGGATGCTCCACGATGCCCTCTGGCACCCGGATTCTCTGGGGGTGCAAACTTACATCAGGCCAGAGTGTGTTCCTACTTCGTATTCCGGGGTGTCCGTTCAGAGTGTAGAGGTAGGGGATGGAGGTGACGGACCAGCCTAGCGGGAAGGAGACGGCAGGACGCTCTGGGGGAGGGGAGCAGGGGAACGAGGGCAGACGGTGTCTGAGGCCCAGACCGGGCCTTTGATGAGTGCATGTGTGGGTGGGCGGGCCTATCACAGGCACAGCTGGGGAAGGCAGCAGGGGCCCCCTGGGGGGCATCCTCGGCTTGACCTACTTGGGCCCCTATAATTGCTCCCTTCCTTCTTCGGGAGACTATAAATAGAGGGGCGTGGTATCGAGGCTCCTATAGCTGACACGCCAACGGCAGCGGTGAGTGCAGGCTGCTTGGGACTGGGCGGCGGGCAGTGAGAGGTCTGTCTCCTGGCCCAGGGTCTGGGCGTGGGGACACAGGGATGACCACGGTAGGGACTGATGAGGACAGGGAAGTCGGACTGGTGGACTCAGGGGTTCCCTCGCATGGTGAGGGGCTGCCAGGAGGTTTGGGTTGGGGGTGTGCAGAGCCCGGGTCTGGCCCTGGGGTGGGGGCAGTAGAGCTACACCCCGTGAGCACCCTCCTCCTCCTGCTTGCCTCCTTCCTTCTCTCCTGCCCGCGGGTCGAGACAGGCCGGACGGCACGGCGGGGGTGGCGGGGGTAGAGCGTTCCCTCGTTTCCAGGCACCGAGCTTCTGGAAAAGCAGCAGCGATGGCGCCAGGCAGGCTGGCGGGAGCCCAGGAGGGCAGCCGAGCACCTCCGAGGTTCCTTCTTCACCAGGGTCATGGCCCTTTGCTCTCCCGGGAACGCGGACACCCTGCCCCAAGCCTGGACTGCCACGGGGAGTCAGAGCCCAGGAAGAGCTCGGCCCCAGCATCCCCCGCCCCCGCCCCAGCCACGACCACGCTGCCGTTTGCTCCACGGGGCTCGGCAGAGGGGGACTCATTAGGGGGAGCGGCTTGGGCCTGGCTGCCTTGCTGCAAGACTCCCGTCCCCTGGGGGAAGCAGCAGTGAGTCACTGGGCTCGCATGAAAACAGCACTCGCCTTCCTGGCTGCCTTTGGGTTTCCAGGCTGGGCCCATCCACCCAGGAG
>NW_011889207.1:317563-318643 GCF_000151845.1 Pteropus vampyrus | reverse complement strand
CGCGCTGGAGGGGGAAGGGGAGGTCTGAGGCAGACCCCATCCCTGAAGCCCCAGCCCCTCGAGGGCCCTAGCCCCCCAGCCCTGCCCCTCGCTCGCTCCCGAGCCCACGCCCCGCCCTGGGGGGCGAACCCCAGCCCCGACGCCTCCATCGTGTGCCACTTAGCTTCTGCTTTTCCACCCAGTCTTCGTTCTGACACCACCCGAACCCTGAAACGCCCCTCGTGACGCCCCCCTTCACCCTCACTCCATCCCTGAGCCCCCAGGACCGACTCCCACTCCCGCCCATCACTGCCTTGCCTGGGGCCTTTCTCCGCTGACAAGCCCTGCTGGCCCCCGGGGCCTCCATTGGGTGCTAGCCTGTGGCCCCCCCCATGCCCCCAACTCCTGCCTGGCCTCGCCCAGAGTGCAGGAGCCCTTGGGGAAGGGGGGAAAGGTGGCACGAGCCGTCCTGGGCACTGAGCTCGGGCTCCTCCCTCAGGGCAGAGTCCCACCTGTCACCCACGACCTTGGGTCCCCTTTCCTGGCTGTCAGGTGGTACCACTGTTCCCTGTCCCCCACGCCGGAGGCACAGACGGCCCCTGACTCCAGCTCCCTAAAACTCAGGCTGAGCTGTGTACACTGGGGGCGTCCACCCCACTGAGGCCCCTGTCTGCGCCCACTGGGCTCGCCCGTTGTCCGTCTCCGCGGCCCGGGGCGGGGAGCACGTTCGGGGCTGGCCGGCAGAGGGGCCCTGCCCTGGCACGCACTGGGTTGGCCCCGGGCGGGAGGGCTGTCCCCTGCTCCCCCCCCGCTCCCCCGTCCCCTCCATGGGCAGGGCCCGGCCAGGGTATAAATAGGTCAGGCGCTGGGCTCTCCGCACGCTTCCTGTCTCCCCGGCCTCCCTCCTCAGCGCTTCCTCTGTGTCTCGGCCTGGTGAGTCGTGTCTGCCTGGCACGCCTGGAGTGGCAGGCGGAGGCTCGGCGCACGAGCAGGGGAAGCCGGTGGGCGCCCGATGCGCCAAGTGGGTCCAGATGTGAGATTCCAGTGTGGAGGCCCTGGGGTGGGGCGTGTGCGTGTGCAAGCCCGTGCGTGTGCGTGTGC
>NW_011889207.1:315843-316748 GCF_000151845.1 Pteropus vampyrus | reverse complement strand
GGGCGGTCCCCATGGCGGGGGGCGGGCAGGGCCCTGGGAGGCAGCAGCCTTCCTGCACGGCTGGCATTTACCACCAACCGAGATGGGGAAGTCGGGACAGAGAGCTTGCTCCCCGCTGCTGGGGTGGAGACTCAGCGAGCACCTGTCACTCATGTCCTGGTGCCCAGCAGAAAGGGGGCTGAGCCTGAACAGGGAGGTTAGGGGCTGATGGGCCGGCGGCTTTGCATGACTTAGCCGAAGGGCTGCTGCAGCTCAGAGAGGCCACCTAAGTGACTTCCCAGGGTCGCGGCAGGCAGAGCTGACACCTGCGGGCCAGGAAGGTCCCCCTCTGGCCGTCACCGCGGCGGAGAACGGTTTTGCGTTTCTATCGGGCTCGTAGGCGTGAAGACAGTTACAAGGACACACGCCTATTTCCCCCAGACAACCACAGCTTCCCCGGTATCCAGCTTTATGCAGCTTACACGTTGCTTTCACGATCATCGTCTGATTGCATTCTTAAAACGACCTCAGATAAAGATGTGGTCCCCTTCCGCGGTGGGCACTCAGACTTCCTCTCCCTCGGGGAACCCTCCTCCAGCCCTAGCTTAGCTCCGCGGCCTGAGTCCCAAAGCTGGGCCCCCCAGGACTGGCTTTTCTGCAGGTGGAAGCCTGGGCTGGCCTGGGCTCCGGCCCCCCACTTCCAGTTTCTACCCGTGGCTTCTCCCCCTGCAGAAAAGGACGGACGAAGCCGCCTTCCAGAAGCTGATGAGCAACCTGGACAGCAACAGGGACAACGAGGTGGACTTCCAGGAGTACTGTATCTTCCTGTCCTGCATCGCCATGATGTGCAACGAGTTCTTCGAGGGTTTCCCCGACAAGCAGCCCCGGAAGAAGTGAGGGCCCCCCACGTGTGTGTGGGGGGGGCC
>NW_011889207.1:313095-314293 GCF_000151845.1 Pteropus vampyrus | reverse complement strand
AACCTGAGTCTCATTCCTAGGGTCTCTGACAGTTCTTTCCCATGAAGATCAGCGAGGGTTAGAAGAAATCACTCATCCGAAAGCTCTTTAAAAACCTTAGCTGAAACTTACTGGATTTCTTTAACCAATGTCACCACAAAAAATAAAACAAACGAAAAACCTTGGGCTCCATTGCAGCTAATGACCTTGACCATGCCCTTGGCAAGAAACGTCTTTCCCCATTGATTCTGTCTGGAGGTGTGTCGGCTTGGGGCCTGGGGGAGCGGCCGTGGGCCTGGGAGATACCCTGGGTTTGGCCCACACTTCTGGGGTCTCCTTTCTAGAACAGCCCAGCTTCTCCTCATCCACCCCGTTGACCCCTCAGATTGCGATTCTGGCTTTTGGTGGTGGACACAAAGCTTCTGGGCCAGAAGCTGCGTCTGCCATGGTGGGCTCAGGATGCCCCATCCCCTCCCTGTGCAAACGAGAGTGGCAGAGGGGACTTCTCCCCAGTCCTGTCTCAAGGGGCTCTGACCTCCTCATGTCCCTGGTCCCTTCTCATTGGCCCTGTCCCTCCCTGGTTTCCTAGGGACTGGAGAGAGGGAATAAAGGCAGCCAGCCAGCAGGGGAGGGAGCCCGTCTCTGCGGCGTGGGTGCCTGGCTTGCTCCTTCCTCGGTGAGCCCTTCCTCCTTATGGCCCTGCTCATCTCTCTGGTGGGGCGAGCTGGATGACTAGGCCAGGGGGTGACGAGCTGTGGTGCCCTGCCCCAAGGAAGGCTCAGCCCGATGAGCGGGCACGTGCCTGGGGAAGAGAGGACAGGGCGTCCGAAACTGTCTGTCAGCGCTTCCTGAGAAGGGGGTTCTGGGGTGGGGTGGGGAAGGGAGCCAGCTGGTTGCTGCTGCGGGTGGGTGGCCAGGGGCCCTTGCTGAGTCTCCTGGAGGCGGGGGAAGCTGAGGTTTTGGGGAGTGGGAGGTGATGACAGGAGCCAGCTGGTCGCTGCTGTGGGCGCCCGGGGGCCCTCGCTGAGTCTCCCGGGGGCAGGGGAAGCTGAGGTTTTCGGGAGGTGGGAGGTGATGACAGGTCCAGCTCGGAGCTCGGGGTGGGCTTCGGCTTCTTCCTGCTTCCCCGGGGCTCTGCATGGATCTACCTGCAGCCCTCGAGTTCCTGGGGCGTTGCTGCCTTCCTCCCCAAGGGGGAAGTGGTTTTCGTGTCTGAGTC
>NW_011889207.1:309623-312045 GCF_000151845.1 Pteropus vampyrus | reverse complement strand
CAGCTCCAGGCGCTGGGGGCGGGTCGGGCTCCCCGGGAAGCAGGAAGCCCACGTCAGGGTTTAGAGAGTGAAGTGGGGGGACACGTGATGTCGAGGCCAGGCCCGTGCAGCGGTGGCAGAGCCTGGGTGTGGCATCGTGGGGCGTGGTGGGCTCCAGGGGGCCCAGGTCTTGTGGCACGCAGCTCGAGGCCGGGGGCCCCCACGCGCGGGGCTCCCCGCCGGGGCTGACAAGGGACCCAAAAGCGTCATTCTGCTGGTTCACGGACACAGCGAAGGAAGAAGCAGAGCTGATTCTCGCCAGGCGGAGGTGGTGGCGCGGAGGGCGCCTACGAGGCAGTGGTTATATTATTTTTGTAGTTAAGAAAAATCGAGGCTCAGATACATCATGTGACTTGTCTAAGGCCACCCAGCTAATGAGGAGCTGAGCTGGTGTGACCCACCCCACCTTCCCACTGCTTTTTCTTTTAAAATTCAGCTTGGGTGCCTCCCCAGAGACAAGCTCCCCCGAGTGTGCCCCTGTGGGCAGGGGACTGAAGCAGGTGTGGTGTCACCAGGCCAGCTCTCTGGCCTTCCTGCCAGCTTGTGTGCATCTCAGAGATAATGAGGGCAGAGGGAGGGGCCCCAGGGCCAGTACGGTTAATTACGGGAGGGGGGAACAGATGCTCTGGGGAGGGCCTGGCTATAACAGGAGCCCAGACTGGGGACACAGAATGCGTCACAGAGAGGCTGTTTCCATCTCCGTATGTCCCCACGTCCTGCCTCCTGTGGAAAAGCTGGAGCTGGGGGCGGCGAGGAGGGCGGGCAGGATGTCTGTATTGTCTTCCTGTCCCCCTCGGGGGCCCTGTCCCCATCCCCTGGGTAGAGCTGGGCTGGGAGTGCAGCGGACCAGACAGAGTGCAGTCACGCTCCAGGCACTCGTCACCACATGGCTGTCCTGTAGGCTCTCCAGCAGGGAAGGGAGGCGGTGGCTTCTCGGCTCCAACACACTGCTGTCATGGAGAGACCTGGGCCCACTCTCAACTGTCCCCGACAGGGGCAGAATAAGTCCGAGGCTTGGGTCATGCTCAGTGCCCTGTGTCACCAAGCTGTTACTTTGGGTGCTGTATAAAATCTAGGTTATTTGTTTGGGTGCTATAATCTGTTTAGATTCAGGCGTCGGGCCACCGAGCCCCTGCTTGGTGCCAGGCCCTGCGCTGGGTGTGAGCTGAGGGAGCCTGGGCAGCGGGAAGCTCGGTGCTGCTGACCTGGCCTGGGGTCACCCGGAGGCTGCCTTCCCAGGGGGATGGAGTGGTGCTGGGGCAGCGCCAGGCGGGGTGGCTGACCTGTCCCTCTCCCCGGGCCCCCCTAGAAGATGCAGGAGAGCGGCATCGACGACTTGATGAAGAGCCTGGACAAAAACAGCGACCAGGAGATCGACTTTAAGGAGTACTCGGTGTTCCTGACCACGCTGTGCATGGCCTACAACGACTTCTTCCTGGAGGACCACAAGTGACCCGCCACCCCGCCCGGGGCCGAGCCTCTGCAGCTCCCCTCACAGACCCTCTGTGCCCCGAGCCCTCCTCCCCCTCCCAAGGGGACCCTGCTTCCGCCTTCCCTCCAGGCAGAGGAAATAAAGAGTTTCTGGTCCAGGGGTCTGGAAGCTGGTTTTGAAGATGCTCCGTCTGCCTGGGCTGGGGAGAGGGGGGTGGTGGTGGGGGGACAGCCTCTGGGGGTTGGCGTCCTGCGCTCCCACTGCACCTCCTGTCCTTCACTGTGCAGTCACTGAGCTTATCCCGACCTAGTGTCGCCCTGCTGGGAAATGGGGGAGCGGGGCCCGGCGTTTGCGCCTCCTAAGAGCGCGGCCGCTGCCCCCACGCAGAGGAGGCTGAGCGGGAACGCGCTCTGAGCGCCAGCACAGCGGGGTGGCTGCGGCGTGGTCCCTGTGGGCAGTGGTGGACAAGCTGGGCCGGCTCGTCACCAGCTCACGAGAGGCCACGCTGGCAACCCTGGCTAGAGGGGCAAGGACGCGGCCCCCTCCTGCTGCCCCCTCCGCTGGCAGCGGGCCTTTCAGTGGGGCGTTAATGACACATGGCGCTTCACCTGAGGATCCAGGCGGAAGGCAGGGGCGCGGAGGGAGGGTTGGGGATCGATTCCGGCTGGGGGCAGATGTTCTAGAAGCCCTTTAGGTCTCGTCCTGCAGACCACTGGCCGCTGGGCCTCCACCACTAGGCCTGAGCCCAAACACCCGCTGGGGGGCGCCCTACAAGCCCTCCCCCTACACAGGGCCCACTGCTCGCGCCCTCCGCCCCCGCCCCCGGAGGCGCGAAGAGCTGGGTGCGCCCAGCGTGGCGCACGGGGTGGGGGGCTGTCGCCCGGCCGGACACCTGTCGCTATAAGGCGAGTGGGCAGGCGGGCGGCCCAGCGCACCCCGCACCGCTCCCCG
>NW_011889207.1:307905-309267 GCF_000151845.1 Pteropus vampyrus | reverse complement strand
AGTGGGGACAGAGCTCTTAGGGTGGGTGGCTGGATGAGAAGGTCCTGCGGCCCATGGCGCTGGCCCAGCCCTCTGAGCCTGCGTCTCTCATCCTAACAGTTAGAAGCTGCAGGAATCCGAAATCTGAGACCCGATGGCCGACCTGGACCAGAACAACGACAAGGTGATGACTTCCTGGAAAATGCCACTTTCTTAGGGACCTTGGCTATGGTCTATGGTGACCTCCTCAGTGGCTAAAAATAAGTAGGGAAAGGGGAGGCCTAAGTCAAATCCAGTGATGAGTAATTGTGCAATAAATTTTTTGAGGTGTCAAATCTACTCCTGTGTCCTGGCTTCCCAGTGATTTCTGTTCCTTCCTCTGCTTGGTGGTCAGAGGGTTTGTCCAGTCACCTCTGGGAGTGACTCAGCGACCCGCCAGGCCAGGGCAGCTGGTGGAAGGGTTCACATGATGGTGGACCCATCTCTGACAAGGCTGCTACTGGCTCACGAGGTGTCTTTCTGCAAGTTAGAAAAGATGCCCCTCTGGATGAAGCCCTTTTAAAGAAGGGCTCACATGACCTCAGTAGGGAGGATCCCGAGACGGGCTTGGAGAGGGAAGCGGGCTTGCCCCCAGCTGTGAGGGGTCCAGGTGGGCATGGATAGTCCTAGAAGCGTGCAGAAGATGCGTTTGCTCTTGGTGTGCTGGAGTGGAGGGGCAGAGCAGGGCCCGGGGGTGGGGCCGGTCTGCTCTCCACAGCGATGGGGGCTGGAGGGCACGTCTGGCCTGGCCGAGGCCTGGCCGCCGAGCGCCCTGTCTGAGTTCACCGCAGCTGCCCGGGCCTGGTCAAAGGGAGGGGCCAGGCTCTAGGAGTTTGTCCCTGCATTCAGGGATGGGGTCCTTTGAGTTGGGGTGGTCCTGAGGAGCTGAGGGGTGGGGAGGGGTGGGGGTCCCCGGGGCTGGGCCAATGGTAGCTTCAGCCTTTCCATCAATATTGAGGCCAGCTCGTGGGTGCAGCCTCAGCAGGATCGTCACCCGGGTGTTCGCTCAGAGCCAAGGCTGATTTTCAGCTCCCCCCCGGGGGCGGGATGACAATCATGTGACTTCATCGTTTGTGTATTTTCAGGCAGGGGTGGGGGTGGAGGACAAGGGGGTAAACTGAATCACTGAAACAACCCCCCCTCCCCTCCTCAGACCTACCTCCCCAATGAGGTAGGGGAGGTGTGGACAAAAATCATGATTATTTATCAAAAGAGTCATAGGAACCTCGTGACTGAGACCATGGCAACCAGAGTTTACTGACCAAAAGCAGAGAACTTTCATCAACCCCCTCGGACCCTTGCTGACATCCAGATGTCAACAATCACCTGACTGCAAAGGCCTCC
>NW_011889207.1:306509-307855 GCF_000151845.1 Pteropus vampyrus | reverse complement strand
TGAGGCCAGCTCGTGGGTGCAGCCTCAGCAGGATCGTCACCCGGGTGTTCGCTCAGAGCCAAGGCTGATTTTCAGCTCCCCCCCGGGGGCGGGATGACAATCATGTGACTTCATCGTTTGTGTATTTTCAGGCAGGGGTGGGGGTGGAGGACAAGGGGGTAAACTGAATCACTGAAACAACCCCTCCTCCCCTCCTCAGACCTACCTCCCCAATGAGGTAGGGGAGGTGTGGACAAAAATCATGATTATTTATCAAAAGAGTCATAGGACCCTCGTGACTGAGACCATGGCAACCAGAGTTTACTGACCAAAAGCAGAGAACTTTCATCAACCCCCTCGGACCCTTGCTGACATCCAGATGTCAACAATCACCTGACTGCAAAGGCCTCCTGCTCCCCCGTTCCGCTGACATCCAAGAAATCTGAAATCTGTACTTTCTCGAGATGGTTCTTTAAGCCACTCGTCTGCCATCTTCTCTGCTAGCTGGCTTTCCGAATGACGTTGCTTGCTTCGCCCAACTATTTGTCACTTGGCTTGTTGGCCGTTGTGTAGCCAGCAGTACAAGCTTTCACTAGATGACAGTTTTATTTCCCACACTCAGATGACCACATTAATGAACTAGAATTCATTCTTCCATAGCTCTCCACGAGAAATGTTTTTGTACCGTGTCAAAATGACGTGATAAAAACGAGGTCGCAGTAGATACTTCTTTCATTTTATTTTTCTCCATTTAGCAATATATCATGAAGATTCCTTCGCGTCGACTGGGGGAGCTCTAAATCCTCCTTTTTCGTGGCTGTAGACTATTCCATGGCATATAAGCACCACGATTCACCTGACCTTTTCCTACTTCCCGACCTCCATTTTTTTTCACTACCAGCATTGGAAATATTGCTGAATAAACATCTTTGTATGCACATTCTTAAGAACCGATGCTTTTAATTCTTTAGTACAGAATCCCAGGAGTGAATCTGCTGGGTTGTGGGGGGCATATGCATATTTAATTTAAATAGCTATTGCTACATTACTTTTCACCACAGCAATAACCATTCACACTTCCCATTAGCAGGAAATGAGACCAGCCTTCCTGGCATGGGCAGAATTCAGCACTATCGTTTAAGAAGTTTTAGCTTTTCTGATAGGGTTCGGTGGATTTTGAACTACGAGATCTCAAGTGGTGGCTGAGGGGTTTCCACGTGGTGGGGTGGTGGCTCAGATTGGGGGGGGTTCTCCACTTCAGCCAGAGCTCCGTATTTTTTATGTATCAGCTCCCCGCAAAGGCTTTATTTAAGAAAGGGGTCCGGGGATTCAGGAACGTTTGAAAGCCCTGCCTCGGAGCTGTGTGT
>NW_011889207.1:303916-305379 GCF_000151845.1 Pteropus vampyrus | reverse complement strand
TATTTTTTATGTATCAGCTCCCCGCAAAGGCTTTATTTAAGAAAGGGGTCCGGGGATTCAGGAACGTTTGAAAGCCCTGCCTCGGAGCTGTGTGTGTGGTGTGGGGACTGAAGATTTTGGACAAGGTGGTGACTTGATGAAAGCCTGGACTCCGAAGAGATCTGGTGCCTGGGAAGGGGGGCTTGGAGCGGGGTAGGCCACTCCTGGTGGACTGTGCAGGTGGGATAATGCAGATCTCACCTGGAGGGCAGTGGGGTGGCAGGTGGAGGGCTGACAGGTGTGCACAGACGAGCATGTGGATTTACTGGGTGCGTGTGTGAGCTGGAGGTGGTATCTGAGAAGGGAGTGGCAGGGGAGCAGGGGAGAGACAGAGACCCTCAGAGCCAGGGGCCACCGCTCAGCGAGATGTCCAAGTAGATCCTTCCCCTGAGCCCGGGAGACAGCAACCCAGCCCTCCATGCAGAGGAAGGAGAGGAAGTGGGGGGCCCCTTCCCACTCTCCTCTGGGATACCAGAGTCACAGCCTTACAGGCCCTCCTGCTGCCTCCAGGCTCGGTTTAGGGCTTTTGGGTGGGGACGGTCCCAGGATGTTCTCTCAGGGGACATTCCTTTCCCCTCCTCTTCCCACAGTTCTTCAGGCTCCTAACTTCTGAGTTGCCGCTAGTCCCTTGGGACCCGCCAGCACTCCAGCTCTTCTTACATAAGGACGTCCCAGCCTTATGTCCAGTCCTTTGGCACTTTAGAAAGCTGATGGAGCTTTCCTAAGCCAGGCTTTGCCAGCTCTGGAGGGTCCCAGGGTGGGGACGCTGGTGCTGCTCGGATCGGTCCCTTCTCTTCAGCCTGTAAAGGCTGTGATGGTCCCTTCACAGATCACCTGGAAGCAGGGCCGCCGATGACTTCCATGGGCCCGCCATGCTTCTGCCTTCGGGACTCTTTCCTCCATAGAAAAATACTAAGAATTGGAAAAAAGCGAGGATGAAATGGCACCTTAATAAAGGTGTAATCTTATTTCACTTACGTGAGGGATCAAAACGAAAATGAAATTAATGAACAAAAAACAGAAACAGACTCATGGATACAGAGAACATTCTGATGGCTGCCAGCTGGGAGCGGGGTTGGGGGTGTGGGCGAAAGAGATGAAGGGATTAAAAAGTACAAATCGGCAGTGACAAAACAGTCACGGGACGTAAAGTACAACATAGGGAACACAGTCAATGATATTGCAATTTGCCGCCTTTTTTTCCGTCCTCCCATTCGAGGTCAGGGCAAGGGGCTCGGGACATCGGAGCCCATTTTCTGGCCTGGAACCTGGGTGGCTTCCCTTTACACCGGGCGGGAAAGAGCTGACCAGCCTTGTGACTGTCCAGTCACCGGTCCTTTGGCTCCCCCTGCTGACCATTCATTCCCCACTCAGCTTGGTCTTTTTGTCTTGTGGGAGCCTAGGGGAGCTCTGCGAAGTCTGGG
>NW_011889207.1:302809-303866 GCF_000151845.1 Pteropus vampyrus | reverse complement strand
ACCGGGCGGGAAAGAGCTGACCAGCCTTGTGACTGTCCAGTCACCGGTCCTTTGGCTCCCCCTGCTGACCATTCATTCCCCACTCAGCTTGGTCTTTTTGTCTTGTGGGAGCCTAGGGGAGCTCTGCGAAGTCTGGGGTGGCGGGATCGCCAATGGATCTCCTGGGAGAACCCGATGGCCAGATGTTTGGCCATCAGCTTGCCCTAGCGGAAGCTGGATTCGGATCCCTCTGGTCCTCTCTAGGATCAAGTAACACTGCCCTGGCGAAGAGCTGCCCCGCAGTGTAAGGAGCGAGTTGAGTTAGACCTCTCGGCCCTAGTTCGTCCTCCACGTGGCTGTCAAGTTAGTCTTTCCCGCAAATGAAACTTCCTACATTAGCTTCTATGGACCGTCCCCCTTCCCCACTCATACGTGGGAGCCTTAGTCTCCAGTGTGTGGTATTGGAGGCTGGAGCCTTGCAAGGTGATCCGGTTCGGATGAAGTCCTGGGTGTGGGGCCCGTAGAAGGACGCCCTCTGCTGGTAGAAAGGAGTGCCGCCCAGCGGGCGACACTGGCCCTGGTCTCCTGAGCTTGCCGTGCATTCTATGATTTGTTCATGCGGTTTCTTTTGTCTCCTGGCCAGCCCCCTCCAGGTTCAAATGTCATCTCCTTTGTGATATCTCAGGTCTCAGAGCTCTCTGCTTTTATCTCTCAGGGCTCCACCCACGGGCCTCTATACTGGTCCTATTACACCGCAGTGTTTCAGGCCTGTCCCCTCTGCACTCCGCTTCCTCCCAGCCCGTCCTCTGAAACCGACTGTGAGGGACCATGCCACACTCGGAGTGAGGGACCGTGCCGCCCGCATCTTTATTTAGCACAGGGCCTGCCATAGAACGGGTGGAATGGACGAGCACACGTCCACACTGTGCAGGCTGCGCGCGGGGACCCGCAACGCCAGCATCGGAGAGCTGGAGGACAAGAACACCAGCAGAGGGCTTCCATGGTCCCCACCTCAGGAACACAGCGAGGGCTCCGTCCTGCGGCCCTGGGGGAGTTCTCGGGCTCTTTTGCAATCAAC
>NW_011889207.1:298843-301414 GCF_000151845.1 Pteropus vampyrus | reverse complement strand
AACGCGAATGGTTCTTATTTTCTAATTTGTGTGCTTTCGTATCGTCCAGATTTTCTGTAATGAAGGATTACTATTTATAAATAGTGGAGGAAGATTGGAAACATAAAAATAAAAAAAAAAAATGATTTCTTAAATTTCAGACTGCAGACTCCGGGAGGGCAAAGAGCCTGTCTGTCTGCGTTGTCTGTCCTCCTCCAGTGCCCAGGGCGGGCTGGCCCCCGGCGGGCGCTCCGTGAGTTGGATGTGGGGGGCATTCGGGAGAGAAGGGAGGCAGTGATGGGCCTCAGCTCTGACCTGAGCTGGCTGGAGACTTGGGCCCTTCCCTCCTGGCCTCTTAGAACCCAACCCCGCAAACCGTTTGGAGGTCTTTGGATCCTCCCAGCTGGATCTGGGGTGTTGGCTCTAGCCGAGGACCCTGGAAAGCTCAGGTGTCTGTGTCTGGCCTGGCAGCTGGTGCACGATGTCTGGGGAGCCCAGGAGGATGTTGGAGGAGGTGATGGAATGGGGGCGGGGGTGAAGCACAGGCCACTGGGGGGTGATGGAGGCTCCGGGCCCCGGGGAGAGGCGAAGTTGGTGCTCACTCCCTCGGGAGGCGGGTGGGGAAGCCACAGGGCGGTCAGGGACGAGCTGACGTGCTCTGCACCGTAATAATGGGGCTAATCTCTGTGACAGATTGAACACACCTTGGGAGTGGGTCCTCTTTGTCTCAGGCAAGTTCAGAGCAGGTGTGACCCCAGCCCGACCTTGGAACCAGCCGGCTCTCACCAGCGGGGAGCACTTCTATAGTTGACCTGCAGCCTCTCTGCCCTATTAGCTTTCCCTGAGGAGCCCAGGAGAAGCAGGGACTGTGGCTTTAACCATAGAGTGACCGGCAGGAAGCTCCCAGTACAAGGAAAGAGGGCTGGGCCTTCTCTGAGGGGAGACGGCTCCTGCCCACTCAGGCTACAGGTCCAGGGGTGAGATCGGGCTTCTCTCTGGGTGGGTGAGAGCGAGCCCAACACGGGGTGTTGGCTCTAGCCTTCCCTTGACCTTCCAGTCTGATGCCAAGAAGGTCATGATGTGTGCTTGGCCTCCTGGGAGCAGTGGTTGAAGGTGAGGATGCGCGGCGGGGCTGGGGACATCAGCCTGCTCAATTCAGAAATGCAGGCAGAACAAGGGGAGCTGGCTGCAGAGCAGTGCAGGGCCATTGCCAGGAGGGGGCAGCAGCGTTCCTTCTGTAGGAGCCAGGGCGGGTGGGGGAATGAGGAGGGGAGGGGCTTCTGATGGGGGAGGGCGCTCAGAAAGAGGGTGGGGAGTGGTTTGGTGGGAGCTGGTGGACGCACAGGTGAGCGGAGCCAGCAGGGCATCCATCTTGGCCTTGGGCGCAGGGTGTTCTGGGCTGTGTTCCCCTAAAGTTCACAGCCTGTTTTCCCGGATTCTGGGTGGGGGAGGTGACTTCCTCCACAGCCTCGGGCTTCTGGTAACACCTGGTTTTGATGAAGATTGTAAGTTCCAGCGCATTCTGACTTTTCTCTGATCTCAGGAAAGTCTGTCGGATTTTCTTTCTTAACTGGCGAGACCGTTCCCGAGACTCTTCCTTCCAAATGTTTAGCAATGTCAATTACTTGCACCAGTACATTGTATGTTTTTCATTTGTTGTGTTTTGTTTTTGGGGTGGACGTTGAAGAAAAGGCTGAATTTCACATGTGACTCATGGCATAGGACAGGAAACAGGCTCCAGAGGCAGAGATGAACGAGCGGGTTTAAAGACCCCCAGAATCTGTGGGACTCTCAGGGGTGCAGGGTGGGGAGTTGGGGGTGGGATTCGGATAGGGAGACCCCTGTGGACATTTAGGCCACAAATGCAATTTAGAAAACTTAACGTCTAGATTCTGGTTGAGAAAAATACATAAAGGCTTAAAATATTTTGGAGGTTGGTGCTGGAAAAGTTTGAAATGGCCGGAGGTGGTGTTTGTGATGTTACAGACGATGCTTTTAGGCCTGTGAACAGCAAATGCCGGCAGCTGGCCCTGGTGTGTTAGTTGTTATTTATGGGAAGAGCTCGTTTGGGTGATGGCCCACCGGGCTGGCTTTGGGAAGAAGGCACTGGAGAACGTGTCGTCCACAGATAAAACCGTCGCAAACCTGTCCGCCTCTAAGTCAGAGCTGAAGCAGGCAGAGCCTGCTCCCAGGGGGCCGGAGGGTCTGAGGCTGTGACGGGCGATGGGCGTTCATGGACGTTCAGTGCTGATGACTGTAGTTACGGGCTGAGCGATGGAGGAAGTACCGTCTGGGGCCCGGTGGCAGAGGTCAGCTGGGCCTGTGCTCAGGGAGGCCCACAGAGCAAGTGGGGCTTGGCAGGTGGGGACCCAGGGTGGCGAGGGGAGGGAGGGCATTCCCCGGGGGGCACAGCCCGAAGGAGGGCGTGGGGCGGGACCGTGAGGCCTGTGACGTCAGAGCGGAGGGACTGGCGTGGGCTGTGGGGGCCTTGAAGGCAAGGGCGGGAGGGGCTGGAACTGATATGGTCAGAAGCGGCGATGGGACAGGCGGAAGTCACAGAGGGAGGAGGTCCCGTCCGAGGCTCTGGTTTCC
>NW_011889207.1:295959-297253 GCF_000151845.1 Pteropus vampyrus | reverse complement strand
CTATGGGGAGATTCTAAGAATGGACCTGAAGGGCTGGGGGAGCAAAGTGGCCAGGCTCCCTAAAGTCAGCCCACGTTGTCACATGGGAGTTCACAGAGGCCCTGTGGGGCCGGCGGGCCCTTCCCCTCGCTCCGTACCCACAAAGCTGTCCTAGGTGTGGCTGGGCCCCAGGGCCTGGGCCGGGCCACAGTTGGGTAGCGGTGAGGTGACTCACTGGAGGCTTGAGACGGGCCCTTTGAACATGCTTGGGGGTAAGGGTGCGCTTTCCTCCAGAACCCAGCCTCCTCCGTCCACCGTGGCCCACCCCTGTCGAGGCCCCACCTCAGGGCCGTCCTCCTGTCCTCCCGGCGGCTCGTGTGTCAGCCAACTCCTGGCTTGTCAACTCTGCGGTCAGCAAACCTCTCAGAGTAAACAGAGCCCCCCCCCCGCACCCACAAGGCAGCGCGAGTGCCTGGTCAGGGCTCAGGCGCCCCGAGTCCAGACGTGGTTCTGTCCCTTGTCAGTGGTGTGGCCTTGGTCGAGTCCCCCGATGTCCTCAGCCCGGGTCTTGTTGTCCGTAAACCAGCCGCTGGGGCTGTGGGGCGGCCGTGGCCGAGGCGACCGGAACCCCAGCTCAGCCTGTGAGCTGCGTGACTCCGGTTTCCTCGCCCCCGAAGGGCGCTGGGCTGTCTGCAGAGTCGCAGCGGTGCCAGGCTGCTGCTTGGCACTCGGCGGGCGTCAGCTCCCCGACGTCCCGCGGAGCTTCGTTCCGTTCCCAGCTGTTCTCCGTTCTGCTCCACTTGCGACTCGGGCTAATGTTGGCCAGAACCCCAAACAAACTGGGTCGCGTCGATTAAGCTGGTGAGTGATCAAGAGGGATCAGCGTGTGCCGGCAGGGCCGGCTGGGAACCAGAGTCAAATCACCATCCCGACCGCCGTCTAAATGGGATTGAGAGGCCCCGTGATCTGCGACGGGCCACCAGGATGGGGCGCAAGCCCGTCTGGGGGCCGTGGCACGGGCGGCGACCGTGTGCCATCGGATTCCCCGCCTGGCTGAGGGGCGGCGGGAACGTCGCTGGGGGAGGAAATGGGGGATTTGGGGGAGCAGCCCTGTCCCCCTCTTCTAGCCGTGCCCTCGACCAGCTGCTCTCCTCCCAGTGGGTCCCGTGCCCCCTCGCCACTGGACCCGAAAGGAAAAGGACACCTCGACTTTTAGGGGCAAGGGGGAACTCTGATGAGTCTCGGGGTTCGATTTTAGAGCCCTCGGGCCCGGCGGTGTCGCTCTCGTGGTCGAATGTCCCCATTTGTGTCCTGG
>NW_011889207.1:293792-294173 GCF_000151845.1 Pteropus vampyrus | reverse complement strand
TCCTGCGTTGTATGAATTCTGCAATCGATTTATCTGCCGTGGCCACCTTCGCTGGCTGTCATCTTGGTGACCGCCGCCCACGTCGCTGTGCGTGGCGCTAGCTCATTAATCTTCACCGTCACATCGTGTAGTACTGTGTGTTCTCCTGCGTTGTATGAATTCTGCAATCGATTTATCCGTTCTCCGGCAATTCTATTGATTCCTATCTCCTGGCCGGTAAACTGCTTCCTCTCTTTGCTGCTCCTAACCGCAGTCCCATACGTATTCTTACGCAGACCTCTTTGTGGCTGACTTTTGGATCCACCGACAGCTTGTAGAGTGAGCTGCCTTTGTCTCTGCAGAGAGAGGGAGACAGGTCGTGGAGAGTGAGCTGCCTCGGCT
>NW_011889207.1:286620-292637 GCF_000151845.1 Pteropus vampyrus | reverse complement strand
GCTGACTTTTGGATCCACCGACAGCTTGTAGAGTGAGCTGCCTTTGTCTCTGCAGAGAGAGGGAGACAGGTCGTGGAGAGTGAGCTGCCTCGGCTCTCGGGGCGCCTGGCGATGGCTGGAGGAGTGGCGTCTCGGAGGCGACTTCCGGCTGGGAACGTCGTGGAGGACAAGCGGGGAGTAATGTGGCAGGGAGGGGCGTGGATGAGAGAGCTGGAGAGATTTTTGTGTTGAGACAGTGGGGTTGGTTTGGGCGAGAGGAAATGGCTTCTGATAAAAATTTCTCGAACGCTTTCTTGATGGTGCTTTGGTTAAATCCCCAAGTTGAGCCCTTGAAGACAGTCTGAAGCTGCCACTGTGGCGTCTTTGTTCCTCTCTTGACTGTAGCTACGTGCAAACCCAGCCCAGCTGGCGAGGTGGGGTGGCGGGGAGGAGCCAGCGCTAATCAGATTAGACCTGCACTGAGCAGCTTACCAGTAACTGCTGACTGAGTGATCCCCGCATCAGCTCCCTGGCAGCCCTTGAAAGCCGGCCCTGCTCCCCTCCTTCTGTGCTGGGCTGAGGGACCCTCCCATCCCCTCCCTCCCTGACCTTTGTCCCCTGGGAGCTAGGATGAGGGCACATTCTCTTGTGTCCTCTGCGCTCTGTGCCTGGAGGTCTGAAGCAGGGTCTACGGGGAGTCAGAGGCAGCAGAGCTCCTCAGGGAACAAGCCCCCTCTGCCCCCATCTGAGTGGGGAGACTGAGTCCTGCCCTGAATAAGCCGGCAGCTGGGGAGGGGACACAGCCCGCTCCCGAGGACCACCCAGGGAGACGATCTTGACCACAGCCCCCGCTGAGAAGGTGGGAGTCCAAACCACCTGGGCAGCAGATGTAGGTGGTGTTCATGGCGGCAGGGCTCAGAGAAGGGGCTGGATGTCAGGGGCAGAGCTCCCGGAGGGGCCCAATTTGAGGAGGGGACAGGCCTGAGCAAGGCCTGGGCGGGATACGGAATGTGGAGGGGGATGAGGCTGCTGCTGGCCACACAGGGACAGATCGTGCCAGGGCAGATTTAGGCACAAGGCCACGGACCTCACCTGCGTCGGTGCCAGCGTCCAAGGGCTCATCGTTCACAGGAGCCCCTCCCAAGCGGGGTGGTGCCTCTGGCATGGCAGTTGTAGCCAGGACCGGGCTGAGAGCAGGGACGTGGAGGGCGAGGTCCCGGATCCCGGGTGAGAAGGGGCATCAGACATGCTCGGGGCTGGCAGCGGTTCCCTGAGTCCTTCCTACGGCAGAGCTGGCGAGGAGGCTGGGCGGCTCCGCGGACCCCCCTCATCCCTCCCTTCAGGCCCTGCATCCATCTGCTCTCCAAGCCGGTTGTCTGTCCCCGGCCTTGCTCAGACGGATGCTCATTAATCACCACCAAGCACCAGCAGATAACAAAGGAGAGCTTACATTTTAATGATTTAGTTAGTTCGGCAGAGAGTGACTTGGATCTCGCTGACCCCTGTCGATATAGCCATGAATAGACCAGAGACCCATCTTCCCTTCTGAGTTTCTCCTATAGAAAAACATGCACATTTTGAACAAAGCACAAGCTCCCTGCCGTTCAGAGCCCGGGGTGATCTGGCCCCTCTGGGGTCCCTCTCCACCACCACCCCCTGCCCCGGCCGCCACGCGCCACCTGCTCTGGCCTCCTTCCGGCTCCTCCATCACAGGCCATGTTCCTTCCCACCACAGAGGCTTCCCCCGACCCGGAGCAGTCTCCCACGCCTCCCCCTACCTGGCTACATCGTGCTTTTGGCACCGGTCGGAAGAGCCTTCCCTGACCCCCCAGATAGGGTCGCTGCCCTGCAGTGAGGACCCGATCCAATGGAAGCTGGAGTTTTTCGTTAACTAACTAACTAACTGTTAGTTTCAGACACAGCGGACTTCAGAGCGCGGAAGAGGATCGGATCGTGGGGCCGGTTCGTCGAGAAGACACAGCAACTTTCACACGCATCTGCCGGATCATGAGGCGGAAACCGCTGGACCTGCAGGGAGACACAGACACGGGGGCGACTCTGTCGGAGGCGTCAGTGCCCCTGCATCGGAGGTGAAGCCTCCCACGGCCACGAAAGCAATAAGGACACAGGCGAACTGAACAGCATCGTCAACCGACTGGATCGAATTGACTTTCAGAGACGACTCTATCGACGGCAGCAGAAAGCAGGTTCTTCGCAAGCTCATGCAGTCCAGTCATCGAGACAGACTTATTCTGGGCCAAAAAAACACACCTTAGCCAATTTAAAACAAAGGAAGTCATATAATGGATGCTCTCAGACCACAGTGGAGATAAAACAGAAATCACTAATAGAAATGTGGTTGGAAAAATCCCAGAATCTGTACACATCAAACACACTTGCAAATAATGCATGGGTCGAGGATGAAGTCTCAGGAGACAGGAAAAAGTAATTTCAACTAATGAAAACGAAAACGTAACTTATCCCAACATCATTTTGGGATGCAGCAAAAGCAGTGTTGAAAGGGTCATTTTTAACACGGGACACATAGGCTAGGAGAGAGCCAAGGTCTAACATCAATAACCTAGGTTTGCATTGTGGGGCATTTAAGCATGAGCACAGTGCTTGGCGCAGATGGTTCATCGATGGCGGGTCTTTCGTTAGGAGCTATGATTCCGCAGTGCCTGCGCGGCCGACCAGAAACAACCTTCCCTTCCAGACGCCCGAAGCGTTAGAGAGGGTTGCACGCCAAGCCGACCTGCACGCGGAAGGCAAGTTTCCAGAGGCACCGGAATGCCCTGTAGTCTCTCTGATGGTGGCGCGTGATAAGGGAGATAGATGCAGGGGGTGTGACTTGGCTGCTAGTCACAGCGGCTGCAAGCACTGGTGTCCCCGACAGCTAATAGGACTGATCTGACGCTGGACCCTGGGAACTGGGCTCCGCGTCCTGAGGCTCATTCCCAGCTCATTTCCTAACACGCAGGATTGACGCATCCGGGGCCCGCCCTGGGCCCTTCCGTACCCCTCACCAGAAAGTGTGACTGATACCCAGGAGAACATGAGGTCACAGTCAAAATCCCTGGTCCCCTGAGCAGGAAGTCAAGACGAGGAAGAGCGTGTGGCATCAGAGGCAGAATTCTTGGCAAACCTGTCACATCTATATGAAGGAATACTAACGTGGAAAAGCTCAGACATTTAGCATTGAGCAAAAGAAGGCGGACACGGAAGAGTAGACAGCATGTTTTCATTCATGAAAAGTCTGGAAAGCTGGTGAAACGTCAGTCTTTGGGGATGTACGCGTAGGAGGCAAAATAGGAAGAAAATCGAGAGAGCCTTATCCGAAACGACCCGAGGCAGGTTACTGGGGAAGGGGGCAGGGACTGGAGGGGGCGCTGGCAAGGTGCCCTTCACTGGCCCAACGACAGTCACAGTGTCACAGATGATTCATCGGACTGTAGATTTTGGCTCGTTGTACTTTCCTGTGTGATCGATGGATATCATACAAAAAGCATAAGTCGAACACGGACCAAGAGAACGGTTCACATTTGCCAGAGTGCTCACAACAAGCAGAAAAAAATCTATCGCTTTTTGGGAGGAATTGAAAGGAAATAGAGATTAGAGGAAAATAGATAAAATAAGAGAGACCCGGCTACAGGGCGATGACGTTTAGACCCTGTGATCTGAGGACTGGAAACATCGGCCTCTGACACAGAGGCCGAGAACTGAGCAAAGGAAACTTACATACAAATATTAAAAACTATTTGTAAGCATCTGACGTGGCTCGAATCTCAAGGTCTACACCGGCGGTGAGTGGGAGTGAGTGTGTGGTCCCTGCAGGCAGGCCCCCCACGCTCAGGTTCCTGTGCGTTTCCCCCCGAGGCTTTCTTGGGTGAGGGCGGGTCACCCGAGTGATCAGGTAGGTGCTGGTGCTGGTGGAGATGGGGCCATCACCAGGACAGGAAGCCGGGCTGCGGCGTGGGGGCCGGTGTGGTGGGAGGGCCGGTACTACTCAACGGGATGTGGCTCCCAGGGGCACCCAGGTGCGGCAGAGCCCCTCGCTCCCTGGGAGGACGTGCTAAGGGGAGCAGAGAGCAGGCGACAAGGCGTCGTGAGTCAGCAGGGCAGTTCCCGGAGGCCCCGGGCTTCATCGTGACCTCCAAGCTCCCAGTTCCCGCACCCGGACCAGCCACCTCACTGCGGGTTGGGACACAGCAGACCCCAGGGCAGGGCCACTGACTCCTGTGCAGACAGTTTTGCATAGAGGAGGACGAAGGCCACCGCGGGTTTCTCAAAGTCATCAGCGTGGGCGGGGAGCCAAGTTTGCCCAGAGTCCTACCTGATGGCTCATTCCACATTGGCCACCACCGCCACTGCCTTGGGGGGCCCCGGGCACCCCTGGGGCTGCAGAGTGACGTTCAACAGTGTGGGGCTCAGCTCAGACTGATGGTGGTGACGCGAACCTCCCCTCACCGCAGGTGACGTGCAGTGCCTACCACCCTCTCTGTGTTCCCTCAGAGTCACCGTGGGTCATGACCCCGGTCACCTTCCGGGGCTCCAGTGGGACCTGATGTGAAGCTGGCAGTGAGGTGACCCTGCTTCCGTCCTCGGGACTACGAATCCCTGAGGGAGGGTCCTGGGGTGACCCGAGACGTCTAGAGGAGTCGAGAGAGGCTGAGTCAGGCTCGTCCGGGATGAGATGTGGCTTTGCCGTCCACTGGCTGCCCACACGGGGACGTGGGCTTAAGTCCTGACACCTCTGCTGCCCTGCTGGACCTGAGGGGACAGTGCCATGTCACAGGGTCACGAAGGTCAAGGAGGAGTGTGTGTGGTGGGCACCGTGCGCCTGGCGCGTGTCGAGGGTGTAAGCAGGGGGGGCAGCCACGTGACTTGAGCACGGACGGTGGCAGTGCGGGGGAGGAGCCAGCAGGACACGCTGGCCTTCAGACTCGGAACTCCGTCCTCTTGAGGTCCAAAACCCAGTTTCTCTGCCCAACGTCCTGTCCCGTTGTGACACATCCTCCTGGCCTCCCGGAGCCAGATCGAGTTTGGGACAGGACGAGGCTCTAGGTGTTGTCCCTTGGGAGGGAAGCGCCTGGGGTTTCACCGGGAAGGCTGAGCACACACTCCTAGGCGTGTCCCCGCCCCCCTGAGTGGGCCCTGCTCCAGGAAGCACACGGCGCCCGAGGCCCAGGGCCCCGGCCCCGGGGTGGAGCCAGGCCGAGCCTCATAAAGGGACCGGTGTCGCCCAGAAGCACATCTCACTCTTCCTTCCTTCCGTGATCCCCGCTCCGCTCCGGTAAGTCGGCCCGACCGGCCTCGCCCAGGACGAGCGCTCAGAACACAGCGTGCTCTGCGGTGCCAGGGGGGGACACGGCAGCGACGGGGGGTTCGGGGCCGGGGTCCAGGCTGGGCTCTGCCCCCTACGGGGCTGTGACTCCCCCCGCTGCGGTGTCACCCGCGGCCAGGTGACCGGACCAGACTGTCCCCAAAGCTGGCTGGCTCTGCAGTGACAGCTCTGGGGAAGTGTCCCCGGTGGGAGCTGAGGACACGGCTGTCCTGTCCCCTGGTCTTCTCTCCTGTCCGGACTCGCCTGCCTGGCAGTCTCTGGTCTCCGAAGGCCCACTCTGCACCCCCACCTCGGGGGAGTGGGGGTCCCTGCCACCACCAGCACGGCCCTCCTGACCTCAGGGCTGGCCCCCACCACCTTGCCTGTGAGATGGCCGGACTCTACTTGGTTGGGAGCCCATCAAGCACCGGTCCCCACCTGCTCTTAGCGAGGGGAGTGCCCAGTGGCCTTCCAGGTGCGGGGCTCAGCTCTGGCCTGGTACGTTGGGGCTCAGCTCTGGCCTGGCACGTTGACAGATGGCCTTGGTCAGTTCCACTTAGCAACATAGCATCAGGGACCATCTGCCGGACCGTGAGGCGCGGGTGGCAGTGCGGAATGCCCACACGGGTAGCCATGCAGGTCCTGGGCACTGTGGGCGTCTGGCTGTGACGCTGTCCACCCGTTCCTCCATCTGGGGGTCCATGGTGCTGGGGGG
>NW_011889207.1:282454-284150 GCF_000151845.1 Pteropus vampyrus | reverse complement strand
TCTCAGGGTCTGGTCAGGCCCGTCTGTGTCCCCGCTCCTTCCTTGTCCTCCCGCCCGCTCTCAAACCCGGGAAGTCCCGCTTCCCTGGCCGTTGTCACCTTCTCTCCCTGAGATGCCCGCTCTGTCCCTATGCAGCCTGCACCGCATGAGCCGTCACAGCGGCTGCTCTCAGTGGTCTAACTAGGCTCCCTGGGGCTTACTGTCTTCGGGCCCACACCTCCCTGCAGCCCCACCCCCGAACCCACCCCTGCGCTGTCTTCTGTCCTCCTGCAACAAGCCTGCTGGTCACTGCTGGAAACCGTCAGGCTAGGGCCCCCAGGAGCTGGAGTCTGCCTTGCTCTGCGCCCAGCCTCCCTGTCCCCATCCTGGGAACCTGGGTCCTGATGGTCTGAGTCCTCTCAACCCGCACCCACCACGCCTGACCGTCTCCTGCCTGCACGTCCCTTGTCTGTATCCCCCTCCGCCGGACGTGTCTGTCCACGCATCATCTGCTGGGCTGAAATCATATTTCGTGACTGAGATTAGATGTCGACTTCTCCTTAGAGATTCCTTCTGGAAGAGACGCTTTTCCCCTTCTATCACGGGAACGTCCTCGGCTCTCTGTGCCGTCCCTCACCTCATTGCTGGGACAGCGACCACCCCGTGTCATGGTTCCCAGGCTTGTGTTCCGTCCAGACGTCGAGTCTGTGATGGAACACAGTTGCCTGAGCGTCACGGACCCCGGCACCAGCCACTTGGCACACGATACGTATCTAGGGCTGTTTTTCGTTTAAACGCATTTGTGTGAGTCCCGGTCCGTCCGCCCAGTGGGGTAACAATCTGATAAGCAATCTGAAATCTCCAGGCCCAGAGGTCAGCGGTGAAACTTAGAAAGGGCCCCGGAAAGCAAATTTAGGCTAAAAAATTGAACGTGAACCGCGACCAGCTTCTATCAGAGCCACAGCCCTGACCTTCCCAGACACGGAGATGCTCCACCCACGGACGGCTGATGCGTCCTTCGTCGGCAGGCAAATGTCCACTGCCAGCTCCACGGCCTCTGGGGGACCCGCCAGCCTTCTGTTACTCCGACTCACAGTGCTCGTTTCGTCGCCAATGGCACCGTGAAAATCGGCGTGTGGCATGCCGAGAAGGACTTTTTCACCCATCTGCTCTGGTTGAGGAGCCACCTCCTTAGGGGGGGCCTTGCCTCATGTCCCCAAGTCAGGGTCACATTCTCCATCGCGGAGCCTCGTGTCAAAAATGGGGCTCGTCGCGCTCTGTGAGAACTTCCAGGTCTGTCCCTGCGTCCACCGGGGTGTGATGTCCCTGAGGGCGGGGACCGCAGTGCTCATGCCCATTTCTCCTGTGACATCGCAGCTCGTGCCATGCCAGGGGCAGTGGAAGGTGTGAGTCCCTCCTCCCCGGGGGTCCACGGGGTGGAAGAGGGCTGACGTACGGGGAGAAGTCAGGCCACACCCATCGCCCTCGTCCAGAGCTCCAAACTGTCACCAGATCAAAAATGGAGTTGGTTTCAGCCGTTTTCCAAAGAGGAGTCGAGCGGGGTCTTGTGTTCACTTTCGATCAGAAGAAGGCCAGTATGGAGCAGCGCCTGTGAGCGTGAATTTTATAATGATACCGACCAGGAATGAAGGTTTGTTCGGAAACGTACTAAACTGCAATTAATTTAAGAGGAATTAGGAATTAAAATGGGAGAAAC
>NW_011889207.1:280940-282404 GCF_000151845.1 Pteropus vampyrus | reverse complement strand
TGGAAGAGGGCTGACGTACGGGGAGAAGTCAGGCCACACCCATCGCCCTCGTCCAGAGCTCCAAACTGTCACCAGATCAAAAATGGAGTTGGTTTCAGCCGTTTTCCAAAGAGGAGTCGAGTGGGGTCTTGTGTTCACTTTCGATCAGAAGAAGGCCAGTATGGAGCAGCGCCTGCGAGCGTGAATTTTATAATGATACCGACCAGGAATGAAGGTTTGTTCGGAAACGTACTAAACTGCAATTAATTTAAGAGGAATTAGGAATTAAAATGGGAGAAACGTAGACAACTCCGAGCCCACGCCCACAGGACAGCCAACACAGACAAACCGAACAACCCTGAAGGCATCCAGCATCCCGAGACGCTGTCCGAGGTGCTGAACGCACCCCCCCTGCTCTCGCCACCCGCTCCTGCCTCCGCTTACTGGCACCCACCTCGCGCTTCCTCCGCCGTCTCTGTAGGTGTCCTGGCCTTCCCGCCTGAGTGCAGGCTGGGCTAGAGTCTTATTCACAGCTGTACTAGAGCATCATCGCCACTACTTGCTAACTATAAAGTCAAGGACTCTTCAGTGGACCGGTGTCTTAGACAACAAGAGAACACAGACGAGACCATAAACGGTATGCACCCACCAGGAAAGAGGTTCCTAGGGACAAACGTCTTGTGCTTATCTCTTTCTACGCTCAGGAAGGGGATGCTGTGCCCACCTCTCCAGAATTCCTGGCACAGGAGGAAACAGGACCCTGTACTCGCCCTGCAGCTGACATTGGATGTTGCTGGTCCGGAAGATTGGAGACCGTGACCTTGTTTAGCCTCGGGGTGTGAGAAGAGCTTCCTGTTGGGGTTTAATGAGACTAGGGGGCCTCAGGAAGAAGCCCCAACGTACACGCGCGAGAAGCGGCTAGGAGCTGAGCGAGGTCCTCACGCCACACGTGACTCCATCTCTCCTCCTCAGTGTTGTGAGCAAACAGGATGATTCGAGGACGGGTTCCGTAACTGTGGGACACTGCCGATTTTCTGTCACCATGGGCAGGCCGCAGGGTCAGTGCTTAGGAAAATTCTCTGTTGTGTTCAGCCCCACTCATTCTGCCAAGAATACTGGCCAGTGAAAGCCAAGTGGGGCTTAAGACCGTGCTTTGTCCACTCGCTGGTGGAGGATGAAGGCAGACGAAATGGGGTTCCCTGGGGACGTCCCTGAAATGAAGTTCCCTTTTATGCATGCACACCAGTCAGTTCAACCCAGGGTCTCATTGTCCAGAGTGTCAAGAATTTGGTAAACAAAATTGTGTGTTAAAAAAAAAAGCAGAACTAATTGGGGGAAACTCGTAAATTAAGGGCCAGCAAGGAGAGGTGCAGTTTCCATGATTTAGCAGAGCATAGCTGTGGTTTAGGGAAGCTGGGTGCAATAGTGAGTGGGGGCATCTGTGGGGAGTGAACGAGCAAAATATAGAGGCTGCACTTTATCCAG
>NW_011889207.1:276708-277058 GCF_000151845.1 Pteropus vampyrus | reverse complement strand
AGCACCATGGACCCCCAGATGGAGGAACGGGTGGACAGCGTCACAGCCAGACGCCCACAGCACCCAGGACCTGCATGGCTACCCGTGTGGGCATTCCGCACTGCCACCAGCGCCTCACGGTCCGGCAGATGGTCCCTGATGCTATGTCGCTAAGTGGAACTGACCAAGGCCATCTGTCAACGTGCCAGGCCCGAGCTGAGCCCCGCACCTAGAAGGCCACCGGGCACTCCCCTCGCTAAGAGCAGGTGGGGACCTGTGCTTGACGGGCTCCCAACCAAGTAGAGTCCGGCCATCTCACAGGCAAGGTGGTGGGGGCCAGCCCTGAGGTCAGGAGGGCCGTGCTGGTGGTG
>NW_011889207.1:275402-276637 GCF_000151845.1 Pteropus vampyrus | reverse complement strand
ATGCTCTTAGATGTGGTTTAACGGAGCCGGTTGGTCCACGTGAACGGCATTAATTTAGAATAAAGCTCTTGCTCGGGAGGTGATGACTGGAGTCCGGACCGCGCTGTTTGCGGAATCCCATTATGCGTTTACCTGGACCCACCCCCACTGGATCTTTGCTAAGTATGAAGCCGACCTCTGGAAATGGGGATTCTGGATGGTGGCAAACAAGGAATGACGGACACGGGGAACAAACGCATTTACACGAAAAATAATTTCAGACAACACTTTATTGTTTGTGGGTGTCAGGAGGCTCTGGCGGGCTGGGCTCACTGGCTCCCCCCGGAGCAGGCCGGTGCTCCGTGGCTCTGTTTGTGGTAGTCCGTGGCGATGTCCCCCACGACGGACAGGAACTCGGAGAACTCGATCTTCTTATCTTTGTTCTGGTCCTTATCCTCGAAGATGTGGGACAAGTAATCTTTGCCCTTTTTGTCCTGTGGGAGAAGATGCAACACGAGACAAGTTCATCCTCAGGTGTCGGGGGTGGAATGGGAGGGGGTGGGGGCGGAGCCGGGACAGAAGGACCTGGGGCTGTGGGGGAGGGGGCGCTGGAGGAGCACAGGGCGGGGGGTGGTGTGAGCATCAGCCTGAGCTCCCTGAGGGGGAGTCCTTGGCCCACGCGCCAGTGTGACTGAGGGACCCAGGCGGGGTGCGTGTGCTCTGCCCAGAGCCACACTGACCAGTGACCTGTGGGTGGGTGGTCTCCAGCCGGAACCCCTCCCGGCAAGGGCCCCAACAGCCCGAGCTCCCCCCAGGGACCCACATGCGGCCTCGCCCCGTGCTCGGCCTCCTCTGCCCACTCTCTACCCCCGAATCATCCCACCCTGAGGTCCCTCTATGCGCCCGTCCAGTGTTTGTGTCCCTCATAACGGCCACTTAGTGACCAGTTCGGTCCAATCTAATTGTCAGATAGAAAAAGCTCTGTGAATGAGCTTTCCCGTCGTCCAGAAAGGAGGTCAGTTCTGTCACCAAGCGACCCCCATCACCTGCCTCTGGTCTCAGGAGGCCAGCGGGAGCCTCTAGAGGCAGGGCCTGAGCGCATGGGCCCCAGGCTCCTGGAGGCAGTGGGGCGGGTGGAGCGCCCTCCAGTGGTGGCACCCACCGTGCAGCCACCTTACAACGACTGTTTGCAGCCAACTTGGCCACACATGTCATGTCCCACATCCCGATGACAAGCCAGCATATGAAGCCCACGA
>NW_011889207.1:269274-271014 GCF_000151845.1 Pteropus vampyrus | reverse complement strand
CTGCTTACACCCTCGACACGCGCCAGGCGCACGGTGCCCACCACACACACTCCTCCTTGACCTTCGTGACCCTGTGACATGGCACTGTCCCCTCAGGTCCAGCAGGGCAGCGGAGGTGTCAGGACTTAAGCCCACGTCCCCGTGTGGGCAGCCAGTGGACGGCAAAGCCACATCTCATCCCGGACGAGCCTGACTCAGCCTCTCTCGACTCCTCTAGACGTCTCGGGTCACCCCAGGACCCTCCCTCAGGGATTCGTAGTCCCGAGGACAGAAGCAGGGTCACCTCACTGCCAACTTTACATCAGGTCCCACTGGAGCCCCGGAAGGTGACCGAGGTCATGACCCACGGTGACTCTGAGGGAACACAGAGAGGGTGGTAGGCACTGCACGTCACCTGCGGTGAGGGGAGGTTCGCGTCACCACCATCAGTCCGAGCTGAGCCCCACACTGTTGAACATCACTCTGCAGCCCCAGGGGTGCCCGGGGCCCCCAAGGCAGTGGCAGTGGTGGCAAACGTGGAATGAGCCATCAGGTAGGACTCTGGGCAAACTTGGCTCCCCGCCCACGCTGATGACTCCTGCGATGGCCTTTGGTGGCCTTCGTCCTCCTCTATGCAAAACTGGCTGCACAGGAGTCAGTGGCCCTGCCCTGGGGTCTGCTATGTCCCAACCTGCAGTGGGGTGGCTGGTGCAGGTGCGGGGGACGCAGTGTTCGAGTCAAGTGTGTCCTTGGGGTCGTGGGGCTGATGATTCACTGATTTAATCATGTTCTGCCACCTCCTTCCCAAATCGTCCTCATGACACAGGGGACTTTCCACCTCCTTCCCGAATCATCCTGATGACACAGGAGACTTGTCACCCCCTTCCCGAATCATCCTGATGATACAGCGGATCCGGGTTCATTGGGGAGCAGCCCCCAATTTGCTTCTGCACGAGAGCTCCTTGCCACCAGGACCTGCTCTCACAGGAGAGTCTCACCAGGTGGCCGGGGGCCTGGAAATGGTGCTGGGTGTCTTCACCCGCCTCCTGCTTCTTGGCGAGATTTTCTTTTCCATATTCTGAGGAGGAGGTGACCCAGGCTCTCTAGGAGTCACAGTTTGCTGGGGAGAAAAAACCCAAAAGTAATTCGCTCTTTTGGCCGTCTCTTTATTCATTTGTTTATATGTTCGTATCATCCACATTTGAGTGGCTACTCTGCGCTGTGTGTGTGTGCGTGCGTGTGCGTGTGTGTGTGTGAGTGTGGCCGAGAGCCATGTTGCAGGTGTGGATGGCATTGAGCACGGCTCCACGTCCAGGCGGCGCTCCAATAAGCCAGCTGGCCAGCAAGGAGACCCACGCTGTCTGTGGGAGGGGCGGAGTGGATGGGACAGGCCCAGGTCAGCGGTCACTCCCTCTGTGAGGCCTTCCGCGGGCAGAGCCCCAAATCACTCATGTCCTTGCTCCCGCAGTTTGCCGCTCCCCCGGCCGAGCTCCCGAGGTCTGGGTGACAGTTCCCTTATACTATGGCCCAGTGCCCAGTGTGGGCCGAGGACCCCGTAAACTTTGGCAGAACCAGCAAAGCAGGTGGGGATTCTGAGCAGGGAGAAGTCACTTGTCGGGTGGGGGAGTCAGCGAAAGCTTTGCTCTGTGGCGTGGGCTTTGGGGCGCTGCCAGCACTGACGGGCACTGTGTAGGGGACGTGAGAAAGGCAGGGCTGGGGGCTCAGGCCACGTTCGGAGACTGGGAATGCTTCTTCCTGTGG
>NW_011889207.1:267350-268484 GCF_000151845.1 Pteropus vampyrus | reverse complement strand
TTGCAGGTGTGGATGGCATTGAGCACGGCTCCACGTCCAGGCGGCGCTCCAATAAGCCAGCTGGCCAGCAAGGAGACCCACGCTGTCTGTGGGAGCGGCGGAGTGGATGGGACAGGCCCAGACATCTGCAGGTCAGCGGTCACTCCCTCTGTGAGGCCTTCCGCGGGCAGAGCCCCAAATCACTCATGTCCTTGCTCCCACTATTTGCCGCTCCCCTGGCCGAGCTCCCGAGGTCTGGGTGACAGCTCCCTTATACTATGGCCCAGCGCCCAGTGTGGGCCGAGGACCCCGTAAACTTTGGCAGAACCAGCAAAGCAGGTGGAGATTCTGAGCAGGGAGAAGTCACTTGTCGGGTGGGGGAGTCAGCGAAAGCTTTGCTCTGTGGCGTGGGCTTTGGGGCACTGCCAGCACTGACGGGCACTGTGTAGGGGACGTGAGAAAGGCAGGGCTGGGGGCTCAGGCCACGTTCGGAGACTGGGAATGCTTCTTCCTGTGGCCGTTCAGAGTGGTGCTGGCCAGCCTGGAGCGGGGAGGAGGCAGTCAGGATGCGAATCTGCCACTCAGCCCTCGCGCCAGAGAGGGGACGACCCCCGCCATGGGCCCCCTGCACAGTCTTCTGGACCCTGTCTGCAATGGGTTCATTGGGACAGGTTATCGTGATTAATTCCAGGAGGCTGATGCCAAAGGGGTTTGCTCCCTCCGAGGCCAGGTACACAGAGAGTGTGGGGAAGCGACCCGGGAGCTCCCCGCAGAGCTCGTCTGCTCAAATCTGGGACATCGTCTGTGGAGAATCCCCTCGAAGTCGCCAAGGCCATGCTCTGGCCCGCCCATTCTCATCGAGCGAGGGTGGGGTGTCTAGCTGAAACCGGTGAGTTAGAGCGGGGGGGGCACCCCACAAAGGCTCGCTGGCCAACGGGGACTTCGTGGTTCTGATTTACAAGCATCCTTGTTGCTCTGCTCGGTCTCCGTCATAGGCAGAGCCGGCCAGATTGTCCCCCTGGGGTGCGGTCACAGGAGTGTCCCCCACGGCTGCCGACCTTCTGCCTGGGCTGCACTGGTGTCTCACATTCGGCACCAAAGTGCACCTTTTTTTTTTTTTTTTACAGGTTTGCATTCCTGTTTATTTGTGTTCTG
>NW_011889207.1:263252-263703 GCF_000151845.1 Pteropus vampyrus | reverse complement strand
CGGGTGCCATGCTGGGGTGGCAGTCGTGGAGGGAGGGTGACGATAGGCCGGCTCTGGTCCCAGGCGGGCTGCTCGGGCTTCCATGGCCCCTCTCCTCCACCGCCAGCCCCAACACCACCTCCTCACCTTCTCCTGGGCTCGCAGGCCAGGCCCGAGCCCTGCACCCCTCCACCGGCTCCGCCGTAGGGAACTTCCTAGTGAGCCCTCTGGCTCAAAGGATAAATAAATGCACCCCCCATCCCCATCCCCCGACCCCCTCCCCTCTAATTCTCTCCCACAGACTCGATTTGGGAAATGAGCCCGGGCCGTTCCTTCTGTCAGTCACAGCAGAGACGAGTGACGCTGTGTCTCACCACCGGGGACCTTGTCACCCAGCTTCATGAACGCATCGGAGAAGGGCCCGAATCAGTGGGAGACGAAAAGCCACTTTCCTGACACTCTGTGGGTGGGT
>NW_011889207.1:256335-263202 GCF_000151845.1 Pteropus vampyrus | reverse complement strand
GATCGCGAGCAGTAGGTCCCCAGGTTACGCATGACTTTGGTCCGACTTGGCTAGAGACTGAGGTTCCGATGACCTCATCCCCCTCGGGTTCGATTAATTTGCGGGAGTGGCTCACAGAACTCAGGGAAACACCTGCTGACGTTTTCCAGTTTGTGAGAGGCTGTGATTAAGGACACAGGTGACCGTCCAGGTGAAGAGCGTGGGGGGCGAGGTCTGGGAAAGTCCGGAGCAGGAGCTTCTGTCTTTGTGGAGCTGGGGTGCATCGCCCTCCTGACGTGGATGTGTCCGCCAGCCCACGAGTCCCCGGAAGCCCGCGCTATCGGGGTTTTAGGGGGGGCTTCACCACGTGGGCACCATCGATCATCGACTCCATTTTCAGCCCTCTCCCTTCTCCAGAGAGTGGGGGGCAGGGCTGAAAAATCCCATTCATAATCATGGCGTGCTCTTTCAGTGACCAGCCCTCACCCAGGGGCCCATCCAGAGTCTCCTCATCAGAGCAGAAGACACTCCTGTCGCCTCGGAAATTACAAGGGTTCCAGGAGCTCTGTGCCAGGAACGAGGGACCATTATGTAGGTTTTCTATCACCTCACACGTCCAACGAGCACAGACCTCCAGTCACTTACTCTGGTGGACGGGGCGGGTGCCATGGGATGGAGTAAACACTGATTGATTCTGCTTTTCCATTTAGGTCCCCAGCCAGAGGCCAGATGTCTTGTTCTTTAAATGCTTGTCCTCAGGCTGATGGTCAGGTTCCGTGCCAAGGCCCCTTTGCCCTCTGCCCACCTGCCGACAGGGCCCAGCCGCAGAGGGCATCTCTCTCCCACCCGCCACCGAGCCTGTCCCTGTCTTTTGTCGTGGGGCCTCGGACGTGCCCTCACCTGATACCGGCCACTAGGTGGGGAGGTGGGGGCCCCCCAGGATTCTGGCTCTGTTCTGACCAGAGCTTAGGTCATCCATCTTGGACCCCAGACCTGAGTGGCCTGGTCGGTCGAGTGACGGGTGCCATGCTGGGGTGGCAGTCGTGGAGGGAGGGTGACGATAGGCCGGCTCTGGTCCCAGGCGGGCTGCTCGGGCTTCCATGGCCCCTCTCCTCCACCGCCAGCCCCAACACCACCTCCTCACCTTCTCCTGGGCTCGCAGGCCAGGCCCGAGCCCTGCACCCCTCCACCGGCTCCGCCGTAGGGAACTTCCTAGTGAGCCCTCTGGCTCAAAGGATAAGTAAATGCACCCCCCATCCCCATCCCCCGACCCCCTCCCCTCTAATTCTCTCCCACAGACTCGATTTGGGAAATGAGCCCGGGCCGTTCCTTCTGTCAGTCACAGCAGAGACGAGTGACGCTGTGTCTCACCAGCGGGGACCTTGTCACCCAGCTTCATGAACGCATCGGAGAAGGGCCCGAATCAGTGGGAGACGAAAAGCCACTTTCCTGACACTCTGTGGGTGGGTCTGGAGTGGGGAGAGGTCCTCGAGGGAGAAGCTGCTGGGGACACTGCTGTGGCCCACGGGGGACGCTGGTTGGGCCCCTCCGGGCCGTTTCTGAGCCCCAGTGGCTGCGCCACGCCCTGTGGGACTGGCGTGTCCTCTGTCCTGTTTAGGAAGTCCGCCTGCCCTACCCTCAGCACTCGAAGACGTTGTCTCGTGTCTCAGGAGATTTCTTCGTCTACTCGTCGCCTTGGGACCTTCCGGGCTTTTCCGTGTACCTGTGAGGTGACGTCGCTCGTTTTCGCGGGCGCGCGTGCACTCGCTCCGGGAGACCCGGCCGAGGAGCTCGTGCTCTCCCCGCGGCTGGGCGATGGCGCTGTGGTCGCAGTGGAGGGACCCTCTGCTTTTCCTCCGTTCTCCCGGGCGTCCTGAGCCGTTTGTCCGTCCTCCAGGAACACACAGAGATTTGCTTTTCTCCACGTCCTCGCCAACACTTACGTTTTGTTTTTCTGACGAGTGAAGGAGAGCACCTTTGCGATATACCCGTTGGCCACCCGTACGCCTTTTTTGAGAAATGTCATTTCAGATTCGTGTGCATTAAATTTTTTTTTTTTGCTATTGAGTCGTACGAGTTATTTATATATTTGGGATAATAACACCTCATCACATACGTGGTCTGAAAATATTTTCCCTCATTCTGTTGGTTGCCTTTCTGCTCTGTCCCTGGCTAGCTTTGCTGTGAAGAAGCTTTTAAATTTAACATAACCCCATTCGTGTATCTTTGCTTTTAATGCCTTCGATTTTAGTGTCCACGTTCAAAAACATCATTGCCCAGACCAGGGTCAAGGAGTTGTCCCCTCGTTCTCTTCCATTAGTTTCACGGTTCTGGGTCTTATATTTAAACCTTTAATCCATTCTGAGTTGGTTTTTTATGTGGTGTGAGGTTGGGGTCCGATTTTATTCTTCTGCTTGTGGATGTCGAGTTTTCCCAAAGCCACTTATTGAAGTGGCTCACAGAGCTCAGGGAAACACCTGTTGACATTTTCCAGTTTATGAGAGGCTGTGATACAGGACACAGGTGACCGTCCAGGTGAAGAGCACCCTTTTCTCATCTTTTCTTGGTGTCCTCGTCAAAGGTCAGTTGACCGTCTACGCGTGGATTTATTTCTGGGCTCTCTATTCCGTTCCATTGGTCTACGTGTCTGTTTTTATGCCTGTACCATGCTGTTTCGAATACTGTAGTTTTGTAATGAATTTTGAAATAAGCAAGTATGAGGCCTCTAGCTTTGTTCTTCTTACCCAAGATTGCTTTGGCTATTCAGGGTCTTTTCTAATTTTATATGAATTTTGGGATTGTTTTTCTATTTCTGTAAAGAAAGCCATTGATAGGGATTGCATTGAATCTGTAGGTCGCTTTGGGTAGTATGGATATTTTAACAATATTAATTCTTCCAAACCACGAACAGAGAATGTCTTCCCTTTATTGTGTATTTTAAAATTTCCTTCATCAATGCTTTTATAATTTTCGTGTACAATTCTTTCACTTCTTTGGTTATTTCCTGAGTATTTTATTCTCGTTGCTGTTGTGAATGTGATTGTTTTCTCGATTTCTCTTTTGGATAATTTGTTGTTTGTGTATAGACGTTCGATGATTTTATATGTTTATTTTATATGCGGAATCGTTTATTATTTATAATAATTTTGTTGTTGTTGAGTCTTTAGGGTTTTCTATGTGTACGATCATACCGTCTGCAAATGGAGATAATTTTATTCATTTCTTTTCTTTGTGGATGACTTTTATCTCTTTCTTATCTAATTTCTCAAGCTGGGACTTCCTGTACTATGTTGGAAAGAAGCAGCAAGGGTAGGCATCCTTGACCTGTGCCAGATCTTAGAGGCAAAGCTTTCAGTGTTTTTCCCCGTCGATCATGAGATGACCTGTGCGCTTTTCGCCTATGGCCTTTACTGGGTTGAGATAAGATGATTCTGTACCATTTTGTTGAGAGTTTTAATCGTGAATGGGTGTTGAACTTTGTCAAACGCCTTTCCGCATCTATTGAGAGGATCGTGTGGAGTTTTTTGTTTCATTTTGCTGACGTATTATCTCACATATGTGGGACCCTCCTTGCGTCCCTGGGCTAAATCCCACTGAGTCACGGGGCGTTGCGACCGTGTGGGGGGATCGTTTTTGTCCCTGATCGGTAGGGTGAAGGGAGGTATGATATGACTGCCTCCCCCCAAAAAGCTACGGGTCAAAAATGGAGTTTCTTCTGAGTGACGAGTTATCATCAAGCAATTGTCCAAGGTCACGCTGGTGTGCCAAATCACTTCATTAGCTGGTTTCTAGGTTTTTAATTTTGTTTCTTGGCTATAGATGTCGCAGAGGTGAATGTTTTCCTATTTATTGCTTTTAACTTCTATTGAATTCCTTTCGGGGGGTAAATTCCCAGGGGATGGTGGCCGAATCGAAGGTGTTCGACAGCTTCTCCGTGACTCGACCTCGGCCTGTTTTCCCTTTCAGAAATTTGAGCCATGTTTTCATTTTAGCGAATCGATGAACCACGTCCTTGTCGAGGAAGCCACGACGCTGGGCAGGTGGAGGCTCGCCCCGTAGACTGGGAAAGGTTCGACTTGAGCTACCGCTGCATTTCTCGCAGACGTCCTGGGGCTCAGGCACCCTCGGGCTCGATGGCCTGTCCTTTGGTGCCCCCTTCTGGGAGACGCACCAAGCAGCCCACACGGCCCCTCCCCGGGGAGACGCGTGGGGTGGGGTGGAAAGGCTGGCTGACAGGAGGCTTGACAAGGGGGAGGCAGTTCACCTGTCTCTCAGAGGCCCAGGTGGCCGCTGCGCAGGCGGCCAGGCCTGCACAGGGCCGCTTCCGGAAACATGGCAGTCGGTCATTTCTTGACAACGGAGCTGTCCCCACCGCTTCCCTCTCAGCCGCCGCCCATCACCCAACGCCCTGCGGTCCTCCCTGCCATCTTCCTGGGCACAGGACAAGGTCGTGGCTCTCGCCAGGAACACAGGGCCCTTCGCGTTCTGTCTCCGCCCTCCTCCCCAGCCCCGTTTCTCCCAACTGCTCGCCTGAGCCCCGTGGACTCTGTCTGCCTGGCAGGCCACCCGCTTTCGTCCCGCCGGGCCTCGGCCCCGCTGCTTCCTCTGTGTGGGGTGCTGGTCCCCCACGCTTCTCCTTGCAGCAAGATCTTTTCTTCGGGTCCCACCTCGACGCCCACCCTCTGAGGAACTCTTCCTCGACCCCCCAGGCAGATGTCCCTTCCTGGGTGACCAGGGTGCGCCGTTCCCGGTGCATGACTCTCCCTCGGCTCATCCCACCCCGTGAGCCGGCCCCGGCTCCTCCTCGCATTGCCTCGGGAGGCCTGGTGCACTGTGGGTGCTTGGGGACACCCGTCGGATGGATGGATGGATGTGCTTCGTGACTGTGAAGTTCGGGGGTTCACCAGCTGAGGGAGGGCCCTCGAGAAAGTCGTGTTGTAGTTGTGCGTCTGACCCCCGAGTGGGAGCTGGGAGACGAGCTCTGAGGCCAGGAGACGGGCGACGTGACCCCGTGTGGCCCTGAGATGCTTCCGGTCAGGCTCGGGGGGAAGGTGGCCCTCAGTGTCATGGAGATAATTGTAGGAAACCAACGCCGTGTGATGTCATCTCAGGGATGCAATTAAGGCCCAGCCACTGCTGATGAGCCTGTGAAAGGCGCCAGCCTGGCTGCCATCATCGGAGGCACCCAGGAAGGGCGGGACGTGGGACGTGGTGGCGGGACCCCTGCTCACACATCTGTCTCCCTGCCGAGTGCTGGCCGGCCTCTCGGACACGCCGCAGGCTGCAGCTGCATTCGGAGCGGCCTCTGCCCCACGCGACAGGTCAGCACCTCTCCCAGGAGAGTCGTGAGGGTGGGTGGACTGCGCTGGGTCCGAGCAGGGTCGGGGAGGAGAGCACAGCTCCTGTCATCTGAAGCCTGTGGTCTCAGGGAGGGGACAGAGCCAGCATCCTGAGAGTTCGTAGCAGAGCCTCCTGGGGACAAGGATGCTGGGCCAAGCCTGTGAGGGGTCAGATGAAGGGCGGGAAGGGGGGGAAGGTTCTCGATGGAAGGGCCCCCTGCGGGGGCCTGGCCCAGACGAGGTGCTGCTCTGCCCTCCCAGATTCCCCCTGCCCCCAGCTGCTCCCCCACTGCACCCCCAGAGCTGCCCCTGTCCCTGCTGGGGCCTGGCCGCCATGACGGACACCCCCGTGGAGGAATCCCTCGTCCAGCTGGTCCGCTGCTACCACCGGTACGCGGCCCGGGAGGGGGACGTGGAGACTCTGTCCCTGCGGGAGCTGAGGGCTCTGCTGGAAGACAACGCGCCCCGCTTCCTGGGCAGCCTGGTGAGCGGGTCTGGGCTCGGGGGCGGTGGAGCGCTGGGTGGTCGTGGGGGCGGATGGGAGGACGTCCCCCGGGGGGGCAGTGCCGCGGGCAGGGTGCGCGGCTGGCCTTGTCCCCTGAGGCTGCCTGCGTGGCCCCGCGCCAGCCCCAGCCTCGCCGATCCCCGGAACTCCATCCCAACCGCAGACCTGTTTGTTCCGTCCCGTCTGGCTTCCCGCGGGGACAGCTCTGCCCCTGCCCTGCGCACGGGCCTTTCCTCTCCTCGCCGTCCCCAGGCCTCAGGGCCGCCCGTTGTGGGACACCCTGGACGGCCCCAGGGCCCACGGCTTTGTCCTCTCCCTCGTTCTGCACCCTCCCTAGGGGACGTGGTGTCATAAATAATCCCTGGCAGGTGCCCCAGCGTGCTGACAGCTGACGCCACCCGGCGCTGGCCCCGCCGTGGAGCTGGCGATGTAGACACAAGGGCAGGTGGGCTCTGCCCTGAGGAACTGCTGGCGTGAAGCCCCCAGGCTGGGTGGTCCCCGCGGGGGGCCTGCTGATCAGCGGGGCAGACAGGCGTAAGCAGTGCCGGCCGGTGGCCAGGTGCTCAGCCCTGCTCTGCAGCTGCGGCCAGGCGGCCACCAGCCAGCGGTGCCCCGTCTACACCGTCTGTCTTGTCTGCCTGCCCCATGCGGCCCAGGCCCGGGTGCCCCGCACCCCTCTGCCCCTCGCGTCTGATTCAGCAGCACATGGTGCCCTGGCCACTGAGTGAGGAGCCGTTTCCGGCAAGCCCCTGGCAGGCGGGGCCACTCATGGCCCCCGGCCCCGGCGCCCCGCCAGCGGGCGCCGGAGAGCCTGGCCGTCTGCGCAGAGCCAAGGGCGACTGATCGCCCGCCCTTCCTCAGGGCCGGAGGGAGCCGTACTTCATCAGCGAGCTGTTCCGGGCAGCAGACAAGGACAAGGACAACCAGCTCTCCTTTGACGAGTTCCTGTACGTCCTGGGCAGGCTGCTGAGGGACTGCCACCTGCAGTACCACCGACAGCTGTGCGCCCACCGCTGTGCCCAGCGCAGCCTCTACTAAAGGGGG
>NW_011889207.1:252072-253845 GCF_000151845.1 Pteropus vampyrus | reverse complement strand
CTGGGAAGACGTCATCCCCACCAGTCCCTCGTTGTGCCCACTGACAGAGGGCTCCGCCCCGGGCTGGCCAGCAAATGCCAAGGGCAGTCCCAGAGAAGCCAGCTTCCTTGTTCCGATGTCTGCTCTTTGGCACCGCAGCACCAGGACGAGGCAGGAGACGTGCCCGTAAGGAGAAGCTTGAGTAACTCACTCCCTGTGCCTCGGTTTCCCCCTCTGTCACACACGGATAATTGTACCTGTGCGACTCACTTCACGGGGTCGGTGGGTGCCAAACGCTGTGACTCTGATGTGCTCCACGGGCTTAGGTCACACAGGAGAGGGCCTGGTGAATAAGCGCTCGACCATGGGTCGAAAATGTGTCATGTCGTGCATCAGAAACAGCGCCGTTTTCCTGTCAAGAGGTTGACGAATCGCTCACCGAGGGAGTTAGACTGCATTTGGGTGGCAGATCTATATCTCCTGCCTGTTCCAAAGATGATCGAAGGTGGCTGGTATGATAACAGGAATTTCTGCACTGGAGACGAGAGAGACCGAGCGTTCAATTCCACATCCGCTTACCCGCCCCCCCAATAAATATTAACTGAGCATCTACTATGTGCCAGGCCCTAGGGCCGTGATGTGGTTTCTGCTTGTAAGAGGCTCCTGGTCTCAAAGGGAAGGCAGACGACAAACGGAGGAATCCTAATGCAGCAGGGCAAGCGTTGGGGGCACAGGGGTTTGGGGAGCGGGAGAGAAGGATGAACTCGGCGACAGGGTTGGGGAGGGAGGGGCGGGCTGGCCAGGGCTGGCCAGCAGATGGCGCCCGGGCTGCATCAGGAAGCGGGAGGAAGACTTCGCCGGCGGCGGCGTTCCAGGCGTGGGCAGGAAGCGGGTGAGGTCACACCAGTGCATCAGTCACCTAAATCACTCGATGCACCAAACGTCGTGTGTCACGGGGCCTCAGTTTCCTCATCTGTGAGACGGAAATTACGAGAGTCCAAACCCCGTAGGATTGTTCTGAGAATTAAATGGACCGATGTCGATAAAGCACTTCCAACAGAACCGGCCCACGGTAAAAGCCCGATACATATGGGCTATGATTTTGCTCTTATTTGTTCTTATTATTGATCGTTGTGGCTGCTACTGCGTGTGCCAGGCGCTCCGCTGGGTCCCGGGGAGGCAGAGGCGGAGGATCCGGGCTGCGTCCCCGGGGGCCCACAGCCCAGCTGGAGCATCCGGGACGTCCGCGGGGCAGTGACTGTGCTGTGGCCTCACATAGTGCCTCTCGCTCTGCACTGCTCCGAGCGCTTGACGCGATTTTTGTGTAAACGTTTTATCAAAATGTAATAATGTCAGGAAAAGTCCGCAAATCATAAATATCTCACACCTATTATTAAGCCTCACAACAGCATTATAAGGTAGATTCTGTTTATTTGTAGGTGGAAACACTTAAAAGTTAAAAACGTTTTGATTGTGGCAAAATACGCATAGCGTTAAATTTACCATTTTAACCATTTTTAAGTGTACGGTTCAGTTGTAAGTACATTCACGTTCGATCTCCACAACTGTTATCATTTTGCTCCTGAAACTCCATCCTCAACACACGACTCGCCCCCGCCCCTGGCAACCACCACCCCCCTCTCTGTCTCTGTGAACTTGACGCCTGAAGGTACCTCCCCTAAGTGGGTTCGCACGGCATCTGTCTTTCCGTGTCCGGCTTATTTCACTCAGCGTAACGTCCTTGAGGTTCATCCACCTCGTACACGTGTCAGAATTTCCTTCCTTTTTAAAGGC
>NW_011889207.1:247868-250640 GCF_000151845.1 Pteropus vampyrus | reverse complement strand
GGGTCCCAGGCACACCATCAGCCCACAGAGGCTTGAAGGGACCCTGCTGTGCTTGTGCAGAGCTCAGCGCCTCCTGCACACACAGGGACCCGAGCCGGCCTCCGCCTCCGCGCACAGTGCCCCCCCAGCTTCCCAGGAGAGGGGGGAAGGGGTGAGGGCGGCTGAAGAGGAACTCACGGGCCCTTAGCAGCCCGCGTCCCCACAGAGTCTGACCACCCACAAAACAACAACCATAAGGGAACCACTGCCCCCCGCAGAACCCCTGAAACCCCTCAGCGGGACGTGAGCCTTGACCGTTGGGGGCCCTCGGACCCTTTGAGCATCTGAGGAAAGCCGGGAGGGACGCGCCTCTGCACAGACAGGCCTCGGAGCGCGAGATTAGCAAGTCAGTGGGGACTCAGGACTTAGGAGGCGCGTCCTGGTGGCCGAGCTGGGGGGACGCCAGCGGCTCAGAAGCGTCCCCACCAGGGCCTCTTCCTCGTTCCGCCTGCTGGGCACTGCTGCCCGGCGGACGCCATCCCCTGACCCCCTCCCCCAAACAGGCCGAAGTGTTCATCCCGCAGCGATTACCCCACTCACCTGGTTAGGAAACCGGGGGCTGTGGCAACCCTGGAGGGAGCAGCCGCCTCCGATGGCCCGAGGGCGGCCGGCCACGCCCCGCCGCTTTAAAAGGGAGCAGCTGCGGCTCAGCGGCACATCCTGCCAACTGTTTCCCAGACACCCGGTAAGTGGGACTGCGCCGGACCCCGCTGATCTACCCCCGGGAGGGCGGCATGGAGCAGCGGCCTCTGAGGTTGCGGGGAGAGCACAGGGGGTCTGGCCCAAGACCCCGCACCCCTTGGGGACCAAAGAGGAGCCGGGCCCCCAGCACCGGTGGCGAGGGCGCATTTGCTTCCCAGGCTGGGCCCGTCCTGGGCAGAGGGTGAGGGTGTGGGGAGAGCTGGCAGGCACTGCGTGTGCACGTGTGCGTGCGTGTGCGCGTGTGTGCGCGTGTGCGCGTGTGCGTGCGTGTGTGTCCCTACCCCCTCCCGCACTGCTATCCGTGTGTTCCCTCTGCCGTCACAGCTGCGGCCGTCGCTGGCTGTAGTTACTCAGGTGGTGCGGGCCGGGACGCAGCCGTCACCTGGGGCAGGGACCTTCCGCCTACCTCCCAGTCTTCGCTCTGCCGTGGGCAGAGGCCCCAAACCCACCCCGGGTTCCGCTGTGCACCCCCTTCCAGGTGGCACGCACGAACCCTCGGGCACCATGCTGACGGAGCTGGAGAGCGCCATGAACAACTTCATCGACATCTTCCACAAGTACTCCCTGGAGAAGGGCAACTACCACGCCCTCTACAGGGACGACCTGAAGAAGCTGCTGGAGGCCGAGTGTCCTCAGTACATGAAGGTGCAGAGGGGCTGGGCGTGGCCGGGGCGCGGCTGGCCCCCCAGGTCCACGGCCCTGCCTCTCCCCTTACACTCTGCTTCCTCCTCACTCTTGACAGAAGAAGGATGCGGACACCTGGTTCAAAGAGCTGGATGTCAACAAAGACAGCGCCGTCAACTTCGAGGAGTTCCTGGCGCTGGTGGTGAAGGTGGGCGTGGCGGCCCACGAGGACATCCACAAGGAAGAGCACAACCAGTAGCACAGATGGCCGGCCCCGGGCTGTCCCTGGAGGAGAATAAAGGAGTTGATACCTCAGGCTCCTCTTGGTCTCTTGCTTTCCTGTCATGCAGGGAGGTCCCCCGGGAAGAAAACCAGACCTCTGCCGTCCCCACCCTGCATCTCTCACGGTCCCCCGTGCTTACCACTTGCCTGGTCTCCCCCCCACGGTCCCCCCAAACTACTTCTGACTCTCATCTGGCCCCGGCCTCAGTCACTGGCTCTAGGACTTAAAGATTCTAAAATGTCCATGACGCTATAGCTGATGATCTTCCTACTTGTCCCCAAGTGGGTGATCGGGGAACAGGGGGGTGTAAGGGAAACATTCTCTAAACGACACGTGAACACCCAGATATGACCCTTGGGGAATCGGGGCGTAGCTGTGCAGAAGTGTGTGTGTGCGTGTGTGTGCGTGTGCGACAGAGGCTGATTCGGTGCGTGCCGTGACTGTAGGTGGGTGTTCAGAGTCCCACAGTGCGTGACACTAAGGGCCCCTTGTCCCCACACTTGTAACTTCTTAGAGGTTCCGGAAATGTTTCTTCTCTCCCGACTCGATTACATACGGAAGGAAGGGGCCGCCGGGCCAGGCCGCTCACGCCGAGCGCAGGGCACTCAGTCGCTGCCCCGCATGGCGGATGCCGTGGTGACGGCCTGGCCTGCGGGGAAGCCATCCCCCGGGCCCCCGGGGCCGAGTGTCCGTGCTGTGCCTTGGGGAACTTTCCGCTGTTCCCCCTGGGGTGGTGGGGGTGTTGGTGATGGGAAAGGGGGTGGGGGGCTGTCCCAGGATCTCTAAGCCAGGGTTCTTCACTTCGCCTGTCTGTGCAGCCCTGGAAGGGAGCTCGAGTCGCAGGAGCCGTCTGGAGCGTGTGCAGAGGCGCGTCCCTCCCGGCTTTCCTCAGATGCTCTAAGGGTCCGAGGGCCCCTAACGGTCAAGGCTCACGTCCCGCTGAGGGGTTTCGGGGGTTCTGCAGGGGGCAGTGGTTCCCTCATGGTTGTTTCGTGGGTGGTCAGGCTCTGTGGGGACACGGGCTGCTAAGGTCCTGTGAGTTCCTCTTCAGCTGCCCTCACCCCTTCCCCCCTCTCCTGGGAAGCTGGGGGTGCACTGTGCGTGGAGGCGGAGGCCGGCTCGGG
>NW_011889207.1:245586-247000 GCF_000151845.1 Pteropus vampyrus | reverse complement strand
GCGCAGGGCACTCAGTCGCTGCCCCGCATGGCGGATGCCGTGGTGACGGCCTGGCCCGCGGGGATGCCATCCCCCGGGCCCCCGGGGCCGAGTGTCCGTGCTGTGCCTTGGGGAACTTTCCGCTGTCTCCCCTGGGGTGGTGGGGGTGTTGGTGATGGGAAAGGGGCTGGGGGGCTGTCCCAGGATCTCTAAGCCAGGGTTCTTCACTTGGCCTGTCTGTGCAGCCCTGGAAGGGAGCTCGAGTCGCAGGAGCCGTCTGGAGCGTGTGCAGAGGCGCGTCCCTCCCGGCTTTCCTCAGATGCTCAAAGGGTCCGAGGGCCCCTAACGGTTAAGGCTCACGTCCCGCTGAGGGGTTTCAGGGGTTCTGCAGGGGGCAGTGGTTCCCTCATGGTTGTTTTGTGGGTGGTCAGGCTCTGTGGGGACGCGGGCTGCTAAAGTTCTGTAAGTTCCTCTTCAGCCGCCCTCACCCCTTCCCCGCTCTCCTGGGAAGCTGGGGATGCACTGTGCGCGGAGGCGGAGGCCGGCTCGGGTCCCTGTGTGTGCAGGTGTCGCTGAGCCTCTGCACAAGCACAGCAGGGTCCCTTCAAGCCTCTGTGGGCTGATGGTGTGCTTGGGACCCGGGGGGCCTGGGCTGAAGAGGACCCCGCTCTGTGGGGGCTTGGGGGGAGGGGCACTCTGGAGAAGCCGGAAGTGTTTTGTGCCCAAGAGTTGAAGAGGAGGTGACTGACTCCCCAGGATTTCAGCAGGAACAAGCCCCTCCCTCCAATGAAATGCTGCTCAGATTAACTGGCTTTTAATGCTAAAGGTGACTCACTCCAGGCCCTCGGCTTTTGCTTGTAGAAGACTAATCACGGAGGAAGAGGTGACAGCTCACACCCTTGTTCCCTGACCAAGGCTTTAATTGCAGCTGGTTTTACTGTCAGCTAACAGGATTACAGTTAGGACGTAAAATGGGCGGGAGGGGACAGCCCAACGACCCGACACGGGACGGGGCCTGCTGCGCAAGGGACACAGTCGCTACCTTCTCGGTTTCCCTGCAGGCTCCTCCGGCAGCCCCCAGAGAGGCCACCTGTCAGGAGCACGGTGCCCCCTGCACTGTGACAACGGGGCCATGTGGGTCTCCCTGGGGGCACCTGACAGCCAGTGGCCGGTCCGAGGCAAACAGCAGCGGGAGAGGGTGACGGGGTTAACGCGGCCACAGGACGCCCGTGGGGCGTTCGGGGACAGAACAGGGGAGTACGGCCAGGCCAGAGCTGGCGCGTGTGCGTGTGTGTCCGGGGCACGTAGGGGGACACACCCCCATGTCCTCGACCCTCCCCGACAGCGCTCCGTGGGACCGGCCACCAACGGAGTCTTTGGGGAAGATTTGCCACGATCTGTTTGTCTTTAGTGGAAAGTCCGAGGGGTCTGCCGG
>NW_011889207.1:236956-244753 GCF_000151845.1 Pteropus vampyrus | reverse complement strand
CAGAGGGGCTTCCGTCGGCAGCTCTCACGTTCCTGTGGCTTCTTGGTCACGTAACTGACTTCAGGACCTTTCCCTGCCTGTGGGTGTGGGCGGGGCGGCTCTCTCGGCCCCTGTCTCCGGGAGATTCTTGTCCCCCTGTGGGTCAGCAGCGCCCCGGCTACCTGCGCACGGGGGTCAGAGGTCAGGCGTCTCGATGCCGTTGCCCAGCAGAGCAAAATAGCGCTGCCAGCTCTGAAACACGTGTGGCAGTCCTGTCACCGAGGGTGCCGTTCCTGCTGGCCGAGCGGCTCATTGTATCTGCCACTGTGTGTGTATGTGTGTGTGGGGGGGGCGGTCTCTGTTATAAGCCCTCCTGGCCCCCAGAAGTCTCTGCAGTCCTTTTTAGAAAAAAAAAACCAAAACTCAACAGTTTTATTGAGATAAAGTACACATACCACACTAGTCACCCAATTAAAGTGTTTTGCCTTTCTGAGGATAGTCAGCTTTTTCCAAAATCCGTCCTGTGAGAGCGAGTCATGGTGTCGTACTGGAAAGCAGCTCACTGCAGGGGGCAGGGGGTTCATCCTGGGGCACCGGGAGCCCCGTGGTGTGGTGATCACTCCCGCGGGCCCACAAAACTGGGTGCCCACCGTCGGAGCTGGGCGCCTGCCCCTGGCTCCAGTGGAGTCTCTGCTGGGCCTGGGGCTGAACAGCTCATTTCAGGCTCCGAGCCAGTGGAGCGGTCACTTAGATCTAGGCACAGTGTGGGCGGACCCCCAGACCACGTCTTCACCCATGGGCGCTCGCCTGCAGGGTCACGGGCTTCCCCAGTTCTGGGGTCCCGCAGGCTGGGGTGGGGGCCCCGCCTGCCTGCTGGGGAAGCTGGCTTGCTGTCCTCGTCCCCTGAGGTGGGGTGCAGGCCGACTCCCTCTGGGTACCCGCCCCTCCTGTGCTCGCCAGCCCGGCTCTCAAGGATGTAAAGGCAGGCTCACGGGATGGGCTCGGTCACGGCAAAGTGGCCGTCTGTCCCACGGGTGGAGCGAAAGGGTGGCCATTCCCATCGTTTCAAGACCCGCAGGGCTGCCTCAGAAGCAGCCCCTCCTGGACCTTCGGAGCATCAGCAGGTCTCGCTGGACGAGGCGCTGGCGGTTCTCGGGGTCCCGGCCTGGTGCCTGGGCCCTTAGCCTCCTTCTCAGGCACGCTGTGTCCCTCGTGCTTTGGACGAGAGCCGTCCCCTCCCCTTCTGGAGCTGGCCTCAGTGACCGCGTGAAGCCGGAATCCCTGAGCGCAGGCCCCTGTGTGACGGCGCCTCAGCCTGGCCGGGCCTGCCCCACGCTCCCTTGGGCTCTGGCCCCTTTTCCGGGGGCCGTGGGGCGCAGGACCTAGCAGCACTGGCCGTCTCTCCGAGTTCCTGGGAAATCCCCTGGGGCCACAGAGCTCTTCACAGCTCTGGGCACGCAGGGCCTGGCTTCCTCCTCACCCCACGGTGGTGGACGTGCTCCCCGCACGCACCCGTGGAGGCCCCGCGGGGCGTCGCCCTCCCTTCTCAGATGCCTGCTGCTCACATGCTTTCCTGCCAAGTTCCCAGGCCTCTCTGGGACACCTGCTGCCCGGAGGCCGGCACGTCATCTCCTGTCAGCCACCTCACCGGCCCTGCTGCCCCCCCGAAGGTTGGCTCGGAGCCACAGGTGGCCTCGCTCCCAGCCCCGTGCACCCGGGCGCTGTGGGCCAGCCTCTCCTCCTCCTGGAAGGGGGTGAGTGTCTTCAGAGACTCAGAGACTGAGGGAGAGATGCTAGGACATCATTCTCGAAGCGCTTGGCAGGCTCGCCTGGGGCCCTCAGACGATTACCTCCTCCAGCCAATAAAACGTTCCTTATTTTCCTTCTCTGCTCTCTGGGGTATTTGCCAGCCACCTGGTGTCTGTCCAGGAGCCTGAAGGCATCTGTAAATGTACAGGTTTTATTTACGGTTTTATTTCATCTCATGATAAACTTACGTGCTACGTATAGGTTTGTTTCAAGACTTGTCTTGTGACCATTACTGTTTAGTGGGTGTAAAGTGACAGTTACACAGATGAGTAAGTTCTGGACGCCTGCTGGTCCTCATGGCGCCTGGAGTTTGCCAGGATTGTGCACTTACACGCTGCTCAAAGGGGGTTGATGTCATGCGAAGTGTTCTCACCACAGAGAAACGAGCGGAGCGGAGGGACGTGGGCAGCTCTGGAGGTGACGGCTGTGCTGATTACGGCAGAGGCGGGACCCGGGTCGCATGTGTCCAAACTCTTCCGACCGTGCACTTTCTGTCAATCAATTACACCTCGACGAAGCTGGGAAGAAACAGGTGTTTTCACTGAGAGAGGGAGAGGAAGCGGCGTCCTGGACCGCCTTCGCCAGACCCGACTGCCCGGGTGAGCTCAGCCTCGTCCCACCCCGTTGACTGATCTGGAGGAACAGAGCGGCCACGGTGCTGCGCAAGCGGCATGGAGCCCGGAATACCGTCGTGACATGATTCACGGGTTCGGGGTGGAACCCCACCTCACCGTCTCGTTTCCCTTGCCCGTCGCTCATGCACCTACCTGCCCAGCTCCTCCTCCTGCGGCCTCCCCACCCCTGAGCTGCCGGATCACCCTGGGCTTCCTTGCTCCGTTGCTGGGGTCCGCTGGGCTTCCGCGCGAGGGGACAGCTGCCTCCCGTGGCTGGAGGCGTGGCCTCTGAAGCCCGTCTGTGCCGTGTTAGGGCTGCAGGGCAGTCTGGTCCCGTCCAGGCCTCAGGGGTGCCCGTGGGGGACGGGGGGCCCCCCGCTGCTTTCAGACCAAGTTGCCATGGTAACAGGGCTGACCAAACCAAAGCATGGGGGCGGGGGTGTGTGGGATTGGACGGAGGTCCCCGGGCTAGACTCGAACAGGTTTCATCGCGGAGGCCTCGATAACCGCTTCTCGCCTTGGTGCCTTCGTCGTGATCACCCTCATCCACCTTGGTAGCTCTTTCTAGAACTGAGGGTGAAGCCTATATGTACGTAGTTGAAACAAGAAGCCAGGCCTGCGGGTCCCTTGCCCTGCCACCTCCCCCGCCCCCGCCTCGCCAGGCGCCTCTTCAGACGGACCCTCCCCAGACTGTAAGCTCGGCGGGGTTAGGACAGTGTCTGTCCTGGTCACGGTGGCCTCCCCAGCAGCGGTTGGCAAATACAGGGCTGGGAGGCGTGTGCCCGGGGCGGGGGTTGGGGGGAGGGAGAGGAGAACTCACATGGGCCCCCCTCCCCCATCACGACTCGGAGGCCAGGGCCGGTCCCAGGCTCCCTCCCCATCTCCGGCCCAGACTCTCCCAGCCTTCCAAGCAATGTCACCTTTGTTTCCTCTGTCCTCGTTTGCCTGGGGAGGCGGGCTTTAGAGAGGGTGCCCCTGCAAGGGCAGACTCGGGGCTGACCTGGGGGCGAAGCCGCTTTGGTGGGCTGCCGCCCCGCCCCATCCGGCCACCCCGCCCTGCCTTCGACTCTGCTGTGCCCCCCACCCCCACGTCTTGACTGTGATTATCAGAGTAACACGGTAGCCATGAGTAGTACTTTCTTAGGGTAACTGTTAATTTCGATGTAATTTCGATTCGATGTACTTTAGTTTGATAGAATTCCAAACTTACGGAACAGCTGCAAGCATAGCACAAGAATCTCCCACGGACCCTTCACTCCGGTTTGCCGGCTTAACCCACCGTTTCTTCACGGTGGATTCACAGCGACCCTTTGCAGTCACCTCGATGTGCTTGTCAGGATGGTTCCAGGGTCACGTCCAGCGCCCGTCTCCTGAAGGGGACGGCGTCTCTCCCGCCTTAGAGCACGCATCTGTTTCCAGTCGGGTTCCAAGAGTTACCACGGATTCATGTTTTCAATAGTTAAAATGTTTTCTCATGAGCTAAGTTCTCCGCTGTTGTCACCGTATTTTGACGACTTTATTCGGGGAGCTGCGAAAGCAAATCTGTATCGATTTGGCTCAAAATTTACTAGAGAAGTTTGTCTCTCGTGTGCTACGCTATCGCTATTTGTCCGTAGTGACTTTGGATGCAGCAGTATTTTTTTTAAAAATAAAGCCATGGATTATTTTTTAGAGGAAGTTGCAAGTTTACGGAAACTCGAGCAGGACGGGCAGAGCCCCCACGGACCCCGCGTCCCCCACGTCCCGTCGTCAGTGACTCGCACTCCTGTCGTACGTTCGTGACAATCGTGGGTAAGGGCGAAAGAAAAACAAGTTTGAACCTCACGCTTGCCTGTCTTCAAGCCCTTCCTCACCAAGGGTCACGGCTGAGCCTCATGGCGACCTGACCCGGGAGCTAAACGAGGCCATAAACGAGGCCAATAAGAGGACCACCCAGATGCAGAGGTCAAGGGCTTGCCCCAGGGCCCTGAGCTGACCCTGCCCCGCTTCCCGGGGAAGGAAGAGGTTCAAAGATAAAAGAATTTTTAAAAAGATCTGTCAAGAATTGACTGCATCTGAGAAAAAGCCGGGAGAAATATATCAGGGCCCCAGAGAAGATTGTCTACGTCTAAAAATTATGCTTCTGTCCGGACCCCTCCCTTCCCCTGCCGGACGGCCTGTCGCCTGTGGGGCCGGCCGGAGACCCAGGCGAGGGGCATGCAGAGCAGCGTCCGGCACGCTGCGAGTGCCCAGGGCACGCTCGGTTTTAAAAACACGTACTTCGTCTACGGCCGTGCCACCCCGAGCACGCCGGATCCCGTCTGATCTCGGAAGCTCAGCAGGGTCGGGCCTGGTCAGGACTTGGATGGGAGACCACCGAGGAAGACCAGGTGCTGTTGGCGTAAAAATAAATAAATAAATGAAATAAGGGATTATAAGATGACAAGGTCCTTGCAATCTGTGAGGTCGACCAAGGGTCGCCTCGCCGGAAAAAACAAACACACAAAAAAAACGCGTGCTTTATTTTTCAGAACGGTTTTCAAATTAGAGAAAAATCGAGATAACATGGGAGGTTCCTGGATGCGGTTCCCGTATTAGGAACACCTCAGGCTGGCGAGGGACACGCGTCGCAATTCAGGAACCACTCTCGGTGCCCGATTATTAACTAAGTCTCACACTTTGTTCAGATTTCCCTGGTTTCACACCTGTCCCAGGCTTACGTGTTCGTTCACCTTGGCGGTTTTGCCATAATTATCTTTGCTGTGACAGACGCGCTGCAAGCGCCTCTCCCTGCCCTTCATTCCAGGCAGAGCCACCCAGGCAGTGGCCCTGTCCCTCTAGCCCTGGATTAGGAAGCAGGGGCCGGAGCTGGACCTGCAGGCTGGTCCCCGCCCGGGCCGTGCGTGGGTGGGGGCGGCTGGGGTTGAGTGGGGTCGATGGGTGCAACCTCAGCGCCCGCGGTTGCAGCCGAAGCCACAGGGCTGGAGCTGCTTTTGCGGAACAGAGCGCCGTCCGGAGATTGCCTCAGACGGTGAATCAGGGTTTCCTCACTCGGCGAAGGCGGGAGCGCCTAATAAAAGCCTCCTGGGCCCGGGGCCGGCACCAGTGCTGACTTCTTGCTACAGCTCCACACCTGTGCATTGCAGGTAGGCGTCCCTTCTCCAGCCGAGCCCGTGGGGGGGGGGGGGGCGGGGGGGACCCAGGGTGCTGGCTGTAGGTGGCCCCGGTGCAGGCTGCTGGAAGCCACAACCCTCAGCTTGTTGGGACTCCTCTGGGCTGACTGCATTTAAACATTTTCAATTTTAATTTTCGATTACAGTTGACACACAATATTAAATTAGCTTCAGGCGTACAACGTAGTGATTAGACACTCACGCACCTTACGACGCGAAGGGCCGGCTGCATTTTCGACCCAAGGAGACCAGCTCTCGCTGGGTTACGTAGACCTAGTCTCAGGACTCGGGGAGGGTGAAGGTCGGGGGGATGATGAGTGTTTATAGGGGAACCGTGGCCAGGGGACGGCCTTCCGGGCAATCACAGACCCCTTCCCAGGCGAGCCTGAGTGAGCCACGCACTCTGGGCCGCATTGCCCAGGAGGCATGGGGACACAGAACACTGGCCTCGAGCCTGATCCTCTTGAACCTTAGAGAGACTTCCTCTCCCGTCCAATCCACCAACGAGGCGTTCCCCATGGATCGGACACAGAGCAGAGAGGTCACAAAGCCGCCGTCGGGGAGTCCCCCCTCCCGCAGGCTTTGAGGCAGAAAGAGGGGCGAGCGCGGTGGGGGAGGGTGCCTTAGACCTCCCTCGTGTCCCCGCAGTGAAGGTTAACAGACCGGGAAGATGACCAAGCTGGAGGAATACCTGGAGGGCATCATCAACATCTTCCACCAGTACTCGGTCAGGGTGGGAAACTTTGACACCCTCTCCAAGGGGGAGCTGAAGCAGCTGATCACAAAGGAGCTCGCCACCACGATCAAGGTAGTCGGGGGCACTGGCCAGGCCTGCGGGGCGATGGAGGGACGAGGGCGGGTTCGGCTCCAGGTCCGGCACCCGAGGCTGTTCTCCCCTTGTGGTTGGGCGGGCCCCATTCCTCTCTCTCAGTGACTCGCCCTGTCATCTGTCATCTCCGGCTGGAGCTGTTTCAGGCCTCAGTGGAGACAGGCGGGGCGGGGAGGGGGTCGGGTTCCCTGCTACAGAGCATCTCCCTCCGCCCGGCCGGCGGAGGCGTGGGGGACTCCAGGGCGGCTCCACCGCGCTTCTCTCAGTCTTCTGCTCCGTCGCACTTGATTCTCCAACAGCCGTTTTGGCTACTGGATCAATATTCCTGGGCCTCCCTCCGCTGAGCCTTGAGGGACGAGGGGCCTGGAGAAGGGGGGCGGGGAGAGTCTGAGCTCTCTGTCTCTGCTGCCCCCTCCCCTAGAACACCAAAGATCAACCCACCATTGACAAGATATTCCAGGAGCTGGATGCTGATCGAGATGGGCAGGTCAACTTTAATGAGTTCGCGTCCCTGGTGGCCCAGGTGCTGAAGACCGCCCACGTTAACATCCACAAAGAGTAGTGCGCTCCGAGGCACTTTCCCCAGCTGGGCCCCCGAGCAGAGCGAGAGCTAATAAATGTACCCTTGACAAGTTCTTGACAGCGTCTGTGCGCTTTTTATCTTTCCGTGCCCATGGCCCCCAGACTGGATCGCAACGCACCCCTGCCATGCTGACGGGTCCCCCGTGGACCCCTGAGACCACCTACTTGTTAAACGTTCACGACTCGGGCATTCATTTCACAGACTCGCCGAGCGTCTGGGAGAGCGAGACACAAAAACGCAAAGCTCCTGTCCCCTCGGGGAGACAGAAAGGAGGAGGGAATAGAAAATAAATAGACAAACGAATAAAAGTGTATCTTATGAGACACTGGTAGGTGATGCCAGGCGACGTGAAGTAAGGTTGGGGGTCTGCTGATTTAGGTAGGACGACCGGGGTTGGCACGTGAGCAGAAATACGAAAGGAAGGAAGGAAGGAAGGAAGGAAGGAAGGAAGGAAGGAAGGGGAGCGGCTTGCCGATATCTGGGGATCAAGAGTTCCCGGCAGAGCAGGTACCATGGACGTGAGGGTGATAATCTTAACGGCACATGGGAAGCACTCGGCACGGCACCTCATGCTGAGCGAGCACTCGGTCGATGTCAGCCTCACCAGGAAGACACTCATTTTTGGAGCGGGCGATCGTGGTAGCTGGTCAGTCAGCTCCTGCGCTGCAGCCACAATAGCCAAAGGCTACTTTCCACGGGAGCAAAGACCGAGCTTACTTTTTGGGGTAACTCGGATAGTGAAAGTTGACCAGTGTTTGGCAGGGGCAGCGAGGGCCAGTCTTTCTCCAGAGGCCTCAGACTAGACCAGGCTGCGGACCGGGCGTCCTGCCT
>NW_011889207.1:235219-236086 GCF_000151845.1 Pteropus vampyrus | reverse complement strand
GTGTGCGATGAAGGGTCGCAACGCCACTCTCTGGCTCGGCGGGTTCAGGAGAAGGACCTGGATTCAGGGGCTGGCCAGAGGTCCCCTGGGGGCAAGAATGCCTCGGACGGACGCGTCATTGTCACTTGGCCAACATAAAAAGTCTCCAAACTTGGAAGAAAGTGAAGTGGGCTTCCCGTGGGTCTCTGACTTCTCTCGTTACCCGACACACGGACACACGTAACCCCACGGGGCCCCAGGACGTGGGGGTGCCCCCCCCCCCCGCCAGCCTGTCCCCATCCCCGCCGGCAAGGCAGACGAAACGTGCCTCTTTCGTGCTCATCGGCCCCCTTTTCATAAAACGCATGCCGTAGTATTTTATTAGTTTCAGGCGTGCAGTGTGGCGGTGTGGCGGGCCGACATCTACGTGATTCACGGAGCGAAGCCCCCGTGAGTCTAGCGCCATCTGGCACCGTCTGAAATGACTGCCGCGCTGGGGGCTCCGTCCGCTGTGCTGCGCCCCACGTCCCCGTGGACATTTCGTTCACCTTTGCTTTTCTTTCTCCCGCGACGTAATATCAGAAACGTCTACTTGGGGGTCTGTTGTCCATCGGACTGGGGCTCCTCGAGGAATCAAAGATCAGGCCCAATCGACTCCTAATGGGGTCCTAATGCATCCCCGAGCTCGGGCCCTCGACCCTCGACCCTGCTCCCTCGTCCCTCCTCCACCCACAGCCAGAACGTGGGTGTTACCCTGTCATCCCAGTCGCCCTGAACGAGATCCTCGGGCGCGTCCCAGCACTTGTCGTTCAGAGCTCATTTCCCCAGGGAGGCCCCGACCCACGCCCCACCTCACCTGGCGGTCACCCTGCCACGTCTTCCTCTTCT
>NW_011889207.1:234593-235169 GCF_000151845.1 Pteropus vampyrus | reverse complement strand
GGGGGCAGCCTCTGCTTACTGCAGAGCAGGGCTTGTGTCAGCCTTGGCCAAGTTTGCCTCACCGCTGCTGAAAGCAGAGGCCTTTCTTCCTAGGGGGGTCTTGGGAAACAGCGCGAAACCATCCCCTGGACCCGAGAGGGGCCGGGGCGCGCCCGCCCAGCCCGGGCGGGGCCAGGGTGTCCGGTCCTGGCTGGCTCCATTTTCTCTGAGGCCTGCACCCGGGGGTCCCCCGGCTCTCACCTGGACTATGGCTGCAGCCTGCTCCTGGGCCCGCGGGCTCATTCCCACCCCGACAGGCCCCCCATCACACAGGTCGATGTTTCTAGAATGCAGACAGGATCCTATCCTCTCCCGAGACCACCGCCCGCTTGTGCCCTGTGCCCTCCGGGCCTGGTGTCTGCCTCCGCCTCGTGCCCACGGCTCCCGGCCTGTGCACACGAGCCCCCCGCCCGCTCGAGCACTGCATGCTCCTCCTGGAACCCCCGTGCCACCAGCCCTGATGCCACTGTGGTCCTCGCCCCTCCGGGCACAGAGCTGGAGGACAGCCAGCCTTCCTGCCTGAGTCCCCCCGGACTC
>NW_011889207.1:233809-234543 GCF_000151845.1 Pteropus vampyrus | reverse complement strand
GGCTGTTTCAGCCCTGTTGTCACTTTGGTAATTGGAATGTCAAAATCCATGACACAGGGCTTTCTGAAATGTGAGTTTCCAGCAACCGCTGGGGCGCGGCAGGGCGGGGGGGGGGCAGCCTCTGCTTACTGCAGAGTAGGGCTTGTGTCAGCGTTGGCCAAGTTTGCCTCACCGCTGCTGAAAGCAGAGGCCTCTCTTCCTAGGGGGGTCTTGGGAAACAGCGCGAAACCATCCCCTGGACCCGAGAGGGGCCGGGGCGCGCCCGCCCAGCCCGGGCAGGGGCCAGGGTGTCCGGTCCTGGCTGGCTCCATTTTCTCTGGGGCCTGCGCCTGGGGGTCCCCCGGCTCTCACCTGGACTATGGCTGCAGCCTGCTCCTGGGCCTGCGGGCTCATTCCCACCCCGACAGGCCCCACATCACACAGGTCGATGTTTCTAGAATGCAGACAGGATCCTATCCTCTCCCGAGACCACAGCCCGCTTGTGCCCTGTGCCCTCCGGGCCTGGTGTCTGCCTCCGCCTCGTGCCCACGGCTCCCGGCCTGTGCCCACGAGCCCCCCGCCCGCTCAAGCACTGCATGCTCCTCCTGGAACCCCCATGCCACCAGCCCTGATGCCACTGCGGTCCTCGCCCCTCCGGGGACAGAGCTGGAGGACAGCCAGCCTTCCTGCCTGAGTCCCCCCGGACTCTGTGCCTCCAGCCTGTGTGAGGGGCGCTGAGGGGCTGCCTCGTCTGC
>NW_011889207.1:233321-233759 GCF_000151845.1 Pteropus vampyrus | reverse complement strand
GTGCCTCCAGCCTGTGTGAGGGGCGCTGAGGGGCTGCCTCGTCTGCCCCGCAGGCCTGGGAGGGTCTTGGCGACAAGGCGAAGCCTCCTTTATCGTGGGCCCCTCGGGCTGTCGTACGGAGCTGACACGAAGCAAGCCACATCAGAGCCGTCGAGTGAGGCCCTGGGTGCCCCAACGGGCGGGTGGCACTGTCATCCGGCCATCCGCCTCTCCCCCAGCTCTGGGGGAGAGAGCGGCCCCGGGCACATTCGGAGTGTTGTGTTGTTAAGCGTCTGGGCAGAGTCTGGTAGCTTAGGCTGCCACCTTCCTGCTTCGTCCCTCCCTGAGAGCTATCCAGAAGTTCAGGTTCCACGGCTGAGGAGAGCGAGCCCCCTTCCGAGAACTGGCGTTGGGGGGGGGCAGCCTCTGGCGACAGGCTCTCTGTTCTTCAGTGTCTGT
>NW_011889207.1:229633-231686 GCF_000151845.1 Pteropus vampyrus | reverse complement strand
CTGTCAGACCGTGAGCGTCTCCAGCTTTCAAGTCCCCAAGTTAGGCCGGGAGGGAACTGGAGGCCTCTGAACTCTGCAGCCAGCTCCAGAAACACCCTCAGCCCTCAGGTGGGAGCCCGTCTCTCTCTGCACCCCTAGCAGAGGCCCCCCGCCCACCTGGCTGCTGGCACCGGGGAGGGCTGGGAGGCACAGCCCTGTCTCTGTCTGGGCCAGCTCCGCCAGTGGGGTTCGGATGGCCCCTCCCCCACCCTGTGCCTCATTTTCCTAGTTTGTAACATGGGCGTGGACGCCTGTCGATCTCTCTCCAGCGGCCCCAAACCCTAATTCCATCAGTTTCCTCCTTGTTCGAAGGACAAGCTGTGGTCTTTGGGAGGCTCACCCCAGCCTCGGGGTGACCTGCGGAAGGGGCTTCCGGGGGCGAAGATCTCGGGCAGGGATGAGCCTTGGCCTGTGGAGGCTGCTCCAGGTGGGGAGCTGGGAGCCTGGGCAGACAGGGGCAAGAGGCCCGGCTGGCCTGTCCCCAGCTACTGACGGGGACCGAGCAACCTCAGTCACCTCGGGGAGCTCAGCTTGCCCTTGAGGCTTAGAACCAGAATCTGCAGGCCCGAAAGGCTCCCTGGACCCTGAGTCCAACCTCCTCACAGGGCCAGTGGCGTGGGCCGGACTCCCTGACCTTCGCGCGTGCCCCACCCGCCCTGGGACGCCTCGTCTGAGAGACTCCACTGCCCCTGGGGATGCAGACTTTGTTCGTGGGTAAACGCGCCCATCTGTCCTTGTCCCCACTGCCCGGACTGTTGAGTGCGTGTCCCAAAGAACAAGGTTCCATTAGGAGAGGGATGGCTGTGTGGCCAGCTGTGGGTGAAGGGGTGCAGCCCCGTAACGGGCAGGGCTGTCGGCCCCAGACCCCGGGGGTGGGGGACGGACAGGTGGGCGGGCAGCGGAAGAAGCAGGCAGAGTGCTGGCTCGGAGGAACACTTTATTTCACCCCCGAACCCCAGCCCCGCAGCCGGGGCAGTGTGGCACGCGGCCCTGGGGCCCTGGTTGGGCGGGGCCTGGGGGGCCCGGCCTCCCGTTTAGTGGCTGTGGCCGTGGCCCTCGTGGCTGTGGCCGTGGCCCCCGTGGCTGTGGCCATGGCCGCTTTGGCCTTGGTTTTGGTTCTGGCAGGAGCTGTGGCTCTCGCCGAAGCCTGGCCCGTGGCTGTGGCCTTCCCCGGGAGGCGCGTTCTTGTGCATCTCCTCGTGGGACGCCTCGGTCAGCCGGGCCACCAGGATGGCGAACTCCTCGAAGCTCAGCTCCTTGTCCCCGTTCGTGTCCAGGTCCTCCAGGATGTGGTTTATGGCCTTGTCATTCTTCTTCTGCTTCTGTGGGTTGGGAGACAGGGTGGTCAGCGCCGGCCGTGGCCAGGGCCGGGCCACCCGGCCCAGCAAATGACCGATGGCAAAGGCCCAGGGAGACCTGGCTTCTGGGCCTCAACTCGAACATTAAGGACGACCAGTGACCAGTGCCCACAGCTCGGCAGGTGCTAAGCAGGTGCCAACTGCTTTTTCCACTTCATTCCGCAGGCTGGTGGAGGGGACTGCAGAGCCCGGCCTCAACCCGCCCCCCTCTGGTCCCCGTTGCTCCCTCCCTCCCCTCTCCAGGTTACTGATGAGTGACACTCATCTCAACCTGCACCCCCACCCCGGGAGCCCCCGAGGGAAGCAAGAGGATTGGGATCGAGGGAAGCAAGAGGATTGGGATCGTGCAGAGAGACGGAGAGAACTGTGGGGCTCCTCGGCCCCGAGGGCGTGGTGAAGTGAGCAGGAGGGTTTGAGGTGAGGTGAGATCCAGGCCTGTGGCTCCAGCCGCGCGCTGCAGGCTGGGGCACGGCGGCCGGGTCCCCTCCAGACCCACGGGGGCCCGGCTCCCTCCCTGGGCCCTTCTGCTCCCCCGGTGCTTCCCCGTGAGCCATTCTGCGTTCTCGCAGGAGGCGCGGTGGCTCCTGACAGCCATTGGCAACGTCCCAGCTTCCCTTCCCCGCCTCACTGCTTCTGGCAGAGGGCGCGGCGCAGGC